>NC_081217.1:6713333-7066666 GCF_902713425.1 Acipenser ruthenus | reverse complement strand
GCTGGTCACATTCCAGCTTCAGTCTCAAGGAACAATTTAGGGCCTCCAAACCTCCTTAAACACAAAGGCCTCAATTCATAAAGCATTCCACTCTAGGTGCACTGTAGTTCTTGGTATTTCCTTGTATTTTTACTAGCTTTTATATTTCATGTCTAATTACAAAAATAATTGACAAGAAAAACTGACTAGCATTAGAATGCTTGACAGGGATGGAAATAAGACTCCTGTTTTACCCATTCCAGGTTTATCATGAGCTTGATTAGCCACAGTGTCATGGTAACAAGCTCAGATGTACAATTAATATGGTATAGTATTGATTTAGATTTTTGAAAGCAAGCAGGCACAGTACAGATAGCAAATGATGTCATATTACCAGTAACCAGGAATACCACAATCTCTCTTTTTTATTTAAGCACTGCTGAGTTTAATAGGGGAGTCAGTAATACTCATTGGTTTATCTTTGCTTATACCACAAAGATAAACCAGATCTCATTCTGGAATCCATCCTTGCATTCATTACAATCCAAAGACATAATGACTGTGCAAATGGCACTGTTATGATTCATTCCCAGTCAGATGCCGATCTTAATACAGCTGTTTAATTGAGGTTTAAACTTTCTTTTTCCATACATTGTGCTTAATGGAGTGCTGTTTTTTTTTAACAAGAATGGCCATAAACAATCCAATCACTTACTGGGACATCCTTATTCGTGAAATAACAACAGTACCTCATGAATTCTCCATTTTTAAACATATGAATCGCTGAGTATTTTTCTCTCAACTAATTTCCCAGGAAAACCCGGAAAAAAACTCTTTTAACAAAACTTGTTCTTACCATTCTTGTCAGCTCTTCGAAAAATCTGAAACAAAAAAGAAGAGGAAGAAAAATATTATTATTTAACACAATAAAACTATAGCGGCAGAACTAATTAAGACATCTTTGTGTTTTATATCAAGATGTATTGAGCCTTGATGTACACATTTATTTCAGTTCCCCCTTATGAAACGTGCATTGTAAACCAAATCTTTAATAATCATGTTCTTACCTCTCACAAGCATACAGCTTTCAGGCAGCCTACAATATGATGTCAGCCAGAAAAACACTAAACAATCCACAGCAAAACGAGAATGGATTTGCAGGAATGAAAATGTCTGAACATTTTTTTTTAAAACCTTGGTAAGTACACTTTTAAATTGCACCACCTTCACCATATCAACAGAAAACACAACCACACTCTCAGTATTTCAATCTGAGCCTGAATTCTTACAAGAGAGCTTGAACTAGATCTCAGTGGAAGCCACAATTAAAACAGATCAATCAAGTAATCAAAGAAAATAAGAAATAACTCTAACACGCCAATTGTGTTATTATTAGTCCCGGTTCACCGCTGCAACCCCCCGGCGAGCCAGGAAACGACAGCTGACACAAAACGTGTCCTGCCAAGCCATCTTTTTGTGCACTGCAGATCCACAGCGAAGCCATCAGACCTATAGTGCCAGAGGACAACACAGATCTGAATGGCTCCACTGCAGACCCGCAGGCACCCTATCAGCCACAGGGGTCGTTGGTGCGCGGTGAACCGTGGATTGCCTTCTGCCAACCTAAGCCCTCCCTACCCGGGGAGGTTTACTGGATGCGCCACTCGGAAGCCCCAGATACCATGTTTTAAAATGAACATGCATTTCATTATACAGACTGCACATTTGAGACGTGTGTAGCAAATGGAAACACAAAGATTTATGGAATTATTTTGTTAGCTAAAATCACTTGAAGCAAAATGCATTAATATGCCTTTTACATAATATTATTGTTCCCTGAACTGTCCCTGAAGTGTAGTACATAATAAGAGCCTCTGGATGCCTCTCTGCATTATTGTATCTTTTCATTCACATTCTTCTCAAGGCCCTAGCTAACAGAATTTCTCATTATTAAAATGTTACTACAATACCTGAGTGGAAATTGCTAAGCGAACCTCTGATTCACTCTCATCAGCATCCCTATTCACATTGATGAACTTTCCTGAGTCAGTAATGAACAATAATCATCAATCACTGCAGAACACAGGGGTTCACAGTGCAAGCGCTTACATGAAAGTTTATTTTAAACCAACCAGTCCCATTCATTCTCAAGGATAGCTGCTGTCAGTCCTAGTCTAAACATAAACCTTCCAGTCCTTCTTTTGTTTCTAACCTTCAATCAAATACATTGTTTAAATAGGCACTGTTTTGCAGTGCCCAAAAGACGTGCAATGTCTAGGAGACTAGGAGAATCAAAGGATTCCAACCTACTTTCCCTAGTTTCCTGCTTTGTTGCGAGTATTCCTGCACTTTTGCAACACGATTGCAATTGTTTTTATATTTTTATTAACATAACTCTGGTCATAAATCAGTCTTGACTAGTTATTTTTGTTTCACATTGGTTATGCATCAGGTCTTCCTGTCAAAATGTCTTCTAATTCACAACATCGACGGCTTCAATCCAACCTGGTCAATCAGAAGCATTTCATTGGTTCCCGACTCCTTTCACAAAGTTCAGCATTTTGGAGGAGGTGAGGTATAATATCAATATTTACCCATTCCCTAACAGTTTAGTGATGCTTTTACATCAGGAAATGCCACAGAAATGTACAGCTTCATTGAACAGTATTACAATTAATTACCTGTGGCATGGGCTGCATACAGTTACATAATCACAAACCATTGACTTGCCTTATTACAATTATCATCAGCTTCCAGCTTACCCTAGCTAAATGCTAGGATCATAGTCTAGAGCAATCTCAGGCCGTGTTTTGGTACAGCATTTATTTTTAGAGGTTAACACAGTTGTATTGTCTGTATTGTTATTGTCTTATCTGTATGCTATTGTACAGTTTTGTGAAAACGTGTGGGGAGCCACAAAATCAGTAGCCACCAGCTCTACAGTTTTAATGAATTCATGGAAAATAACAATGAGGCAGTGATTCCTATAGTAAGCCATGGACCTCTGTGAATAAACATGATCTAAGTAGCTGAACATTGGAACCTTTTTTTATAATGCACAAGGCAAAGGTTAACATAAGAAGCAATGCCATTGAATTACACTTAATTACATAGTGTGAAAAAGGGTTAAAAATACTGAAGAGTGAGTTCAGAGCAAACTGGTTATTCTCTTCAACATAATCACATTGTAATCTCAGGTTCTGAGTCACTAATCAACTGGGCAATACAACCGTACTCTGTCAGTACCAAATACTTGTTAGAGCTTGCAGTAACTGTGGAACAATCTTCAGCTGAATGTCAATTGCCTGGTCTTGTAACCAAGAAAGCGTCTGGAAGGGTCTTTCTATGATACAGTACCAGGGAAGTGACATTAAGTTCATGACATTTTCCTGGCTTAAAAGCTCCTCTTTATTGAATATGTAAACAGACCAGAATGTGTGAAAAATATTAACAAAGCAATTAAGATTCTGTGAAAAAAAATATATATAGCAGGACTATGCATAGCAAAGGGGACCACAATTGAACGTAATGAGTTTTTCTGGACAGTAAACGATTGCAATAATTACTGAGGTCATTACCAGCTGTTGAAATAGCTCAAATTAAAGGTTTGACATGTCATTAATCACCTTTAGCTTCTGTTATTTACCTTTTAAATTTAAACCCATTTATTGGGCTTATTATTGTAAAAGCAGAGGCAATAGGTATGTCTTGAAATGTTATCTTATTATCAGAACAGTTCTTGCCACAGAATGGTTAGAAACCTAGGGTGTCATTTTACACATGAAATAGGGAGCATCAAATTACATTAGGTTTTAATGAAAATCTCATTAAAGCAAGATTAATCTGTTATGGACGCAAGAGACATGTGGTGGTGAATATGAATTTCCAATAGCCAGCAATAGATTCATCCCATTAGGTCCCCTGTATGCTTGATCATAATGAATCTAATATACAGTCAGTAGGTATCTCTGGCAATTATGTATGCATGAAAAACTGTTGCATTTGTGAGTTAGTGGATATTTTATTTTTAAATGATCTACTTTTAAAGCTAGAAAGGAATTGCTAAACAATGGCCACTCAAACAAGCAGGATATGAAACCAAAATTGTCTGATATTATTGAACTAGGTGTTTTTGATAATCACCAAATAACTTAGCTAAAGACCTTTAGCTTTGTTTGAGAAGACTTTGACAAATTTTGAAGGGTAACACAAACTCAACTGACAGCGAAAAACACTATATGGGACAACTAAGCCAAAACAACAAGGAGACTGTGTGGTGGTTAAAGAAAAGGGCTTGTAACCAGGAGGTCCCCGGTTCAAATCCCACCTCAGCCACTGACTCATTGTGTGACCCTGAGCAAGTCACTTAACCTCCTTGTGCTCCTTTTGGGTGAGACGTAATTGTAAGTGACTCTGCAGCTGATGCATAGTTCACACACCCTAGTCTCTGTAAGTCGCCTTGGATAAAGGCGTCTGCTAAATAAACAAATAATAATAATAATAAGGTACGGTATACACTCAAATAGGAAAATATTATAAATATTTCTAAAAATGTGTACAAAATCTTATTATAGATTATTCCCAAATGCAAGAAAGGTGTATCAGGCTGTCAAGTGCCCATGATAAAAGTCTGGAGAAGATTGTACGCCGTCATTGTGTTCACCATGTAGACAGACACAGACACACAGAAAGAAAAAATGATCAGTACATACAGCAAGGGTCCAAAAAGGATCCCAAAAGATGTATTAATAAATTCTGTGCCTTGCATGTGCCCAATATAGTGAAACAGAGCCAACAACCTGTGTCATATATCATTATTCCTTCTTTGTGTCTGGGTATCATGATAAAACGGTGACATTTCTGTGCACAGTACCTGAAAGACTACCATCTCTTCACTAGGACCTCTCAGTGTTATTGCACTCAAGGTGTTCCTAATGTACATAGCAAGATATAAGCTTGACAACTACTCATTCAAACTGATCTTATTTGTACAGTGGTAGAGACAATGTCACACGGACCCTGAGGTAGCCCATTCAAGCCCAGCCTCAGTCAACGACCATGAAGAATTGATTTGTGCATAAGCCATGCTTGTACACACCTGCCCACTCTCTCTTCTATAGTGGTGTAGTTTGAAATGCTCCCTGTCACACGGCTGTCAGCCCAGGCTCCTTCAAACCTCTCACTCCACTGCTCTCATGCAGAGCTCTCATACCGCGATGTCTGTCAGGGAGCGTAGGATAAATGGCAGGTACGACTGATGATGACACCAATTTGCGCTTCTTGGTGTCGCTTTGTTGTACCATGTATGTTTTATTTTTTAAACAGACACAGTGCCTTAGTTCTGGCAGTGGGTCTGCACATGTGTAACTATCACAAGTACAGCAATGTGATGAAAATGCCGTGACAGCATTCCCTCCCTTGGTCACAACGAGATTCTCCTTCCAGACTGATCAATCAATATCCCTTTAAAATAACATTACTCATTGCACTGTACCCATCAACTGTCTATCGAGCAGAATGCTGCCTGGATTACAATGAGGTAAGATTTCACGATTTCACTTCGTTCATGACCATGCGTTACAGTGTAATTTATGATATAAATGATCATTGAAAACTACAGTATGTCACAACAATTTGAAAATGTGTTAATGTTAATGGCCGGAATGTCCGTTATTAACCTGTAACTCACCCTGGATAAGGGTGTCTGCTAATTAAATGGGTCACTGTACAGTAAAAGGCTACCATTCCAATGTTCTCATTACATCAGTATCTTTTACTCTTTTCCATCAGAAAACCACCTGAATGTGTCTAACTGATCTTTCATGCATCATTATAGTAAATTGGGCCTTTACAAGGATTGCAGGACACATATCAATGCTAATGGCTACTGAAAATGATAAACTCATGACAGAAAATATGTTGAGTCACAGCTATGTTTTGCATCCATTTTCTTATATCTCCCATCAAACTATGCGAGCTCAGGGCTGTGTTCTTTTCTCTCGTTCACTGATATCAGGACGGATGGCATCTTCCCAAGAGTGTCCTGCTAAACCCTTCATCTGTATGCATGAAAGTTAGGAGGATGGAGAATTCTTCAATGCAGGCGTTCTCTCTGTCTTCCTGTGTCCTACAGTCTTTATCTCCCCTGCAGCAGCTTATTAACTTTAAACAAATCTCAGCGCAAGCTGCTCCTTACATGTCATTTGCATCCAAAATAGAACACTGCGCTCAGGGGGGAAAGATTGTTTCAGTCCAAGCAGTTTTAACCCCTGTGACAGCGGATTTCACACCGATGTGTGAGATTCTAGAATAGAGATCTTTTTTTTTTTGGTTTGTTTACAAATAGAGGCAGGATTTCCTTAAGTGCTTTTATTGATTTACAGGCACGTAGCTGCTTTTTATACAGTGTTTCGTCACTTAATTTCCATGCTAATGCAGAAACAAAATATGTGTTTTGTATTGGATAAAAGATTAGTGGTTTAAAAGTACAGTATATGTCTTTTGTTATAACACAGTGATGGATGGAGTACTGATTTCTACAGCTCTGCAGACTGTTGGATTCACAAATGTTAGAAATAGGGAGTTAAAATCCAGCATTGACATAGGGCTCTGTATCACAATCACAGCATGCTTTAGCATAGGGCATGATGCACTGTTCATGGCAGCTGAATCCATTCAAAGTCATACCAATTATTTGATCAGGTTACCAATTATAAAACAGGCTGCACTTGAGCTCAGATCAGTGGCAGCTTGGTCATATGTGGTTCTACTCTGTTCTATGTCACAGCTTGAAAGCTATATAAAGCAACTGCCGATGGTGATGTGAGATGGAAGGGTTGAAGATCAGAAAGACTAGCCTCTGCCAGCCTCTGACCTTCTGATAGCAGTGGAGAGTTCACAATGAGAACGTGTGGAATCTGTCATGGGAGAGGGAAGCTGCTGGAGCCCAGATGACTAACCTGGCATGCAGGAGCAGGACTATTGATGTGCTTTGGTGGAGTGTTGAGAAGACGATCACTTAGCATTACCATAGCCTGGTTATAGCCAGTGTCATAGCCCTTCATCTTTCATGAGCACTACAGCCAGAGCAAACACCAACAATATAGTGTCAATGCAGTTTTTCACTCAGACATGACTGTTACTATCATGAGACTAAGGCTTATATCTGATTAACAACATGTGTTATGTGTTGAAACTAAACTGAGAAATACAGTCTTATGGACCCTAGGAACTAATAGTGTTAATGTCTAGAAATAGATATTTGTTATTATCATGCAAGAATTAAACTACACAGCAGGGCTGTGCAGATAAATATTGTGGCTGTTTTTTTGAATAACACGCAGCGCCACCCGGTGGTCTTGTGTTGTATTCTTCTTTTCCCTCCACAAAGCAGCTTTAGAACTAATCATAATAATGACAAAGCTAAATGTTGAAACAAGAAGTATGAACACAACTCAAAAACAAAGACATGCATAACTGTTTAGAAATTGTCTACCAGCTAGCCAATTTACACAACGATAAATTCCAGTAATTAGAGAGTCAGCTAACTGCGTCATACTGAATAAATCATGCTTACATCAGGTCCATCATTTAACCTTCTTCGGATGTTCAGATAGTGTTTTTAATATTTCAGAAGTTTTATTAAAAGCACCACCATCCTTCAAATCCCATGAACTACTGAATAGATGCCCTACGCCCAGTGCACGATATCATCATTATATTATTTGTCTTTTATCCAACACCTCATTCTAGATGACTGCTTCCATATAAGCACATCCCCCCACCTCAGACTGTGAGAGCTGCAGTCACCTACAGGTTCAAAGCATTTTCACAGTGGGATTTACTTAAACAAGCAGAGCCAGCAGCTGTACCTCTAAACACTCTCCATTGTCCTCTATGAAAAGAATTTCAATGGGAAGAAACAGTGTTTTGTTTCATGAGTAGAGTTTTGTTATGTCACCAGTGTTGGGAGTTCTTTTTTTATAATTTGGTAATGCAACAAGAACCAGTAACAGGAATTCAAATCTATTTTTTTAATAATCAATGCATTTTTTAATAATGACTGGCATTTATTTTTGTAATAACTTTACAGAATGAAAATTAAAGCTGGCAGCTTTTAAATAACAAGAAATGCGTTTTTTTCTGGTTGTGATGTCTGCCGTTGATTTTACTTAGTTTTAAGTTACCAATTGATACCATTATAACACTACTGTGTATAACCCTGATGATACCCTAGCAGAACTCAAAAGGCCCATGCTAACTGAGGAAGATGTTAAATAATGATTTTATTACTTCTAACGTTGATTATTATAATTTTCTAGATGTTAAATTAAACAAGCTTCATCTGGTTCAGAATGTTGTTACTCAAAGTCAATATTAAAATCCATTTTTTTCTCATATTCTGCAGTCTTTTTTTAAATACATATCTACCCAAATTATCAAAGTCTTATACTTACCTACATGCCAAGGTTTAAAGGCTTTGGGTACCGTATTTGAATCCGAATCGATGTTAGGTTGGTTGATGAGTTTTTAAAATGTTCTTCACCTCAGTTTTCAAACCCATTAAAGGTGAAATATAACTACAAAAGATGCTTGGGGATGTCTGTACCCTCGCATAGAAACACCGCAGAAGACGTTTTCAGTATTTATTTATTTTTTTTGTAATACACTTTAATAATAAAACAAAACAACAAAAAACGAAAATAATAACAACACCTTTAAATGCATTTAGCATTCTTTTAAAATTTTACTTTTGTGTGTAGCCTAAAATTGATAACCCACAATAAAAACAAATGTATCTAAAATTCGCAGTGATTCGCCTATATGTGTATATCCGTAGTTATGATGTTCTGCATGTAACCTTAAAGTACCTACGACAACACTACTATAATAAAGCACAGTATATATACTTACATCGTGCAGAATGGAAAGCCCTTGTCTTGGGGGGTTCTTCTGCAGCAGTTGTTGCTGCTGCTTGGCGTGCAGGTGCTGCTGTTTTGCAGACTGGAGGCACATCGTGATCATCTCGGTGCATGCCATCATTTTTAAATCGTGTAAAGGGAATATTTCTTAATTAAACCCTGGCTCACCCCAACTCCAATGAGGCAGGCTTTCTAGTTGACAGTATTCAACTCGTGTTCAGACTCCCCGGATACCGCTTTAATCAGATGAGGATCGGGGTCCGCTTGCAAAGGATGCTGAGCTACTGAGCCGATGCCTTTTCTTATAACCAAGCAACTTTCCTTAGTTAAAAAGGAGCCCCGCCCCCTCCGAGACAGAGCTCTTCTCATTGACATACTGTACAGAAGAACCAATTCTGCTCCACTTTAACGGCGCCACCTAGTGGCCATTTATTTTTAAACATATTTTGGATTTTCAAAAAAATAAATAAAGAAAAAGATTTTGGCCCGGACCAAATCAAAACTTTGACAACCCATAATCGCACTTAACAAAACTGCATTTAATAGCGTTGTGATTTGGTCCAGACCTTATTTCAATGAATCTCTATTTTCATTGAGTGTTGGCACACTTTTAAGGACATAGGGTAAAACAAATAATAATAATAATAATAATAATAATAATAATAATAATAATAGACAAATAGTGACATGATCTTGACAGTAATGTGTACAGTGTTGTCCAGACTTGTGTTGTGGGTTTCCACAAAATGTAATATGAAGAGACCAATGTATCAAAAATAGATTTATTTTGCACAGGGACACACTGGAAGTATCAGAAATGGAAAAAAAAGTATTTGCCTTCCTATTAAAGAATATGACAAACCAGCCTAATTAATCCATTGTTGATTGCATAATTAGATCTCTTCCCACAAAGTTATTACTAACAAAATGGTCATCAGATACCCACAGCTTCTGACTTTTGGCTAAATGAATTAGAAATGATGCTTATGATTTATGAGCCACGGTAAATAACTGAGGGGCGCAACATTTATCATGGAAGGGCTCTGCAGTTGAAAACATGCATTGAAATGGTGCTTCCTCAGTCAAGCAAATTTTGGAAATTTGTATAACAACTCAGTAGCAGCCCTGTAGATTACCCAACAGAGCTGTCTCTTATACTTTAGCAAACTGTGGAGGAGGACGGTCACAGAGGGACTGGGAGAATGTGAGGGTGATGATTAAGCTATGAAGAGGCAGCTTCATCATGCATTTGGATTTACCTACTTGCCATTACGAAGACAATAATAGAAAAAGTGCTTTGAATGTTTTAAAATGACACGCTCCTATGAGTTTTAATATGCATATTGCAACTTTCTGTAGGCCTGTTCAATGAGTTTGCTAGGGCAGACTCCAGGATGAGAGAGGATGCAGTGACGTCAATTGGGACGAGTTGGCAGCTAAAAGATAGACGTAAATACTGGAGTCAAACTATACCAAAAATGTTCTTGATCTCCGCTCTCAACATGAGCCTGTGATTTAATGAACCCAGCCTTTGCAATTGAATCCGGAATCAGAAATCTGCGTGAAAACTCTCACTCATGTGACACACCTGTAATTAATTATTCCTCAATAAAAGAGGGGAAGCAAAATTCTCTGCCTGAAAAATAGGCCAATATATTTTATTTTAAAACATGGAAGATAATTGTAGTATTGTCAGTAAAAGTGTATTTATTTCAGTTTGCATCTGCCGCACTTGAGAGTTCTTATTCCAAAGACCTGCTGACTGCATCAAGTGAATCTGTGTGAGGGTTTAAAACATATTATAATACTGTAATATTATTCTAGTTTGTTTTTCATCAGTTGTTAGTGTAAGCAAATTGTTTGATCATCCTCATTTGTTTCCTGCTATCATTTGGGCTGGTGATTTAAAATAATAATAATAATAATAATAATAATAATAATAATAATAATAATAATAATAATAATAATAATAATGTAAGAAACGGAATGTAGATATGACTGCAATCCCAATGATGTATAATTAATGTATCTGCATTTCTGAATCCTGTTAGACAAAGAGAAGGAGATGTGATACATTTTACTGGCCTGACTAAACAATAATTAATCACAAGCTTTCAAGACCTCAGATGTGTTTTCTTCAGGTGACAAATGTGTCATCAGATCTTTACAAAAATAACCCATTTTGAATCACTACAATATTCTAATACTGCAAAGAAAAATGTTGTGTCGAAACAAAACAGGACGTGTGGCCATACAATAAACAAGCAATGACAATAACATAGACAAAATGAAAACATCAATTAAACCAAAACAAATCGGAATATATGCAAATCAGAAAAAAATGGTAACAGTATGTACTAATACATGAAAAAAGGAAGAATACAATAAAATAAATATATAACATAATAAATAAATAAAAATAAAAAACAATAACAAAATAAAAAATAATAAATACTTTTGTATTTATGTTGTACTTTGTGCACTTGTTAATATATAAGGGTGTCTGCTAAGAAATAAATTATAGAGAGAGAGAGAGAGAGAGAGAGAGAGAGAGAGAGAGAGAGAGAGAGTGCTTTGTTTTGTTTTTTTTGTCCAGTTGTATACATTTTAGTTCTAGTTCTCCTGTCGTGTGTGTTTCATAAAATTGCCCTTTAAAACAAGAACAGTCAGATCATGCAGAGAACGGTTAGGCATGGTCGCCAATAGGAGTGCTTGCAATTTTGTTGCTGATGATGATGTGTCTGTGTAGATTCATCCTGTTGCAAATCTTTTGAACTCTTTCACCTGTGTACGTCATTCCTACTGCGATCTCTCTTGTTCTAAATAATTTAGTTAAATGGATGCCAAAGTTACCCACAAATCCGCTTGAATCTCACTCAGTACTGCTAGCCACAGTTCAATATTAACACACAACAGTGACTTGCCGCCAGATATTTACACGTTAGTGTATTCATTTGAAAAGTACATATATCATTTTCTAATCTGTTTTCCTTTTTGTTTCTTAAGTACAAAAACGCCTATTTTTACCTACATCCTTAAACGTATATCAAATCAAATGAGTCGAAGGGCCGACTTAACCAAAACCAATAAACAACAGATACAAATTCGCCTCAACCAATCGGAAACCCGACTGCCGGTCTCTGTATCCAATCAGTTGGCAGGAATAGCTTGGTGGGGGTTGGGGATGAGCTTGCAGTGCGTGCGCCGCACCTCACGTTTGTGACGTGAGAAGGTTACGAAGATGGTGGAAGTTTCCTCCTTGGAGTGAACTGGAGTGGAAACCAAAACAAATCGGAATATACACGTTAAGGAACTATAAAGCATACGCCACACTTAATAACATCTCCTGGGACACGGGTAAGCAACACATGTGTGTTTTACAGCATTACAATTCGATGTTATACGTCTGTTGACTGCGACAATGGTTTTATGTGTACTAGTTCTAGTACTACCGGTAACTAACTACGCGTCCGAAGTCCCCAAACCGGATTGTAGACTCGAGTTAAACAGAATAACCCTAAATAAGTATAGCATTTATGTCGATTTTAAAACTACGTCAGATTAATAGGGGGTTGTCAAAATAGCTGTCATACACTTCGGAGTACTGTACAGCGAAATACATTACAGGTCTGTGTCCCGGAATCCAGTCAATACTTAGGCGATTGAGATTAACGTAATTAAAATATATTACGAGATTTGTATGTTGTTTTAAAATGAACAGTACTTTGAGTGGTACTGACTGCATTCTAATTATTGCATAATTATTTATTTTGTCAGTCTTGTCTTTTAGTGCAATAAAGATAGACTGAAGTCTGATATTTACAATTATATGTATAATTATAAAGATTCAAAATAATAATACAAACACTGAGTATCGTTGCCTTAATTCCTGTTCTAATGTTTCAACTAGAAATAATATATTTGCTTGTGCTGCATTGTGCAGTTGGGTTTCTGCATAGTAAATGAGTCCCGAAAGAGAAAACAGCAACATTTTGCTAGTACAGCATATTACATACTGTTCCTGTGTGGATTACATGTACTTGTGTTGATATGGAAACAATGTTTGTTAAAGCAGAATCAGTGCATTTGATTGTCATTTTCAGGGTTTATTGTAAGCATAGTTGGACACGCATGTGCTGTGTGGATTATTAAACATAGCCTGGTAAAACCTAGAATGGATCAAACTGTTATTGACACATAACAGTATGCCATGGGATACTCGTTAATGTTATTTACTTAATGTTGGTTTAAGCCCATGTTGGTTTGTATCAGCTGAAGAGCTGTTCCTCTGTTTGTGGTTGATGATGCATAACCACATGCAATGAAGAAAAGGATTCCAGTGTAGGGCTCAGAGATTGGCTCCATAGGGTTCACCACACTAACAGGACAGTTGTGGTGCAACTGGTGACCCTGCACAACCACTGTTCAGAATTATTTCACACAAGCCATTGGTAAAATATTATGAAGAAGAAAAAAATAACAACTTTGAAGATCATAGCCACCTATTGCTGTGCACAATTCATCTGGAGTAAATAGCCCACATTCATTATTTGCATGGTAAATAAATACATTAAAGTAAAAATCAAATAGTTTAAAGTTTTAGATTCAGGTATTCCTAAACACAAAGTAGCCTATATCTACATGTAGGTTGTGCAGAACTACTTTTGCATGATATTTATGGCTTAAATTATGTTCTTTAAGCTGTTTCTGGTGATGTATAATATTAAGGGAACATCTCAAATGTCTTTTATCTTCATTTCTATCACATACAGCTATTGATTGTAATGGAAATCCGTAATGGGTCTGCTTTCATTTCCAAAAAATTACCGTACTCATATTATCTTAACAAATGAACAAACGTGGCACCCTTATTCGTGATTTACACATAATGTGTAAAAAATAATGTGATATCTTGTAACAATTTTAAGTCGCCCTGGATAAGGGCGTCTGCTAAGAAAAAAAATAAATAAATAAATAATAATAATAATAATAATAATAATAATAATGATGATTCATTATTCACAGTGGTTCTTAAGACATCCTTATTCCAGGAAATACAAAAAATGGTTAAAATTCCCCAGATGTCTTTAAACAATTAAATACACTTTATTTTATCATCTTGCATTTTCTTCTCTGCCAGCCACTGACACTGACTAGAAATGACCGGGCTTCCAGGGACTGCTAGTGCCACTTGTACTGTTGTCACCCAGGTGTGTGTAATGAGACAACATGATTTCCCTTGACAATGCTTTAGTACATTTTACATTTAAATCCCACATTTCATAACTCCAAATGTGAGACTCACAGGTCACAAATACTGCAGCTGTATTTTGGCTTATTGAAAGAATATACAAAATATTCCATAGAGGTTCAGCGACTGATGTAAAAGGCTGGAAAAATTTAACAATTGGATAGACAGTTAAGAATATGCACCTCAGTATTTTACTGTACTTTAGGTGAGTGAGTGGGAGTATTCCCATAGTTCAATTATTTTCACTGGAGATGGAGATTGATATTAAAGAAAATGGTTATCTTTCACTGTAACCTATATGTAATGGTAAATTATTAAGCATCCTTGTGAGGGGAACTTATTTGTTTTTAAAAGACAGATACCGGCTTTTCAGCTACGAATATCACATAAACTAAATGACATACAGAAAGACAGTCGGGGTGACAGATGAACAGCAAGTTTCGTAGAAAAACTGGACAAACGGTTCTCTTATGGAAAATGTGATGTGCTACAGAGCACACGCTGTGACATAGCTGGGTTTAGGAGTCATTTATGGGTCCACTTAAGTTGTGAAAATCTGCCACTGTTTAGAACATTAAAATATAACCCAGTGACTTACATTGGTACACAGCTCTTTTTTTATGATTATCAGGAGTGAAAATGCCACAAAATTTCCAATTTTGCTCATATGATACTTTTTTTTTCTTACTAACCATTTTAACAAATGCTTACAGTACAAACAATGAACTCAAGTTATCCTACCCCCATACTTTATGCCCCAGGTGATGCTTGTCTTTGTTCACTAAACCTCCTTTTTCTAGTTTATTCTAGCCCTAGTGCCAGAAACCCAAGCAAACATGCCACTTCCAGTTGAAATAGATTTGGGCTGTTTTATACACTGTATACAGAAAAAAAATGACGATGATTTGGTTACATGCAACGGTGCACTGGAACTGCAAACATCAGATATGACATCGCTCTCTATTGCAGCTTTCAGAATAGTATTGGTTTGGCACTGTTTAATGTAAAATGTGCCATGTGGCATGCATCTAGCCATTCTGGTCTGTTTTAAATTTCTTGTGAAAACATTTTGAAAGAAATATTGTGCTTTTGGGTCATTCTGCACTACAGTGCAGTTTACAGTAATCATTCATATAGTATTGGATCAACTTTTGAAAATGTGTCACTATTGTTCATTTATACGCTTTCAGAGTAGAATGTGAAAGTCAGTATATATGCATGCCTGTTTCCCGGTTAAATAGTGACCACACTCTAAGCAAGAGAACTGTGATGTTGGTTTGCTGTAACCTGACCCGCATCAATTTAACCACTACCAACATACTGTTTCATGCACTGTAGAATCTACAGGCTTCTTTTTTTATTTTTATCTTACAATCAAAGAAACAACCTGTAAACCCACATAATCCACATACCTGTACTGTATACGCTAACTTTAATTAAAGTGGAAAAATCAGGACAAGTTTTGTTGCATACATGTCTGTGTGAAGATGTGTCATACATGCGTCATTTACTCTGTACACTGACTCATGAATAAAGGCGAGGTTTCCTTAAAAATCTTGGTGTGCCTGTTTATTTTCCTATTAGCTTGG
The DNA here is from genome assembly GCF_902713425.1 of Acipenser ruthenus. Lineage (NCBI taxonomy): Eukaryota > Metazoa > Chordata > Actinopteri > Acipenseriformes > Acipenseridae > Acipenser > Acipenser ruthenus. The sequence continues at coordinate 7,050,926 of NC_081217.1, read as the reverse complement.
TTTGGGGAGCAATTTTCCAACACTTCATTAACTGCAACAGTTAGTGAATTCTGTAGTAAACAGTATGGTTTCTTTGTCAAATAGTTAAATAAAACAAAATATTCGATTTTTTTTTTTATTTTGTTGGTTTTTTTTTTTATCTGTAAAATTATATGATTGTAGAAGTGTATTACTTGTCTATAAAATACTGTTAGGTCTTTCTCATCCTGGTGAGATGGCTACTTACTAGGGTTGAACAATAATGACATTTTCAGCTATTGATTATCGTCTGTAAGTTCTCACGATAATCGTGATTATCAGTGGAAAATAAAATATTTAAAATTCTTGTAATTTATAAAATTTATACTTGAGCAGCATGACAATCGGCAGTCTAAGTAACTGAGTTTATAAGAAAAACAAACTAGACAGTGTATGCGTTGAGTTTTTAAATTTCTGGTAGGTGCCCAGAACAAACATGAGTACAAAAATATTCCTATTGTAATTTGTATATTAATAAATTATGTAGTTTTCCTGTAAAATAATACATACATTTTTTTCATATTTAAACATTTATGTTAATTCGAGAATGTTTACTTTCATAATAAACCGCCTATCCTTCCATTAAAAGTTAACGCTCTTCTGTTTATGCAAGTACCCTTTTTTACAATAGCAACGCCATGGGAACAGATGTATACCCACAGACACCCACACCCACACACCCACACGAGGGTGCTGAGCACCCACTTATTTTTCCCCATGCAGTGCATAGGCTGCAGTAGTACTCATGTCTTTAGTTTAAAATAAAGAAGAAACAGAAGCAACACATTGTTTAGGCTATATTACATGTTTGCCAATGGTTGTGTTTTTTTTGTTTTCTTTTGTTTTGCAAATACATTCAATTTACGCAAAAAAAAAATCTGGTGTCAAAATGTTTAATAGTCAAAAGTTCAATTTTTCTACAGTAACTTTACAGTGAGCTAGCATTTTTTTTAAATGTATTTAACATACAACAATATTGTGTTTTTATGTTAGAAAACCAGTCATGCTTTGCCAGTGTACAACTTATCAAAATGAAACCATGACGTAAAGTTAAAAGCATGTTGTTTAAAATCAATACTTAACTTCCCAATGTACGCAGTGCTCACACACACAGATCATGTTCTACGCCCCAGGCAGAGAGTTCAGTGCCTCTTACTGCTCAATGCACAGCCTCTTCCTGCTTCATTGGCTCACGGACGATAATTATGGTTATCGATAATTTTTCAAAGTGATAAAATTATCGTGATTATAGATATTATTGATTATTGTTCCAACTAAGCTAGTTCAAACCCTACTACTTACAGTATGTCTCTGGTCTTATGCATTCCAGTACAGTACTGTATAGGTTACAGTAAAAGTTACAGGTACAGGGTCCCATTGCACCCAATTTGAATTCTAATTTACGCTGGTCATTTTATCTTTCAGACTATGGGTTTCTTTAGCACCATTCTTTCATTTTGCAGAACATAGTAACATAATTATTGACCTGATTAACCAGTTTTGTGTGGACAGCTATGCTTTTGTTGGCATTCAGGGTGCAGTCTCTGACCAAGGAAGCATGTACCAGAATTTGTTCTGTGGCATGGTTATAAATAAGCTGTGGTGACTTTCCCCTTTCCCGTTTTGTATCATACACTGTGTACGTGTCAACACCAGTCTCAGTTAAGTTCTTATGTGTGACAGTAAAAACGATCCGTTTTGTTCAGTCAAGTTCCGCTGTTGTCCAGTAAAAACGAATGTCAATGATATATTTCACAGACTTATTATTTTAACTTCATGTTTACAAACCATTTAATCAGAACTGCCATGCATGCTTTGCGTTTCAAGCCCTGGTACACAGCACCATTTCAGATTGTGAACAGAACATGAACTGCGGCTTTTTAAAACTCCAAAGGAAGAAGACACTGCCATTCCCGGCGCCAACTTCATATTTTCAGTGTTATGGAAGTCCCTGACAAAATCTAATATAGTTACAGTATATTGTTCATGTGACTTTTTGCCTTCCAGATATTGAGATATTGGCCGCATTTGGTGCACTGTTACATTATGCTTTGCAGAAGCCGTTACTAACATACTTCCCTATCTTCCTCTACTTTCTCTCACGTTTTCTATTTTCCCCATGCCTACATGCTTTTACTTTGCATTGTCTGTGTGACTAGACAACATTTAACAATCTCTGACCTATTCACACCTGAGCAGATCAACCTTGCATGTTCAACTTCTTTTCTCAGTAGAACTGATTTAAGAAATTCCTTTAATCTCCAACCAAATAAAATAATCCTTGAAATCTGACAAAGAATTTAACAAGTTATCTTTTTAGTATTTATATAGTTTTTTTTATAAAAAATAAGAATTCCTTTCTCAGTTGAGCAGCCGTTAAATATTAGCATCATATTTTAATTAGTAGTTGTACATGTTTGTTTTATCACCTCACATGGTTTATAGTGACGTTTATTGTAATTACTGGTACCTGCAACAGTAAATACATTGATCATTTATTAAACGTATGTATTTTCCCCCCTCTCTGTGTTTAGGTTCATTACCCAGTCCTGCGCTATGGCCTGCGGTGGTTCCAGATCAGACTCTGTAAATGGGTTTACAATGAAAGCACAGCTTCAGATCACAGGTGGGCTTGTAATAATACACAGCAGTTAATGTTCACTAAAGTTGTTGTCATTTTCCAGTTTTTAACACCTTGGTGTACTGATGCATCAAAAGACTTTATTCATGAATACATTTGAAAAACTCTCAGATGTAAGTTCCTTACAGTAAAGCAGATTTTATTGTAATGCCCAAAACTTAACAGTTTAACTTGAGTGTCATGAAATAGCCTGAGATACTACTGTAATTACCAAACTACTGTTTTTTTTTTGTTTGTTTAATTAAACAAAGTTTGATACTTTTCCATTGATCTTTTCGATGGAAACAAAGGTACAGTAACTCATTGCAAAGAAAGTATGCTTTTGAGGAAAGGTTAGAATACACCTTATTAAAATAAGAGCAAGAACAGCTGGTTTTCCACCAGAGTGAATATATCTTGACTGCACTTTTCTCCAACTAGAGACAAAATGAATACTGTAGTAATTTGTTTTGCGTGTTTGTGTATGAACTCTTGCATTTGGATAAACGTCACGTGTCAGGGAATCTCAGGCAGTCTCTGGATTCATTTGTTTGCAACCAAACGTTGAACGTGCCTAAATGGTTTAATTATTTCTGCTGTTATATACACCATTGGTCAATTTGTCATGAAGATAGATGGGTTATCCCATAACAGGTATGTTGGTTGTCCTTATTTGATACCCTGCCTGTTCATATGGCAACACAGATTGTTCCCGTGGAAATTAAAGAAGTTTAAAACATTAATATATTTGACAGCATGTGTTTTTAGTGTTTTAGTAAAATTTGTTGTAAGAGCGTTTTAATTTAACATTTTGTTTTACTGTGAGGTTGGCTCTGCTATGAGTAATCATTTTGTTTAATTAAATTTGTGGTATTTTTTTTAAACATTTTCAAGAAATTGATGCAAATAATTAATAATGAGATATTCTGCTGATTTTATATGTACTAATTTCTGTGTAAAAGCAAATCCACACTATAACACAAATTTCCAGGCTAACTTTTAGAAAGAAATAATTTCATATAAGAAAAGCCATATGACGACATAGATCAGACATCCATATATATTTCTGCATGAGAAAACCCCATCTTGGTTGTATTGTGTAATCAGAATGTAAATCTAACTTTTTCTTCTTTTTTTATATATATATATAAATATATACATTATTTCTCAACAGTACTTTCAGCCAAGCTGAAAGAAAACAAAAAGAACTGGTTTGGTCCCAGTCCTTATGTGGAGGTTGTAGTGGATGGGCAGTCGAAAAAAACTGAAAAATGTAACAACACCCACAGCCCCAAATGGAAACAGCCTCTCACTGTGTAAGTTTTGTTTTACAATTTAAAGGAACCCTTACTACAGAGATTTGCCTTATGAAAATCAACACGCTTGTCTGTTTACATCTCTTTTCTTTACCCACAGAATTGTAACCCCGTTTAGTAAGCTGAACTTTAAAGTGTGGAGTCATCAAACATTAAAATCCGATGCTTTGTTAGGAATAGCCATGTTGGATGTCTGTGAAACTCTGAAGTCCAACAATATGAAAAGTAAGTATGTTTTAGGTAATATTGCAGAAATGGGGTTAAAAAAAACCCCACAAGAACAATTGCAAAAACTGCAGCTGGTTTGTTTTGCAATTATTTAAGGAGATGGTGTACAGCATTTTATACCACCTGTAGTCCCTGAAGTCATATACAATAAAACCAAGTCTAATAAAAGTGCTGATTTGAATAGGAAATTAACTGGTGAAACGGAACCCACTAGAAAGCAAATGTTTCTTTACTTGTAAAAGTGTGACGACTCTGTAACTGCTGTAGACACCATCGGAAGACTATTATCTTATTAGAAAGCATCACAATGCTTCAAGTCAAAATTGCAGCTTGTTGTTTTAATTTTCTCAGCTTCAAAGTTTTAAATTCTCCTTTGTGGCCATTTTTAAAATTGTATTATTATTTTATTTATTTTGCAGTTTAGAACATGAAGTTTAGCTCATGAAGTTAGGAGGCAGGAAAAGGCGGTCAGTATTTAGAAATAAAAGAAACATCACAAAAATATAAATCGATGAATTTATCATTACACTGGTGAAGGCACAAACCGAAAAGTTTGTCTCTGAGTTTGTTATAAGTTTTACCGTGAAGATATAAACCTGTATAAAAAGACCAATAAAGATGTCACAGATTGCTTCTTGCTTGTGTGTGTTTTTAATGTTCAGTTTCCGAGGTGGTCGAGACACTACAGCTCTGCAGCGACAAGGACCCAGCAGAGGTTGTTGGAGATTTGTCTGTTTGTCTTGATGGGATGCAGGTCGATCCAGAAATGTTTGCATCTGTGGATATCAGCACCCTAGCCCCAAGTGAGGAGATTTCAAAATATAATGTTTTATTGCATGTTATTTCTAATGTACTTGAAGGCTACTTTTAATATTTTGATTTATATGTGTGAGGTTCCCTCGTATAACTGCTTCAGTTTTTGTTTTAGCCTCATTACTTTAGACTTATTACCGAATTGTCTTTTTTATTTATTTTTTTTTTTTTTTTTTAAAAACAGATGAATCCCTAAACTAATACTGGTATCTGCCTGTACTGGTACCTGCCTGTAAATACTATTGGTGTTTATGTGTAGTTTGGTGGTGGTTGGTAGGGATGGGGTTAATTCCTGTCCCTGCCAAAAACATGTGAGAATGTGGCTGCTCCGTAATGGAATAATTGGTGATAATTGGGAGCAGCCACATTCTATAAAAGAAGAGCCTAGGGTTCCATTAAGAGAGAGGAGTTGGTGAGTTAGTTTGTGTGTTGTTACTGTGTCTCTGTATCTTGTGGTTTTGTGTTTAGTGAAGGCGAATGCCCAGCCTACGTTCTTGTATTTTGTTTTTGGCCTGTTTATTTGTTCCTGTGTTTTGTTTGTATTATTTATTAAAAGTGTGCATTGGCGCTTTCACTGCAGTTTATAAGTCTTTGAGTCTCTTAACCTGATGCACTGTGGTTTAAGAAGACAGGTTTTGTAGCCAGTCCCAAATAGCTTGCTAGAGTGGTCTTGTTTATGTTGGATATCAATTGTTGGATGGGTCAGTTGGGTATATTTCCAGGGTTAACAACTGACTTCAGCTGATATTGGGGTAATTTAACACAAGTGTATAAACTCATAAAATGTAAATTGCGATTCCATTATGTGCAAAACATGCACATAATGGAATCGCTGTTTGAGAAACAGAATTATTTGCCCAACACTGAGATGTAAATTTTGCTGTGTACTGAAAGTAAATTACCTTGTGTTTTTCTAGGAGTGCTTTTCTTGGTTAGAGATAAGAGCTTAATTTTGTTTGCATTCTTTAAATTCTTTTTATTTCCTTTTCATTATGTTGTGTGTTTTTTGTTTTTTTTTTAGGTACGATGCAGAATGGGGATTCACAAAGAAACAGTGGTGTTTTTAGGTAAGACATTGTTTCTGCAATAATTTATATCGAATTATGTTTAAATAACAAAACATTACTAAAATCAAAGGAAGATAGGCAGCAGTGAGACCTATACGATTCCATGTCAATAATCCTAGAACCTAGTTTGGCCCAGGGTGTCTTTGGCTCGCCGCTCACCAGCGATTCCTGTAGTCTGGCCGGGCGCCTGCGGGCTTGCCGGTGACCTGCCCGAGAGCTGCGTTGTCCTCCGACGCTGTAGCTCTTGGGTGGCTGCATGGTGAGTCCGCAGTGTGGAAAAAAAAAAAAAACCGGTCGGCTGACGACACACGCTTCGGAGGACAGCATGTGTCAATCTTCGCCCTCCTGAGTCAGCGCAGGGGTAGCGGTGAGCTGAGCCTAAAAAAATAATTGGACATATCAAATTGGGAGAAAATAATAAAAATAACTGGCAACATTTAAACAAAAAAAAATGCTTTTTCCAGTTTGTCTTCCTTTTCCTGAAATTCCTCTAAAGTGACCAAAAGTATTGTGTGTATTCTAGGAGAAGCAGAGACACTTCTCCCTCAGCTGAAAGCATTGAAGACATGGCTGCCACAAACGATGGGGCAGTGAATGGCACAGATTCTCCATCTCTCTCTGCAGGAGGTTCCAGACCTCTGCGCCCCCCCAGACCTTCTCGTCCTCCACCACCAACACCACGGAGACCAGCCTCATCAGGTACCTATATACTGTAAAAATTCATTATTTTGAAGTTTGGTGACTGTTTTGAATTGTGACCATTTTGGTTTAACTGGAGCACTGATAAAGAATACCTGCCTGCTGACACACTGCATGGAGCCCATTATATTATCAATGGAAGATACTGTACTGCTGCAGTTTAAAGATCAACAGTAAACATAATAGAAATCAGTTTAACCATTTGCTTTCCATTAGAAAAACACAGTGCTTGAATGAATTCTAGGTGAACTTGGCTTATTGTACCTAAATTCTGTATGTGTCAAGATAGATAGATATGTTTTAAGTCCTTTTATATTGACTGTAAATATATGTTCATTTTTCTTCCAGTCTCTACCAATGGGACTTTGTCCATCACACCTGAGAATTTATCTTCTAGTGATCTTTCCAGCTCTGAACCTTCTGTAAGTCTTGTGGTGCCCTCCCCTGGGGGTCCTGAGTTACCACCACCTAGATCTGCATTACCTGACTATGGGACGCCAGGTGCCGGACCGCCCAAGAACTCCACTGCCAGAGTCGGCCCAGTCAATACAGGACCTCTCCCTCCTGGGTAAGGGCTCAAACTCTCATATGGAGAGGAGACACAGGCCTGAATCATTATTGTTGTGATGTAAAAAAAACATTTTCCTGTTTGCTTTTTGTACATTTTCCTCTAGATGTTTATCTTTTTATATAGAGAGAGGATTATCCACATACTTCTCTCATAATTTGTTTTCCCCAAGTTAGTGCCCAACTGTTTGTCTTCTGTGTACTGAATTTTGCATGTAACATAAACAGGAATGCTACTGAACAAACTGAAAGGCACTCGCTGCAGAGCTCCAAATGAATATTCATGAGTTGTGATGTCATTATCAGTCACGTCCTTGCTGTTCTTTTGTTGGTACTCGGGACAATTGAGTCCTTTTTCACAGTTAGATGTAGTGTCATTTGAAGCGGGTGGTCAGATAAATATGTCAACTTGCAATGTGTATTTACTCATTGTTGCTATAGCAACGACTTTCCATTATGGGTTATTTGTGGGGGAAATAACATTATGTTTATTTAGTGTTTTTGTTTTTAAAAGATGGGAGCAGAGAGTAGACCAGAATGGCCGTGTTTATTTTGTAGATCACATTGAAAAGAGGACAACCTGGGAAAGGCCTGAGCCCCTCCCTCCTGGGTAAGCAATGGAATGTCAGAATCTGCTTTTGGGGTATTTTGAAATGGATACCATTTATAACAAACTACAGAATTATATCTTGGTCACAATTCTTTCTTAAAGGGACTACTTCATATTTAACACAGTATACCAGTTTAATGTCATCATACAGTATCTATTCAATCATATTTCTTTGTTTCAAAACATTTTAAGGGTGAAAGGGGTGGCATATAGGTTGAGACGCTGAGCACAAAAATGATTTCAACAATAATCAATGTTTCATTGTATTTGTAGTTGAGCAAAAGGTCATAGAATGTGACTTTCAGTGACATGAGGTCAATTTATATACAGGTAATTCTGACCTAGAAAATAGTTTTTACACTGGCTTTTTTATCGGAGTGGCTACTATAAACTGGTGGTCGTTAATACAGGTTAGACTGTGTGTGCCGTTGCTTTCATTTTGAATTAGTTTATTACAGTCCTCATTGTCTTTCCCTCTTGCAAGCTGGGAACGCCGTGTTGACCCTATGGGTAGAATATATTATGTTGACCACATCACCAGGTCAACAACCTGGCAGCGCCCTACAATAGAGTCGGTGAGGAACTATGAGCAGTGGCAGCTACAGCGGAACCAGCTGCAGGGAGCCATGCAGCAGTTTAACCAGAGGTTTATAGTTGGGGTAAGATGGAGACTCCTTTCACATGTACCCTTTTAATAATGTAAAGTTTGTAAATCTGTCTTCATAATAGGTCTAACATGCTAAACCTATAATTTTTTTCTTTGGTTTTTGCTCATTTTATGCAGCAGGATCAAGTTTCACCTGCACCGAATAAAGAATTTGATCCACTTGGGCCTTTACCACATGGATGGGGTAAGACATGACTTTTTTTTTATATGTTATATGTTGTAAATAGTCTGCATTGTAAATGTTTCACTTTAGAGTTGACTTCCCATCTCCTATATAGATATATAAAATGGATACATTATATATATCCATTTTCGAGAAACGAGAAGGCAAAAAAAATTTCCTAAAATAGAGCTAAAAACAATAATATTTAAATAGCTGTATGTATATGTTTGTCTACTTTTAATATAGAGAAAAGAACAGACACAAATGGCAGAGTGTACTTCGTTCATCACACCACCCGCAAAACCCAATGGGAAGACCCACGAACCCAAGGGTGAGTATTTAAGAATTGGAAAGGTGTTATGGTAACTACTGCTATATATTGACTTGCAGTCAGGTTAGCTCTGCAAATACATTAGGCACACTGTGTATACAAAATAATACTCAACTAAACCGTTGATTTACATTGCTTCTAACGTGTAATATAATATCAGCCTATTTTGTTTTGAGAAGCAAAGGGCTTTGAAACATTGTTGGCTATATTCTCAAAGCCTGTTCATCTTGTGTTTAGATTTAGATGTGGCTGTTACACATTTGCAAATTTGATCAAGCATCTTTGGCTAAAGAGCTTACAATGACATGAAACTTCTTTAAACATCCTTTTTAGATAGATACGGTAAAATGTTAGTTTAGTGCAGATACAAGTATGCATACAATATAATTTACTATTTAAAAATGTTACCAATATTGAAAGTTAGTTGATTTGCTTTTTGATGCAGCCTTCTGAATGATAAGCCATTGCCAGAGGGTTGGGAGATGAGGTTTACAGTTGACGGTATTCCATACTTTGTGGATCACAATAGAAGAACTACAACGTACATGGATCCTCGAACTGGAAAGTCATCCCTGTGAGTAACATTGTAGATGAAGTGCATCAGCAAACTAATCTAGATATGACAGGTAAAATCCCATATTATTGAACTCTCCACATATAAACTTACAGATACAGGTCTGGCTTTTATCCTAGTGCATATCGTTGTTTATTTTAGAGTGTATGGTCTTTCTAGGCATCTACAACACTAAATTGTAACAATCCATAGCACTCTATGCCCTGGATAATTGCCATGTTAGTCATTGATTTATTAATAATATACTTCAGAAAGTGTGATTTGCACCCTTTACAGCCTCTTCTACCGGTAATTTCCATCAGCAGAGGCACGTGTTGGTTTTTTTTTTTTTTAATCATCCCAAAAGTACAATAGAAGAGCTATATCTGTTTGCATTTAAAATTTATTTTTACTTAATGTAATTTTCTAAGCTAGTATAACAACTTAATTGTTCAATGATGCAGTTTCTGGAGTGGTCACTTTCTTTCCAAACAGCTTTCGTAATTGAACATTGTTCTGTTGTTGTTATTGGAGATCACCCACTGTTTTTTTTTTTTAGTGGATTGATCTGAACTGGCAGATCAGTAACCCAGAAAAGAGCAAAAGTTATACCAAACATGCTTCAATTCTGAGGCTTTGCATAGGTTCCTGTGATAGTCAGACAAAAGTTTTAGCTTTGGATGTTGGTTTCAGTTTGATAGGGTTAACTAAAATCTTTTTTATAGATGCATTATTTGTTTCTTTTTTGTTTCGTTTTTTCTTTAGAGAAAATGGGCCGCAAATTACATATGTACGAGACTTCAAAGCAAAGGTCCAGTACTTCAGATTCTGGTGTCAGGTAAATACATTAATGGTATTACTTGCACCATACCATTCAAGCAGGACCCGATTACTCCAAGCACAGACAAAAAATGAGTACAAATTATTTGATCTGTTCAAGTCTAAGCCAAGTGTAACAACAAACACTGAACTTGCAATTCTGGACTGAACTGCATTTCTAAAAGTGTATTTGTTTTATTTCCTGTAGATGACCATTAATATTATTACAGATTGTAAACTATTGCTTAATTAATTTTGCAGCAACTGTCGATGCCTCAGCACATAAAGATCAGTGTAACAAGGAAAACACTATTTGAAGATTCATTTCAACAGGTGAGTGACATGTAAGCAAGTTATAAAATGTTTGGGCTATGCTATATGTGAATTATACTTGGCTGTTTCATCTGTTAATTATTACATGTTGCCATGGCTTTGTATTTATCTCCTGTGGTCCACTCAAGATTATTATAACTTATTTATTGCTGTACGGTTATATCCATCTTGGACAGCTTTACTTATAACTGGAGCTTAAGATTTCTCACCAGGGGGGAGAGCCAGTCTTAAGCATTCCATTCTACATCTGTGCACTCTATCACAAAATAGTACTACAGGAGTATAAATCCTTTGTACCCTATGGCCATCTCTTCAAATTGAATGATTCATTACTACACTAGAAAGTTTTAATTTGGTGTCTTAATTTGAGACAAGTGAAATTAAAAACTTCTTTACCACATCTATGCGCGTAGATTTAAAGAAAAAAAATAAATGACTGTACTTTGGGATGGATTTACATAACTTTTTTTTTATTTTTGTTCATTTCAGATAATGAGCTTTAATGCACAGGATCTTAGAAGACGACTCTGGATTATTTTTCCAGGAGAGGAGGGTCTAGACTATGGAGGTGTGGCGAGGTAATTTTATTTTGCTAATTTTATTTATTTAGTTGTTTACTCTTTGGAACACTAACATTGAGGCTGGTTATACAGTTAGCTTGTATGACTGATCTGCCAATCTGGGGTATTTCCAGGGAGTGGTTTTTCTTGCTGTCCCATGAAGTGCTGAACCCCATGTATTGCTTATTTGAATATGCTGGGAAGGACAACTACTGCCTGCAGATCAACCCAGCCTCCTTCATCAACCCTGATCATCTCAAATACTTCAAGTTCATCGGCAGGTTCATTGCCATGGTGAGTGGGGGTTTTATTACTCTTTCCTGTGAGGAGCATGTTTTGTTTATAATTGGTTGCAGCTACGTTAACTGTTTATAACCCCAGAAACCTTTTTCCAATAAACCTAGATGTTGCATCATGTTTTTTTTAATAGAAACTCCTTGGGCAAAATCATAAGGTACCCTTCACTTTGACTTGTGACCTTAGATGGCTTCTATAGTGGGGTCATACTGTATGACTTTTTGGTTTCTGGACGATACCGATCTAATACTTAACACTTGAGATATTAGATTTATATTTGCACACCTGTCTTCTGTGAGCGAAACTGCAATTTCTTGTCCGTTATGAATATGTCAGAATCCATGACACCAAAAGCACTGTGTGTGTTGAAGCACTGTCCCTTGTACCAGCAAGAAACATATACTTAGCAATGTTGAAAGTATGTTGACAACCTGTATATGAAATGTTAATTCCTTCTTTTCATCCGAATGAGGCATTATTGTACTGTATTGTACCAATTTTCTCTTCAAAAGGAGTTTCTTCCTTTTTTGTATATTCACCTAACAGCATTTAGTGCTGATTTATAAAACTGTATATATATTTATATTTCAGGCTTTGTTTCATGGAAAGTTCATCGATACAGGATTCTCCTTGCCTTTTTATAAGTGCATACTAAACAAGCCTGTGGGGCTGAATGATTTGGAATCAATAGACCCTGAGTTCTATAACTCCCTAATCTGGATAAAGTAAGTTATGCCAGAGACCTTTTGTTTTTTAACATCTCAGCAGTAAAGTATTTTCTGTCCGTTTTTAATACCACATGTTTTCCTTTTTCTAGGGAAAACAACATTGAAGAGTGTGGCCTGGAAATGTATTTCTCTGTGGACAAAGAAATTTTAGGCGAAGTCACGACCCATGAACTGAAAGCAGATGGCAGCAATGTACTGGTTACAGAAGAAAATAAAGAAGAGTATATCAAGTATGGGGGTTTCTCACAGCTGTGTTTTAATGTTTCTTTAAATACAGAAAGGACAAAGTTAGCGGTGCTTACTTTTAGTTTACTGTTCTGTGTGAAGTGTGTGTTTTGTTAACCGTCCTATAATAATGTGATGTGGACAATGTAATCAAATGTTTTATTTTTTTCTGTTTTCTAGGCTTGTAGCAGAGTGGAGGTTGTCCAGAGGTGTGGAAGAGCAGACACAGGCTTTCTTTGAGGGCTTCAATGAAGTTCTCCCACAGCAGTATCTACAGTATTTTGATGCTAAGGAGCTAGAAGTAAGAGGAATGAGTAGTAGAAAGGATCTATTCTTTAGTGGTGAAAATGCACATTTAATCTAAAATAAAAAAATGTCTTGTTTTATAGCAGTGTATTGATATGTAAATTTATGAAGATATTCCTTTTTTTATCCTGTGTTAAAAATAAGTGTCTGCTAGAACTTTTCATTAATTTAGTGTTTGATTTTCAAATGACGGAGCATTAATTTGTTGCATAAAATTAGTTTTGCCGAGTCTGCCCTGTCAAAATACTATCACAGATTGTTTGATGTCTGTTTGACAGTATTTATACATGTTTTAATACGCTACAGCTCCCATCTGATGTCTTTCTATGTTCAGTTTTTATATACACAGTGAAATTAAAGTGGCACATAATATTTTATACAAAGGTAGAGCACCCATTAAAAACAGTCTGGAGAACCCTGGGATGAATCCGTGTACACCAGCAGTGGATAATGTCTGTGACTGTTTATCATAGGTGCTTCTCTGTGGAATGCAGGAGATTGACTTGGCTGACTGGCAGAGGAGTACAATCTACCGTCACTATGCCAGGAGCAGCAAACAAATCATTTGGTTCTGGCAGGTTGGTTCAAGAATTAATTGGTCATCTTTTTAGTGTTCTGTGTTTCTCAAAAGCACTAGTTTGTGCCCTTTTAGAATACAGATTTTTTTATAGGCAATTTTTTTTGTTTGTTTGTTTTTGGTATGTGGAAGTACTAATTGAGAGAATTAACTCATTTAAAATGGGTATACACTACTTTTGCCTCTGGACTGGAAGAAAATTCTAGGGCGATCCAATGATAAATTCAGCAAGAGAAAAAGAGGATTAAATGATATTTTATACTGCTTTGTGTGCAGCTGTGATACCTTTTGGCTTGAGCGGCCCTGCAATGTGCTGCTCCTCCTATTTCTACTTGTTTGTTTTGTAGTTTGTTAAAGAGATGGACAATGAGAAGCGAATGAGGCTGCTGCAGTTTGTCACGGGAACATGTCGGCTACCAGTTGGAGGATTTGCTGACCTGATGGGTAAGTGTGAATATAAAGGGTCAGCTTTTATATTATTTTCTAAATGATGGCTAGCACTGGCCTGCTGCTTCATACCACATGGCTGTTTGTTTTTTAGGGAGCAATGGCCCTCAGAAATTCTGCATTGAGAAAGTGGGGAAAGAAAACTGGTTACCAAGAAGTCACACCTGGTGAGTAAATAAACGCTCAAATGCAACAAGCACATTCAGTGATCTAACGTACTGGAAGTAGCTCTGTGGTTACTATTTTTTACTATTATCTATTGCACATATATATATATGTGTGTGTTTGTTTTAATGCCTTATTTTTCTCAATTCTAGCTTTAACCGTTTGGATTTGCCACCGTACAAAAGCTATGAACAGATGAAAGAGAAATTGATGTTTGCAATTGAAGAAACTGAAGGTTTTGGGCAAGAGTAGCTGCTCTGTACATCCATGCAGCGCCACATCATTTTATTTTCTTGTTTGTATTATCTTTTTTTTTTTTTTTTTTGCTTTAGAATTTGTGTGTGTGCGCTGCTATCCTGATTTTTTTCAGCAGTCCTGGCATGTAAACTTACCTACACTCAAATGATTTCAAACATCTTAGGAGTTTACCCTTTAGGTTCAAAAAAACAAAAAGCATCATGGCATTGTTTGCACAAGCACAATCGTGGGTTAAATGGCATTCGACAGAGATGGCAGTGGGAGTGGAGTTATATTAAAAGCTTTCTAAAGCACATGCCTGTACCGTTGTTAAATATACTTTAAGCAACAACAAATATGTGTTTTGGTTATTCAGATTATGTCTTTGATTCCCCAGCACTATTCATTTTTGTCATTTTAAATAACAAATACATAATTTAGGGAACTCTGCAAGGATAGGCATGTTCTTATTTTTACGTGTTCATATGTAATAAACATGGGAAACGATTCTGTAACTATATCCCTCACATAACACAGTTAATACATTTTCACAGTTTATGCCAGAGTGAACAAAACCAAGGTACATTTTACTACACATACCCTGGCATAATTAAAGCTGCTCTATAACAGCATACAGTGTGTGTTATATCTCTCCAAGCTTGGCATTGGTGAAAAATGTACTTGAGCCAAGAGTGATGTTCCCGTTTAGAAAATCATATTTCTCTGATAAATGTCTTTATCTCATTAGGGCATAATTTGACTTGAACCAGTTAAATCATGCCTTTATTGCTCGTGGAAATAAAATCTAAATAATTAAAAAAACAAGCACAAAAACGAATGTGCAGCTGTGTCCCTAAGCCTTTTTTTAATGGGGTACCAGTAAAGTGTGCACTCTATTTGCTGTCTTTAGTGTTTATATAGTACTAGTTGACTGAACTGTTTCAGTACCATGTTAAGAACTTTTGAAGAATGGGCTTGCTATAACTGGTGAATTGTTTAACTAAATTAAGGATGCATTTGTTTGAGGGTGCATTTTGCTAAACTTTTAAAAAGTTCACTGCAATACTACTGGAGCAATCGGACAATGTACATTTAAAAAATGTGATTTTTTTTTTTTTGTTTTTTTTTTTAGAAAAATTCTAGAAATAACTGACACTGCAATCTGAAGCTGACTGTCTCGATTGTGTCTCTTTAGGGAAGGTGCTAAAGTATATTTGGTCTTCCTCTTCAAAAAAAATATAGAAATGCTTGCTGAAAATGTAGGCATGCAATTAAAAACCCTTTAGAGCCCTCAGTGCTACATATTTTGGGTAACAGCGTACTTATAAATACTAAACATTTAGATGTAGTATTTCTTTCTACATAGCCAATTTCTGTTCTTCAGCATGCAAATTGTTTACTCTAATGTGTATTGCTGAAGTCTTACACCCATCAGACTGCTGAGTTCCTAACAAGATATGCTTTGTAGCTTGCTTTTTTTGTGTATGTCGGTTAATATTCTTTATTAAAATGTAAAAACAATATCTAAGAAAGGCTTTCTGCCCTATATTTTTAAATATAATTATTAAAATAAATCAGTAAGACGGCTGGAGCTCTAGTTTTATAGGGCTCGGCTGTTGCGAGTTATTTTTATGGTCTGTGTTAATTACGTTCCCTAAAAAAGCAAAGCTTGTAAATATTAGTTCTGTCTGTTGTAGTTTTGTTATTTTGTATCCCTGAGATGTTGAAACATGTCCCAGAAAATGAAAGTCTACACTCCTTTATTAACTTTGGAAAGGAAGGAGCTACACTTATCAAGTAATGGGGTCGGAGCCATTTTGCACATTTATCCAGTTCCCCCAGAAAGTCCTGAAAACATATTTTTAGTCACCATCCCATTCAGTGAATCCATCAGAATGACGTAGTCTACATCTGTCTGCATTGCTCCATTTACTTCATTGTCTAGCTCTTTTGCTAATTTTAATGTTTTTTGTTTTGAAACGTCTTACATTTGCTATAAAATGGTATGGCTATTGGAGTTATGTGTGTGCTTGTCAGAAGACTTAGACACTGGGATATCTGCTGTTGTTTTGTTTGTATAAACTTTATATCAATTAAATACTCAGGTAGACTTTACAATTCTTTCAACAGCTTTCAAAGGTCACTCAGGAACAACATTAGAAGCTTGCTCTTTTCTTTTAAACTCTTACAATAGGTTTTGGCCCCAGGCCACACTAACACTAGCACTGGTGGGTCCCTGTTTGTGGCACAGGATACAGGGCCCAAACTTAATTACTGCTGGTGATGGAAGCCTTGTATAGCTTTGACACTGCAGGTTTTGTGCTTGTTCTGTGCCACCATTGTCCGTGTTGATAACACAGCGAGGAGACCAAACAACTGGTTCATCTCTTTTGTTTCTGCATTTTACAAATCTTTGAGCAGAAAATATGGAAATACGTCTTTCTATTTGATATTAGCAGTTTCCTTCCCAGTGCAAGCTGATGAAGCCATGTTAATTTGCAGGCTTGCTTTCTGTACTGCAGATCAGTGTTTGTATGAAAATCTGTAGCACTGTTTGTGTAAATACCACATTCATTTTTGGAATAGACCATTGAAGCTGTTGAAAAACTTGTGCAAGTGTTACAAACACACTACAACTTTCTTTTAAACAAGAAAGAATAGGTATGAATGTGAGCCCACTTTAATAACTATATTATACAGTTAGAAGACCTGGTTTTAATCTAATAATGCTAGCTGAGGCGTAAATGGTAATTTGTCATGTGAAATATGTTTGACTGCAAATTTTAAAAGTAAACTTATGTTCATGGGTATTAGTACAGAAATATTATTTATAAGGGATAAAATGACATGATTGATCCATTTTGAGCTTGTGTTTTTTTTTTAATTAAAAAAAGAAAAATGATAAACTTGATAATAGATGTCATTGTACATTTAATTATTTTGTAGAGTTTCATAGCGTTTCGAAATAGTTTTTAAAGCCACATCAACAGAATATTTACTTTTGCAGCCATTACAAGCCAGGATGGATGTGATAGTGTTTTACACACAACACTGATGGCTGGTAGTTTTTCTCTCCTTCTCCCTTATTAAAAGGATAATCAGAACTATCTGTTTCCCTTTTACAATGTTTTCCTTCTGTACTCTTGCCCTTCTGTAAAACAAGCACTGATGGGGTGAACTTTGCTAATATCCACTTAAATTGCTGTGTGTCTACAAATAGGGTATTGCAAAATGAAAATTGCCTTTCCTTTTCGTCTTATGTATCACCTATTCAAAGGAAATCAACTAGATTTGTATGTATATGTAGCAAATTGGAAATTGCTATATATATATATAGCAATCAGACTAAAAATAATTACATTTACATGAAACCTGGTTGAAGTGAAGACCTAAGGGAAAGGAAAGTATAGAATATTCAGGAATGTTTCATTGCAAACTAAAAATGTGGATACCGTGTCTAAATATTCTTTTTCCTTTGAAAATGTGATAAACTTTCCCTGTGTGTAAATGAAGGCTGTAAATCATGTTAATAATGAATTCTGTGTAATCTTTTCATTTCGTAAAATTTAACATTTTAGTAAACTGGGGTAATGGTTAAAAAAATGCTATTTAAGGATACTTTAAAAATGCTTTTGTTTTATCTGTACAGTAAGAAAACTCGTGTAAAAAATGTTTAAATCTGTTTAGAAATATAAGAAATAAAACTAAGGGTAATAGCTAGTGTCTTGTTTTTTAAATGTTTGTGTACAGGTACATGAGCTCCCTGGTACATACATACAAGTTTGTGCCCAAGCCTGAATTTGTAAGTGTATTATTATATGAATTTATATAGAATTATTTGTTCATTAGGATAACTGGGTTGGTTTTAGCATAAAGCAATTCAAGTGTATTTGTTAAAATAAGTTGATTTCAATGTTTTATACAGGACTGTGTGGGTTTGATTCACTTGACTTTCAGTTCCATAATGTACTGTGTTTAATTTAAACTATATTTCCTCTACCTATTTGATAAATAATAAACACACAATAGCTACATTACATAGATTTTAACAGTAGATGTAATCATAATGGGGGGGAAAAAGGAAATGGAACAAAAATTACTCCAATAACTAAAAGATAAAATGACCTTAATTGAAAACAATGAAGAAAAAAAAAAACAAGCTAAATACCCTATAAAATATCAATTTTTATAATCGGTACTAAACTGAACTAAATTCCTCATCTCCATGCCATGCCAATAGAAACAATAGGGAAGTTTAAAAAAAGATTATTTATGTAATATTCAATTGGTAACAAATGTAAGAATTATTAATACTAAAGATGGACCTGTTTGGTAGATGAAACATCATTTTAATCCAAGGACAACATTTACCATAATTTAACTTTTTTTCCTGAGTATAGTTAGTAACCCAGTTTTGGAGCAAATAGTTTACCCAGCATATTTTTTCTTGTTTCGAGTAAGTTTTAGTGTTTATCCAGGACACTTATTTATTCGGCGCAGAGTTGCATTTCCTTATGTAAAGTTACAAGGCAACAAAATAATTTGACACATTTGACACATTTTACGACTGTATTTAATCTACTGAAGTTCAACAAAATGAGCAGCTTTTCTAATTTAATAAGGGAGTACATCATTGAATTTAAAACATACACTGTATATTACATTGATACTGTGACTTAGCAGGGCATGCTGCGGCACAGAATTTTAGGACACCTCCCTGGCGAGTTTTTGGCAGTATTCTGGTTTATCTTTATCAGTTTGGGGTTTATAGTTCCCTTGGGTGGCACAGCAGTCCCAACCACCCACGTAGCACTGTTTTGGGTTCAGCATCGCCTTCCTAAGCCTCTGTTTTGGCCACGTCTGTGAGGCGTACCTGAACCCTGCTGTGGCACTGGCCATAGTGCTCGCCAGGAAGATCACAGATGCTCTACATCAGTGGTGCTCAACACTGGCCCTCAAGATTCAATCCAGTCCTGGTCTTTATTCCAGCCAGGCCCTAAATTAGTTCATTGCCTCTTAACAGCTTCAATTAACTACACTGGAGCCTGCTTGGAGTAAAAATGTGGATTGGATCTCGAGGAGCAGAGTTGAGTGTCACTGCTCTACATTGTTTAACAGTGCCTGGCTGCCTTGGCAGGGACAGCGCTTCTATTCCTGGCTACTCCAGTGGACACAGCAATGGCTTTGAGTCAAGCAGGTAAGGTCCTTTTAGTGAAATAGTCGTTTGTTAAAAACCAAACGCTCTATACAGTTCTGAACAGCGATGGATATAAACAGTGTTTAATGATTTTTTCTAATGCGTTTAAAACATCATCTCACAGCTTTGTGTAAGAGCACCTGCTCTGCCTGAAGGGGGTGTTTTCACAGACGAGTTCCAGAGGAAAAGGTGCTCAGAGTTCATATGAGCCAAAGACGGGGAGGGGGACGGAGGTAACTGAAATGTGACTGCAACATCTTTTGACTAGTGCTGTTTTCTCTCTCTTAAACCCAGCCCTTTAGCTGCCGGTTAAGTGGATATGTTTGTCATATTTCAGTGGACAGCACAAGATATGCATTATGCGCTTCTCCCTGTCAAAGTCATCTGGCACTACTGCATTTACTTTTATTAACTATTGCGTAACTACATTTTAAAAAATCCTAAGACTTCCATCTCGGGTTTCTGGTAACACTGTTACATCACTTAAACTAGTGCTTGTGTAGTTTATTTAACCCCTGAAGCCACTGATGGGTTACAGCCTTCTTGTATACAGTTAGGTGTACTTTATTCCTTACATAACATGTAGCTGTTACATGCCGCTGTTTTCATCCCTCATATTCATGACCACCACCTAAAGGATATTTCTGCCAGTTTATGCCAGTGTTCATATGTACCCATGCCATTTAAAATAATCATCCAAATCAACT
The DNA here is from genome assembly GCF_902713425.1 of Acipenser ruthenus. Taxonomy (NCBI): domain Eukaryota; kingdom Metazoa; phylum Chordata; class Actinopteri; order Acipenseriformes; family Acipenseridae; genus Acipenser; species Acipenser ruthenus. The sequence goes on along the minus strand of NC_081217.1, from coordinate 7,030,676 downwards.
GAAGACATAGAAAATGTGTTGAGTTTATTTTTGTATATCTTACTAGGCAGGTCAGTTGAAATATGACATGAGAAACAAGTAGATTTAACAAATTCCCTTTTTTTTTTTTTTTAAAGAAATGTAAATGATTTTCAAATAATTCAGTCGTGCCATGATAAGTATAACACAATATAATCACATCGGAACCACATTCTGTTGTTATCAGTAGCAGCAATAACACATTTAACTGCTGCAGCAAAATAAAACACAAAACTAGAAAAAGAATGTGAAATATGTAACATGAGCAGAAGAATGTAATAAATAATGCAAATGAAAGCTGTAGAAAAACTTATGATCGCGGCGTGCTTCTGCTTTTGTTTTTTTTTTTGTTTTTTTGTATACTTTTGATTCTAAAACGTTTTAATATAAAACACCCTGAATACTGTTTGCATTTACAAGTCCCCTGTGCAGCTTTTGCTGGCAGGATTTATCAGTGTTGAGTCTAGCAGTACCACACCCTAGCTTTTCAATATTCTAAACATGACAAGAGGTGCCTTGACTAAGTGGTTAGCCCTCTCGCCTCTCTAATCCTGGACGCTGCAGACTGCAATCCTCCCTGAGGATAATTTGGATCTACCAACCTGCCTGCACGACGCACACAAACCTCCAGGGAAATGGGTACGTTAGACTGTACTGTAGTTCTCGGGGAGCAACGCAAAGATAAAAACTAAAATCATATTTAACAGTTCCAAACTAAAACACACATGACGCTGCCTGCACTGTTGATGTTCTGCAAAGGAAATGTTTTTGTCCCAATATGGTCAATTAGTCTGTGGAATGCAGAATCCAAGTGAACAGGATGGTTAGTTTTATGACACAATTGTCTAGTTCTTAATTGAGATCTGTAAAAACCAATCTTGGATTACCTTACCTAAGGTAACATTAGAGAGTCCCGTATCAATCCCCAGCCCCACTCTCTCAGTCCGCAGTCTGTACGTACACAGGCACCGCCAACATGGCGACATCTGGGCTGGTCTGAAGTTCAGTTAGGTCTTCATTGTTCCCCATAGCTTCTGAATCATCCCCCTCTGGAATGCCATGCTCTTCTGTGTCATCATCCATCCCCTCGTCTCCCACGACTATTGACAGCACAGTCTGGGGCGCCAGCATGCCCTCCTCCTCCTCTCCCAGCTCCGGACCCGTCACCTTCCCGTCCTGTCCAATCACAGCCTGGGACAGCCCTGCCTCCTCGCCAGTCTGGGCATTTCCTCCAGCCTTCCTGGGGCGGGGCTGCTTCTTTTTGGCTCTGCCTTTGTCCGGCCCCTGCTTATCTGTCCCGCCCACCTGGGGGCATTTGTGGTCCCGGAAGTATTTCTGCCGGGTGAAGCCTTTGTTGCAGGCAGGGCAGCGGAACTTGTAGTTGTCTGTGTGCGATCGCTGGTGCTCCAGCATGTGGGCCCTGCGGCTGAATGCCTTCTGACAGTATTGGCACTTGTAGGGCTTGATGCCTGAAAAACAAGACAGACAAAAGTGGGCACCACAGCACAGCCCGAAGAGACACAATAATTGTTCTGTGGGGTGACTGTGAAATGTTCCGTAAGGGCTGAAGTCCACTTTTTTTTTTTTTTTTTAAACATCTCAGACTCCAATCTTTATTTTATTATTTTTTTTACATGCCTACTAGCATTGGGTTTAAACATAAAAATGAATTGACATGTAAATGCGATCAAGGAAACTGAAGAGATTAAAAAACAGCTTGTTTTAACCTTGCCTGGCTAAAACAGGATTCCATCTTTAATAAGGAGAACATAATATGCTAAAGTGTACTTTAAGTAATATCTTATTTTTTTTTGTTTAATCAACCTTCAAATGAATCTCATGATTGCACTCTGAGCCAGACAATTTTCTGCTTTCCCCAGAACGTTTCCTTACCGGAGTGGGAGAGTATATGTGCCTTCAGCTTGTCTGGTCTATTGAACTCTTTAGTGCAGCCTACATGTGTTCTGTGAGACAAAGCACAGGGGAAAAGATGTACAACATGTGCACAATAAAAAGAACAGACAGTAGGATCAATAAAGATTGAGGCTGCTGTTCAACTACAACCACCCACCCAATCATGTTTCCCTCTATATACTCTTTAGAAAAATGAGACACAATAACTTGTCCCAGTAGAAGCCAACTCTGTTCTGCTTACCTGAAAGGGCATTTGTATTTTTTAAAGGGCTCGTGGATCAGCATGTGCCTCTTCACTTTATCCTTGCGGTTGAATGTGGCATCGCATACACTGCATTTATAAGGCTTTTCTCCTGCAGATCATAACATTTGATTTGTTACTCAAAAGCAACATTTAATGGGCCAAATCAATAATTGAAATGTACACAACTTAATTTGGAGTTCATGTGCAGCAGGCTGGCCCAATCACTTCATCCATAACCTTTAACACAATTTACTTTAGTTTTTACTACCAAGTTTCTTTTTGCTATTACCAAGAGACCTGTGCAGTACGTGCATTCAGAGAAACGTTTGAAAAGTTCAAAGTCACCGGAGTGAATGCGGGTATGCAGTTTGAGGTAGTGCTCCGTCTTGAAGAACTTCTTGCAGATCTGGCATTTGAACTTTCCGCCCACCCCGTGCGTAGGGAGATGGCGGCGAAAGTACCTTTCACACGGGAACACCTGGATTCAAGACGACAGGAGCAACACAATCACTCGCACATTTTATATTCCATGAACCGACCAGAAGCTTGTTGATATTCGCTGATCTTACTGTCAGCAGTGCTAGGATGCAAGCATCAGGTGCTGAAAGGTTATTAACAAATGGCAATCTCTTGTAGTCCATTGCTAAGTTTGGCTGTGTTTTTACAACTTGGAATACTCCGAGCTACATTCCCCTCTTTACTAGACTGAACTGCGCTCTAATGTGCTGTTAATTGTACCCTGCTTTACTGCACGTTGCTGTACTGTACAGTAGTGTACCGGTTATTTATTGTGATGTACTGTACCTTCTGGCAGTGGGGACAGGGGAAGTTGTGAGAAGCTGTTTGAAGATGCTGGTCCAGGGCCTCCTGTGTTGAATATTTGCTCTGGCACTTCAAGCACCTAAAGGTACAGCAATATTGCAGGAATTTAATTTCTTTTATACTCGTCAATGGACCTCTAGTATATGCCATTTACACATGCTGCTGCTACCAACTGAACCTACAGATGGGAAACTGATCCATGCATATCTTATTATGGGTCTAAAACAGTAAACCGAATGGATTCAAAAGATGGTGCGTTTGGTAATTCAGTTTCACTTTTACCATGCTGTCACTTCACGTAACTGCCCAGTTTATCCATGTTAAATAAAAACAAGAAAGGGATTCATATAATTACTGTGTTTCTTTCTTGGGTTAACACGCACGGTGCAATAAACAACCTGTCGGATTACTTTGACATACCGTAGACTGACAAAGCAAGGGAAGAACTGTTTTGTAATGGAGTTTTGTAACTTGCCAAATACTGTATGACCGGTTCTACTGTAAACGCAGCCCTCGGCTCCACCTTAGTTTTTAAACGAAGGATGTACATGAACCACCTATCCTTCCGGCTCACCTGTAGAAGGTGGGCTCCTTGCGGGGGCTCTGCTGCGGACAGTAGTTATGGGAGTACTGGTGCACGCCCAGCTCGAACAGCGAGGTGAAGACCTTACAGCACAGGTGGCAGCGGTATGTCAGCTGCTCCTGGTGGCTCTGGATGTGCTCCAGGAAGAGCTCCAGCTTCTGGAAGGTCAGAGAGCAGGGCTTCACCACACACTTGTACACCTTAAGAGAAAACAGAGACATGCGGGATAGTAAATCCTAGAATGGCATATAAAACATCTTGCAAAAACCCTAAAATGTTGTTTCCCATAAGGTAATTTTCCTTAATAGTAAGCGTTTTGCCAGCAATGAGGTTTTCCCAGCGCGGTCCTGCTGTGCACACACCTGCTCATCCTTGTGTTGGGTCATGTGTGATTTGAGCTGGAAGTAGGTGTTGAACTTGCTGGCGCAGAACTGACACTGGTAGGAGCTGTCTATGAGGATGATCTGCTTGTTCTCCGCTTTCCCTGCAGGCTTGAGCTTGCCATCCTGGCAGTCTGCCTCAAGAGGGGCATCGCTGTCTGCTTCTTCACACTCACCTGCAAAGCAAAATGGCTCCATGAATTACCCCTATTTAATGGTATATCTAACCTCTGCAATTGTGTTCCTACTAGGAAACGGTCAATTTCAATAAATTCCTGAAGATCGCACCCAGACATTTACTGACAAAACAACTTCAACTTTTCAGGCAGAGACATCTTAACTCTTTCAACACCTGTACACAGCTCTAGGAAAAATTACTCCACTCAAGACCATCCTAGTACTACAGAAAAAAGAAACCCCACTCAAAACAGAAGACCATTAAACTAATCGAATACACTCATTTGTATCCCATTTTAATGTATTTGTACAAGACCCTGAAACTATGGAAAACAACACTGTAGTTCAGACATTGAAAGAGTTGCGCCATCATGTTTCTCAGCTCTATGGCGCCGGCAGTACCTGTGTTCTCCTTCTCTGTCAGCTGCTCTCTCTCCTCAGTGCCGGTCACCGGCACCACCCTGACAGTGATGGGCAGCCGGGAGACAGTGGTGCCCATGCCCGAGGGCCACACCTTGTGGGTCTGCATGTGCTTCTTCACGTTGGATTTCTGAGCGAAGGCACGGCCACACACGATGCACTGAAACGGCTTCTCTCCTGTGTGGCTGTGTTGAGACACAGGGCACACAGTTATTCCACATACTGACAGACTGTATACCAGGTTAGTCACCATGCTGTTCACCAGACACGGCATATCTGAGATACCACTTCTTGGTTCTTCTCAAGTCTCAAGAACATGAGATGTACCAGAAGACTATTAAAAGACAACATGTTCTAGCATTGCTTTTATATCAAATATATAAGCCTCATAAAATATCATTTAATTCAAAGAGCTGCCGTTCAATTGTCGTCATCCTATTGCAGACTACCTCCGAATGTGCTGTTGTAAATCAAAGTTCTTGGTGAATGTTTTGTCGCAGAAATTGCACTTTAGCTTCTGAGCCTTTCCTTTTACTGGGACACCTTTAAGAAAAAGAAAAAAAAAACTTCACAAAGGGGTAGCTATATTCAGTGAAGTTATTATAAGATAGTGTAAAGTTCACATCATTATTGTACAGACATTATGTTACTTTTTCTCTGATACACTGCCATTACTGAAAACTTTAACTCCATGGTATTCATTTCCATTCTCTTTGCACCAATGCCACGGCTTCTGATTAGTGTCAGGTGACTGATTAGGATGTTGTTTCTTGATACTTTCGAACGTTATGGCAAAACAAACTCATTCTACCGACCAAATCTCACAGAACTATTCTCATACCTTCCTGTCCATCCACGTCATTCTTTGAGGGCCGAGGCTTGGCAGCCTGATCAAAGTCTGGCAGCTCTCCAGGGTTGCTGTTGGTCAAGCCTGTGGAGATGCTGCTGGTTTTGGTCTTGAAGCCTTGCTTCCCTGGACTGTAGACTGGAGGCGTGTTGAAGGCAATGCTCTCCACACACTGACTGGGGACCTGCACAAAAAAATCAAACAGGACTGTCCACACCAAGTTACCTCAAATCAATACTTAAATCATCTCTATTCAAGAATACCCAACCTGTATCTGCTGGAACTGCTGCAGTCCCAGGGTCTGGACCTCTGTTGTTCCATTCCCTGCCATGGGGGGCAGTGTGCTGTAGATCTGGACCACGGCATTGCTGGACTGCGAGGAGAGTGATGGCGGCTGGCTAGGGGGTGGGCCGTGCTGCAGGTAGGATGAGCCTGTGTGCATGCTCAGGTTACTCTGAAAAACAACCACGAGTTTCCTGATAGTTGAGGGATTCCAAATAACTCTGTGCAGCCTGACTTGCTTTTATCAGCAGACGTACCTGAACAGGTGGCTGCATGGCAGTCATGGGCTGGTCCATCGAGGTGAAGGCAGAGATGGCTGACATCAACGCATCGTCGCTGACTAGCACATTCCCCTGGACCAGCGTGTGAGCAAGAGGCGACTGGGGCACTGTGATGTAGGTGGACACTTGCTAGAGACCAAACACAGACAACCAGTCAAGATTTGCCTACTGTATGATCTACTGTATGTGCTGGATCAATGGTCTAGGTCATCTGAACCTATTTCAATACCCTCCACTCTTACAGATTAATTCTCTGATGTCTAAATAAAAATCCCATTACACAATCACTTTTGTAAGGACAGCTAAACAGCCGTGCAGAGGGTACTTTTATTTAGGCAATAGGGTGCAAACAGCTGACGTGGAGATCACAAGACTGACATGTTTCAGACAATGTAAGAAAGTCCAAGATTAGTGCTAACGCTGTTTGTGAAACCAACCGATAGGTATGTTTTAACAAGACAGTTAGTGGTGCGCTTGTAGAAATCCCCCTGCAGAGCTCTCCCGTGCTTGAAATAAAGCCTGACCTGCCTGCTGGAGGAGGGGTTCTGCTGCACGGAGCTGATGGAGGGGACGGAGGTGTACACATTGCTGGAGGCCAGCGAGACGGTGGCCAGGGAGGGCGTGTTGGCCTGGCACTGCTCCCGCTTGTGGGTCATGAAGGCTGGCAGCGAGTTGAACTGCTTCTTGCACTTCCCACAGAGGAAGACATCCTCATCGTCTGTGGACAGAGAGTGGAAAAGCAGCATTCATAACACAGCAGGTACCGCTCCATTCCCCCTTCCAATTGTAACGATTCATCTAAAGGGCTGAACTATGAAGTCCTGATCAACAAAGCAGAAACTTTGAGGTTTGCTTAACATGGTTTGTAGCTAAAACAAAATAAACCGTACCTGTCATGCAATTCCATTCAAAAGTCTTAAACACGCTAAGAACAATTCCATTCAAAGGTCTTAAAACACGCTAAGAAACATAAAGTCTAGAAAATGTGTTTTTACATTGAAACAAATAATATCTGCTGTAGTACAAAGATAGTTGTCAGTTTGTTTGCCTTGTTTCCACTGGTTCGTTTTCTAGGTCATTTCACCTGAACAGTGTCTACGAGGTCAAAACGTGTTACTGGTTGTAAAGCTTGTCGGTCAATAGGGAAAGAAGCTTGTTGGTTAATGACAGAAAAGCATTGAAGGGGTAAATGATGCCTTCCAGGGGAAATGACCGAGACCTACATAGGGAATGGATGAACATGACAGGCATTTACTAGCAAAAAATATAGTTTTACGATACGCGTTCAGATTTTGTAGTTCGTGTCCTTTCCCTTAGCCGTCAATACACGACACAGATTTGTCAGACCCAATGCGTGTCAGGTGACCTGCAACTCAATTTCAAGGACAGTGGCCTTCAATACTCTCAGTCAATGTATAAATAAATAAGTTAATTGTTTCATAGTCATGTGACACACAGAGCTTGTAAATCTTCCAGTACTCACCCATTGGCTGAATGGTAGACGTGTCCGTGACATTCTGATTGGTTGGGTCTGTGACTCCACCCTGTCCGTCCAATAGGGATTGAACAGCCAGGACTGTCTGATTGTCCAGCCCTGCGAGAGGAGGAGATTGTTACCCTCACAGCTCTCAAAACATGCTATTGTACTCAGCTATTCCCACGTGTTTTTTCCTTCTTTATCACCAATCAAAATGCTACTTTGTTCATGATTTCCAGCAAATTCGTTATTAGTATTATTACTAAGAGCAGCAGTAGAATTTTAGAATTTAAGTATTCAACATTTCACATTTCTAAATATTTACAGGGCCTTGCTTTCAATACACGTTGAGGTTGAAAAATATTCATTTATGTTATTGTCCTTGGGTTTAGAGGGAAAGGGGCTGCTATATTAAGAATTTGTTTTCTAAAATAAAAACATGATAAGGTTAAGGGGAAAATAGCAAAGTATTTGTTTGGCTATGGGTGGCAAAAAATGATATATGTTGTACAATGGGTTCCAATTGATTGTGCTTAGCTCTGGGATTGCAGCCTAAGGTAGCAGGGCCCTGTGAGCTATGCACAGCCTGATATTAAATTATACTGAAAGTAAATTATACTATAAAACAATATGCACCCTGAATTGGCTAGTCACCCATCTATAAAACTTCTATTATGTACAAAAATGCACAGTGCAATAGCAAATACAGCACTACAGTACCATTACAGTAATTTAACATTTTTACAAAATGTTTAAACTATAGCGCCCCCGTGTGGAGACATATAGCTTATGTTCCTGAAAATAATCAAGAATGAAAAACATCATTGATTTCTCTAAATTACGGTTTATGGTTTCAGAAACGAAAAAACAAGAAGTGTACTGAAAACCAGTCTTATCAACGTTTGGTCGTATTCTAATTTTAAAAAAAGGCAATGCTACGTCGTTTTGGGCTCCGCTCCATCCGCCGCTTTTCCAACAACATGCCAGTCTCCTCCTGCCATCTTCTGAGGCACTCAGCGGCTGTTGTCGCAGTAACACCCGCCCCCTCTACTCGAACACTAAACATTCAAAATAACACCCCAAAACGCCAACACTTGCACCCCACACAAAAGCATTCGTTCAATCCCACCCTACTGCAGCGAATACCTTAGTTTTTCCATGGAAAACGACTTTCTTTTCGGAGCCATAGTCACAGATACAACAAAACAGCACTTTCCACAGTTTTACAGAGATCTATATCACACTGTCTCTCTCTTGACACGTGAAAATACCCGTATTGCATGAAAGAAGAAAATGGTGTATAAAACTAGGTCTTGGCAGTTTTGGTAATAAAAGAACAGTTTGGGGAAATGTAGTTTTTAATTACCTTCTAGGGCTTCAAATATAGCCTGCGCCATCTTGTTATGTGTATGAAGTTGGCATGCTGGGAAATAAGAGTAAGTAGCGATACCGGGACTTGCCAGCAGAGAGCAGAGGCCAGTTTTACAAAGCACTGCTAGCACTGAGCAGTGTGCTTAGCAAGATGTAGTTTTTTGCACCTGCTTAAAAAATATATATATTTTAAGATAGAACGATAAAGTTGCGTAGAAATCCACTTTTTTTTTTTTTTTTGGATTTAGCAGTTATTTTTCAACACAACATTACTGCAGAGTAACGTGTTAGTAATAAAATACAATAAACAACCCACACAATTAATGTTTCAAACTATTTACTGTATTTTACAGAAACATTTAATTTAAATAAAATTGATTCACTATAGATTTTTCTTTAAAAAATATTCACTATTAGAACTGTTGCCAACCTTTGCCATGTTCTAGGACCTATACAGATACCGGTATATATCAATCACATCTACACTTATAAACATTATAGTGAAAGCCTGATGGAATACCCAGAGAGGTATGGTACAGCATATTAAAAACAAGGCAAACAATGGTATATTTTATGATTTATGAAGAAAATGCATCGCATAACCAAGTTAGTGATGCTGCAATGGGGACAGTAAGCAACTGAGCCCCACACATCCCTCCCGATCCACTTCCTCATCTTGATTGTGTAATTGCCAGATTGCCTCATCTTTAATCTAGGCATGTACTGTGTCACTATGGTTTATTTTCCATGTCAGCTTTCACAAATATACATCCTCTTTTTTTACTGTGGTAATTAAACGAGACCTCATCCCCATTCGGACAATCAAATGACAGCAAAGTGGCTTTAAAATGACAATATTGCAAAAATGCATTGTTAAAAGTACTTTTTTTTTCAAGTGTCGTGTTCCTTTTCTACTTCAGCTCCAAATATCTTTAACAGGTAAGAGTGTTTTTAGAGTTAGCTACACAATTTAATTGCATTCTGATTCCCTGTAAATACAATGCTGAATATGATTTGGAAGTATTGCTAAACAAATCTAATATACCAAGGGTTATATTTACAAAGCTCTTTATTGTCATCAGCCCACTTTTTTTTAAAAGAATTAATGTACCGAAGTTACCATACTATTTATGTCTGCATGCTTTTAAAAAAGGCTTTATTTCTGTATCTGTATCTGTTTTATTTATGCAACCCCATGACTTGGTAGCCCCCTTGTCAACTGACATCAATGATCTCCCAGGCGACAGAGTGTCAGAAGAGTGGCACCCTGCATCAGAGATCTGGTGGACTGATGGCAATGGACACACCCTGGATTCTGAGCTGCCCAGATCGACCTCTTTCAGTAATCTGACCGCTGTGCAGAGTAAGGTCCAGACTGAGGAGGATTCAGAGAAAGCATTTCACTGCATCATGAGAGACACAATGCTGCTCTCAAAATCAGAATGCAGCATCACATTTTCAGGTGAGTGGCCTACAAGTGTTTTCAGATTTGCACCAAAGTGTTTACATTTTATTAAGCATGTAATGTTATTTGCATTTTAGTTGCACAATGAAATGTTGCCATTTGTGCTAGGGCACAGCATAACAGATACATGTAGCATGCAAAAGGAATAACACAATTTTAACTTATAAACAAACTAGATTTAGTTTAATTTAAGGACAGTATCCTCAAGTTGTGTCTTAATCAGTTTTCAGACTGGAGTAAAGAACTTTGAATGTAGTGTCCCTGCGTCCCAATCATAATATTGTTTGAAAGAAAGTGCAGTATAGCTGGAGCTAAGGGGTTGATTTGACCAGCCTATAACCCGTTGGCTATGAACACCAGGATTTTAGGCAAAATCATTTCTAAGCGACCTCATACACTAAACCTTGCTGGGGTAAATCTGTAACTGATTAATGCTATTGTATAGATAAAACTTTTATAGCGGTGCAAACTCTGCACCTGCTGGATAAACATGAGGAATAGTCTACATGTACAGGTTTTGTGTTGCTTTTTCACAGGAGCGCGCCCTTGTGTCTTATAACGTCACTAGGAACTTATTTTCAAAGGACATAGTTTCCGAACGTGGTATTAGTTCAGCTGTTCCACTTTTATCAGTTTAGTGTTACACTTTCTGCTGCCCCTCCGGATAAAGCTTACACAATGGCAGGTTCTGACCTTTATAAAACTCTCATTTTCACGATAAATAATATTTTACAACAAGAGAAGTACAAGGCTGCATTGGCTGTCATCAAAGGGTTCAGGAATGGAGCCGTGTAAGTATCACTTCCGTTATAAATCGAGTACATTACTTGAAAAATGTACAAAACAACTTCGCTATGTTGAAAAAATATGGACGATAACTGCTTATACTACTAGATATAGTGGACATTTGTTGACATTTTGCAAGTTGCTTTACGTTATTTCTCACACACACTGCTTGATGTTGGTTGACACGGGGAGGTAAATGTTAAGCTGAACATATTATTGCACATCTTCTCACTGGTGGTAGAACAAGTCCGTTAGTTTAAGTGGAAGGACTGTTACCCTCTGAAATGTTGACTGTTGACGTACAATGCATGCTTTTAACTTCTGCTGAAATGCATGTGTGGGATTTCGAAGTCTTAAATGATTTCATATATCTGGATAATTATTTATTTCTTAGCAGGCGCCCTTATCCATCAATTATAATTTATGTTTTCTCTCCTATGATTCAGATACGGAGCAAAAATCAGAGCACCACATGCCCTGGTGATGACGTTTCTTTTTAGAAGTGGGAGGTAAATATGTCAAAAGTATGATGAGACCGGATGGTTTTTTTTGTTTGTATGTTTGTTTTTAATTGATGTTTCACAACAGAACTTCATTATGTAACGCATGACTTGTCATTACACTATCCTGTCACACAACAAAGATATAAATAGCAAGTCACTTATAGTTTTCTAAAAACAACACAAGATTACAAGCATGTAGTGTTTAATTTCTCAGAGACACCTGGCACCTTCAAATGAAAGCTTTAAATAGAATCTTTGAAATGGGAATTCCTGTGCATGTTCTGACCTGGTGTTCTTCTCCGGGCACACATTATTATATATTATTGTTTAGTAGTCTATTTCTATACAGAATGGCACAAACTTCTTTTCTAAAAACAAGACATAGAAAGCTAAGGACAACCTTCAAGGTCTGTCTGTACTATATGATTAATGTACTACATTAATCATATGATTAATGTACTACATTAATCATATTTGAAATTATTTAGTAAACATTTTTGAGACCGTTTCTAATGTAATGTTCAGAGCCTTTATTGTTGTGTTTCCTTTGTCTGTACCAGCCTGAGAGACAAAGTGAAAGCCATTGCCCAGGCGACGTACACTCACTCTCGGAACCTGGCCTGCTTTGTGTTCACCTACAAGGGTCTCCAGACCCTGCAGCAGCGGCTCCAGGGGAAAGCCTGCCAGTCCCATTCCTTCCTTGCAGCCTGCCTGGGAGGGTGGCTCGTCTTTGGGGAGAACAACAACATCAACAGCCAGGTGAGGAGGAGAACTGCTTTCTCTGTCACTCTCCCTGCTAAAATACTGTCTGATTGTCACATTCATTTACATCCCACATACAATACAATCTGAAACGGCAGGTCGCTACAAATATTATTTTTAATAGATTACTATTTTATGATTTTTGCAATCATTCTGAGGTTCTGGGCTCTCTCTCCAATACTGAATTATCTGAACAGCCTTCCTCTATAGAGAAAGAGGGAGAGTAAGAAAGTAGGCAGGGCTGGCAGAGTTTAAAAGAACCCAGAGCCACTCACAATAATTACAAACATCAAAAATAAGGACATGGATAAAAAAATAAAAAACTATAAAAATGCCACTTGATGTTACTTGCTCTTTTGTATTTAAAGAAAAAATAATCTTGTTTCCTGATTACCGTTCCTTTGTAAAGTCTATTTCCTTCTGTATAGGAGTTTTATAAAGCTTTACCTTCTCTCCAGATAAACATGTACCTTTTGTCCCGGATCCTGTTTGGGCTGTCGCGTCTAGCTGTGGAGAAAGGCTACATCCCCCAACCAAAGAAAGACCCCTTCCCCCTGTTCGCAGCACTGGTCTGGGGCATCGTTCTGTGGCTCTTTGAGTACCACCCCCACACTCTGCAGCCCTCGCTCCAGTCCTCCATGAGCTACCTCTACCACGACAGCAATGTCTGGCACGACATCTCTGACTTCCTCGTCTACAACAAGCACAGAGCAGGGGCGCAGAAATAATGGAGCCTCAGCCCCTTCCTCTCAGGAGAGCCCACATACCGCCATGCTACCCTTCCAGGTTGCAATGGAGATAAGTTAGCTTTTAACAAATTTCCTTTATAAACCAGCCTTTGTCCTGGAGGTACTGCTGCTAGATCCAGTGTACTGTTTGCTTGTCCTGTATTTTGAAGAAACATTTAGCGTGGGACTGAAAGCTGAAGGTCACTGTTAGCAGGATTTGATCTAGGAATTCTGTTGCGTAGTGGTTTTACTATGAACTTGTAACATGCTTTTTCAGATTCAAGTGTGGTTCAAAGTGAAACCCTGAGTGGCTAAAACTGATATGCAATGACTTATTTTCAAACATGCTTAGTGACAGTAGTTTTTATTTTGTTTGAAATATCTTTCTGTTCATCTTAATGGAAACTTAAAAAAAAAAAAAAAATCCTAACCTGATTGATGGTTACCAGCTCTATTGTAGGTGCAGTTTTTAAATTTCTAATGCTCGTGATTTTTTTTTAATTGTATTTTAATTTAAATGTATTAAAGTGAACTAATTAATAATATAATCATATTAACTGAATTAGCTCACTGTTCTTATGTTAAACAATTGAAGTTGAGGAGCTTTTTTTTTCCCTGTCAGTGTACAATTATTGGACCATTATTAGAAGACCTGAATAAGGATGGAAATATTGTATAGCTGTTTGAACCATTCCAAGATTTACTATGAATATAATTAGATATTGTTTTACTCTACTACTTTACTGATGATGATCAACCTCTACTACTTTACATTATTTTTGTGTCTTTTTTTCTATATCCCTAGTGACCGGGCACTTGCATGAATAACCTTGGATCAAACGCATGGATGTATTGAATACTGTTGAGAGCAAAACTTAATACTGTAATTTCACATTCAATATGCATATTACTTGCTGTGCCAAACAAATAGTAATACATTGCTTGTGTGGATATGAAGGAGTTGAAGTAGTGATAGACGATATATGTATTATTTTCTTTATATTATATATGGATGAGAACCTCTGATATCAGTGAATGAGTTCAAATGCTGTATATAGATTCGAGTTGTTTTAATATACATTTTAGTTCTGTTTTTATTGTGCCATTAATTACTTCTACTCTCACTCACCATTAGAACCACAAAGTTCTTGAGCCATATTGATTAAACCTGAGCTCAAACATGCATACTATACTTTCACTTTAACTTCTATGCAAACATCTCTGCAAGAAGGTATAATGGGCCATCAACTTAGTAGAATGATCATAAGTAAGATTGGATAGTCTGTCTTTGTCAATATGAATGTTGCTTGAGCATGTCTGTAATAGGTGTACTGGGGTGCTGGTAGAATTGCAAAAATATCTCTTTTTTTGGGGGGGGGGGGGGGGGGGGGTAGATTTTGTTCCATGAATTAAATCTATTACCACAAGATGTCATAGTGGGACAACACCAAGAACTGCATTTGCCATTGATTTGACAATGTAGTCCTGTATCATTACTGTTTTGCACAGCACAGAAACTGTTCGCTTTTTTCCCTAACCCCAACCGTGTTTAACACTGTATTGATGATTTGTTTAATTTCTTTTACCGCTGGTAGCATTTCTAAATACATGCTTTGTATTTGATTTTAATTATTGTAAAAAATACTGTCATCTATTGGGATCAAATAAAAATTTTAAATCGATCATGTTGTAATGATTGGGTTTCTAAAAATTATGACGGTGAAAAATGTGTGAACTAGCACTTTTATAAAGTTTTTGTTTATAATTTATAGATGTATATTTATGTGATTAACATTCAAGCAATGCTATTACTGGGTCTTTTTTAACCCACCTATATGGATCAGATTAAGTAAAGTGAATTCACTGAAACTTCCTAATATGGATTGAAGTGCTGGATTCTCCCCAGCAACACTAATTTAATCTAATGCAGGCAGATGACTGCACTGTTCTCTATAGCAGGTGGCCTTATCAACATGCCCACCTGCTGTCTTCATATGGGCGGACAGTCGAGTCTGTAAGAATATCTCTCCAGTCAGGGCGTAGCAAAGTAGCAGAAGTCCCCTCTCACTACAGCGGGCAAAGTTGACTAATTGATCCAGTAAGACCTGTTCAAGGTGTTTCTGTAGTACCGTTTTATTGGACATTGTATTAGCACAGGATGCAATGGTTTGCTTTTGTTTTCAAAATGTTGGAAAATGCATTTAAAATGGCCCATTAGCCCCGCTGGTTTAGGTAAGACTTTATTCCTGTGCAAAGTTTGCAACGCAAATTAAAAGCATTTCTTATCATGTGTTACGATTACTGTGTTTATAAACGACCAATCTCGTGTGAACAAATTGGTTTATTTCTCGTTTTGTAAGTTTTCTTTTCATGTGTTAACTTACGTGATTGTGTAATACTGTCATTTATGTTATAAAGTAATAAAGCTCGTACGCAAAAAAAAAAAAAAAAACCGGAATGTGTAACACATTGTGATACCATACCTAGCTGATGTAATGCCCTTGGACAGATAACAATGTATTTTGGGAACAAAAAGGTAGTAGAACACAACCCGGAATAACACAACGATCGACATTCACTCTCTTCCTATTGGTTTGTTAGTAAAGTGCTGGGCCTATTGTGAACTTTAGAAAGTCCTTGGCGGCCCATGATTAGTCCACAAAACTCTCCATCAAATCACCAGAACGCCGCTTCCAACCTATGTCGTCAAGCTAGGAGGGACTCTCTCTAAGCCAATGGCAGTCCGGCACTGTGTGGTTTTTCCGTAAGGGTTCCTGCGGCTCTGCCAATCAGAATGAGCCAGGCGTCACATGTGCAGGTTTCGCGGCAAAAAAGATTTGGCGCGTAAACCCCTGCGCTTGCCGGATCAGCTGGTGCAGAACAACAGAAACAATAACACAGCGGTAGAAGGGGCAAGGTGATCGTCTCAAAAACACAGAGGGCAGATGCGGAAGAAACCTTTATTTTCCCTGGACAGGCTCTCGCCCAGAATAGTTCCCTTTTGGCTTTTTCTGTACAATCTCCACTTGCTTCCTGGATCGAATGACTGATGACAAAGTGGATGCAGCAGATAACGATCGGGCGGATCATTGCGGTGTAAAGTCTGCTTGAATGTCCAGATCCTTTTTTTAATCCACATATACTGTAATATAAATATTAACCATTTATGTAAAATATATGGTACTGTATGGTTGTAGAGAGAAAAGAAAACAAAAAAGAAATGACTGGGATAAATTAACAAAGAAGCACCCTAAATCTGGGCGAAAAACTAGCTTTTGTGCACGCTGAGCAAAAAAATGTTAACTATATATTTTATATAGTTTATTAGTGGTCTAAATGTGGAGACATAGTGAACCAGCACTAAGTAAAGCCAGGGGAGCTAACCTCAACAGTATGATTATAGAGCAACACGAAAACTACTCCGAGCAAGTCGGACTAGTTTGATCTCTCTGATGCATGTGCATTAACATGTTCGGAACTGCTTAAGCAAAAGGAGTGAATTGTGCATCTGAATTAAAGTAATATTTCCTGCTTATACAACTCGTAATTAATAACACAAAGTTCGATTTAGGCCAACGTAAACTGGTTTAGCTGATTGAGTGACACGTTTGTAATACTATATTGTCTGAGCTCTGGGAATAATACACACACGAATGATTGTTAGTGGTACTAATATTCGAGTCCCAGAATGACCTGAACTCCAGGGCCTGGGAAAGTGAAAACTGCACTTGCACAGCAGACAGCGCGGAGATCTAGATGAAGAAACATTAATCGCTGTTTACTGAACTTGCAGTACTTGAAATTATAGGAACTGCAAGAAATATAATATGCTACAGTCGGAAGGCATTTATAGTTAGCTGATTTGCTGTATTTTTGTAACTACAGTGACAATTTTTGTTATGATGTTTTAAAAGCAAATTTGCTTTTATTTGTTTTACATTATGCAATCAGATGTTCTGTGATGCAAGTTAAATGTATCTCTTAACCACAGCTTGGTCAACTTTTATTTGTTTTTATGTTGTAATGCATCATGGGAAGGAGCTGTTTCCTAATTTATACTTTTAAAATACGCTTTATTTTTTTGAAACCCCGAAGTTTTGTATCCTGTACAGATACAGAGATGCTCGACTTTTAACGAATAAACACAAAATAACAGCGACAGCTTTGCCTTGTTAAAAAGAGCCGCTGACGTGCCATGTCACAGCAGCTTGTATCCGGACAGACCTCGGAGGATCTTTTGGCTGATTTTGAGTCCATTTTAGAAGCTGGAGGTATCGATTTAGACCAGCAACAGATCGTCATTATTTCGACACCCGGAAATGTGGATTTGCACCCCGCAACCTCCGGTACGGGCGGTGAAATGTTGCTGTTCGCCACTCCACAGGGCCCAAGACCTGGGGATGGAGGAAGGAGACCCACCTTGGGGAGGCCGCCGGTAAATTGCAGCTTTTTTAATCTTTTCTTTACCCCCCTCGGGTCGTAGCAAGAGTAATGCTTGTTCAACACGTTTGTGTTCTTCTACAGCAGATTCAACACACATACAGTACATGTTGAGTTATTTACTGTATTAAATGGACAACAAAAACGAGTTGCACATTAAAGTTCAGTACAGTCACTGGAATACACACGTACTTTTTATTATTTTAGGTGTCAACTGCACTAAAAGGGACAGCAAGTAACCAATATGAATAACACTAAACACATATATTTTTTACTTATTGGGGCATGGCAAGCAGGAGCTGAAGGTTACTTTATTGCCAATCAACGAGCCTAAACTTTGAGATTTAAAAAACGGACTAATATCAACATGTAATTTGTTAAATGTCCACTAGGTGGCTTAAACGTTGTGTTTAAATACATTTCAACAATCTGAGGAATTAGTTTGCACCCCAGGTGGTAACACAGGGCCATATACCCACAACTTTACCCACTGCTTTTGTTACGTACAGTACTGTCATTGAAGAGTTTATAAACCGTGTCTTAGGTTAAACAGTGACTGCAAAATGTGAAACTTGAAAACAAATGTGAAACTCTTCAAACAGTTTAAAGAGGCTTTGTGAACTGCAAACCTGATCTCATTATTTAGAATGGGTGTAGTCCATAAAAAAAAAAAAACTCCATAAAATAGGCCTGTAGTATAATATGCCGCAACCTGTAGACAAAAGGTATCGTTATGGGTTTCCCCCCTATCTAAGCCAGGAGTATTTCACACATTACAACACCATGCTGAAATTTAGCATCTCATGCTTGCATATTTTGTGGGCAGCAATATAGCAACAAGTCAATGCCACTGCTGAGTATGTAGCAACATAATTGTATTCACTGTAGTCTGAAGGTGAATGTTTTGTTAACCTGACCTGTTTGCTGATGTCCTGTGACTCTTGCAGGTAAAAAGGAAGCTGGACCTGGAGACTGACCACCAGTACGTGGCAGAAACCAGGCAGATTCCCCGAGGCAGGGGTCGGGTGGGAGAGGCAGGTATGCACTAAATAAAGCAACCTCATTTCAAAACTCTCAGCAGTTTGTAGCACAGAACCAAGATAAGCCTGCAACAGAAAGTAACGCAACATTCCAGCTGCGTGTGGAACCCAAAATCAAGCCCCCCCCCCCCCCCTTAGAATGCATACGCATTTAACAGGAAATCCTGGAAAAGTATGTTTTTGCTTTAGTTAGTTTAAATCTGGTTACCTAGCTGTAAAGAGACAGCTACTTTACCCTAATGATCTGCTCTAATTCTCCTGCTTTCCCAACCTATTTAAATTTGGAAACCTGCCTTTAATCAGCCCTGAAGCAGTAGTTTACAAAACTGACGTCTGGGTTAAAGACATCCGTACAGGTTTGGGTATGTTTCCAGATGAAAGCATGGGTTCCTGAGCCTGCTGTGCTGTTGTGTTACCCTGATGTTCTCCCTCCCCAGGAATGAAGTCCCCCGGTGAGAAGTCCCGCTACGACACCTCCCTGAACCTGACCACCAAGCGCTTCCTGGAGCTGCTGGCCCAGTCCCCCGACGGCGTGGTCGACCTTAACCTGGCTTCGCAGGTGCTGGAGGTGCAGAAGAGGCGAATCTACGACATCACAAACGTGCTGGAGGGAATCCAGCTCATCACCAAGAAATCCAAGAACAACATTCAGTGGCTGTGAGTCTCGCCCGGCAACGAGCTGGTTCCCCAGTGTGGAGTCCCTGACTCAAGCTCAATGGCACCTTTAATACTGTAAATCAGAGCTCCCTGCTGGATTTCAGCGCCCTCATGTTCAATAAAAAAAAGAAACACTCAGCTTGACATTAGATAGCTGTAGGTTGTGCGTACAGAGTCTCTGTCTTTCTCTTTCTTAGGGGCAGTCGTCTGGATGGGGTGTCTGGTGCCCAGTACCAGGCGCTGGTGAAGGAGGTGAGTGATCTGGGAGAGACAGAGCAGAGACTGGACGAGCTCATCACAAAGTGTAACCTGCAGCTGAAACTGCTGACAGAGGACCCGCAGAACAAAAAATATCCTTCACTGAATGAGCCGGTGTGCAGGCAGTAATGGGGCTAATATGTTTCTTAATACATTCAATGTTAGTCCAGAGTTAAAGATGTTAGCTTGAGTGGAACTAGTAGCAAAAATATAGTTTTGTTTCATTTTCTCTTCAATTTTTAACAATCTACTTTAATTGGGGGGGCGGGGGTGGGGGGGGAGCGGCTTAGTTGTGTCTAAAACTTCCATTCCAGTGAGACGTTTGAACTGGAGAGAAAGCTTAGAAACTAGCAATGTGGTGGAATGGATCCAGCTATCTGGAAACTAAACACTTTCGACTTTGCTGCCAGTCTCCTTAACCATGCACACGTCAGCGTATGTGATGTGTCAGGACCTGAGGAACACAGTGGACCCCCCGGACCAGCTGCTGATGGTGGTGAAGGCCCCCCCTGGAACACAGATGCAGGTCTCGGACCCCAGTGAGGTAAGGCGGGGAGAAGCA
Source organism: Acipenser ruthenus (assembly GCF_902713425.1). NCBI lineage: Eukaryota > Metazoa > Chordata > Actinopteri > Acipenseriformes > Acipenseridae > Acipenser > Acipenser ruthenus. The sequence continues at coordinate 7,010,659 of NC_081217.1, read as the reverse complement.
GGGGTTCTGGAACCATTACCCAGTCTTTCCACTCTCCATATCGCATTGATCCCTGGTTTCACAGATCCCAATTAGAACTAATATTGGACTACCTAATAAGTCCAGGATTACTGTGTTTGTTTGAAAATGTGTGCCATTTGTTCCATACTGCAGGTCATTGTTTTGTGTTTCATTTATAATATTTTGGTGCCACCTACAGGAAGAAAGTTAGAATGACTCATTAAGTTATGTGAATGATCCGTTCTGCACCCCCCTAGTGGTCAGTATAGTATTATTACTGTACTGTATTTTGAAACTGTCAAGCTAAACCCTTCATTGCTTTGTCTTCAATAGCTCATTAACAAAGGTGTGTATTGTAAAGTAGTGTGTGATAAATTAGCATTAATAGAGGTTTGCTAGAAAGGTTCTGTCTTTTTTAATATTGTTTCAGTTGTAAGTATACACCCATAACACAGACAAACATTTCAGACAGACATTCATTTCGGTGTTAGTAAATCTATATATATATAATATAGATTTTTACTATTCTGATTAAAGCAACCTAAAATAAACAACAAACACAAAAAGTGCTCTTTGTATTTCAAGGGGATGCAGATTTCTCTGAAAAGCCCCCATGGTCCCATCGATGTGTTCCTGTGCCCAGAGGATGGGGTAGGAGTCTGCAGTCCTGTGACTGGCAACAGCCCTTCCAAAGCAGCCAATCAGGATCTATTACTGCATGCCGTAACCCCAGTAACCACCACAGAGTCTCCTGCCTGCAGCTCCTCCCAGGAAGTGTCATTGGCTCCCGTGTTAATTCAGAGCGGACAAGGTGAGTCTGAAGTGTTGAACATTTCATCAGATCTGCAGACTGGAGTCATGGGGTGTAAACAGAACATTTACCCATGCTGTAAAGTTTCCTCTGGTTTCTGTAGCATACAAAACTAAAGTACAACAAAGCGTACAGTAGCCAGTCTTTTCATTTTCATTTAAAGGAGGAGGCTAGAAATCCTAAGTAGAAGGCAGGGGGGCATGGGGGTCCTCCCCCAGTGCGGGTGCAGGGGGGCATGGGGGTCCTCCCCCAGCGCGGGTGCAGGGGGGCATGGGGGTCCTCCCCCCAGCGTGGGTGCAGGGGGGCATGGGGGTCCTCCCCCCAGCGTGGGTGCAGGGGGGCATGGGGGTCCTCCCCCCAGCGTGGGTGCAGGGGGGCATGGGGGTCCTCCCCCCAGCGTGGGTGCAGGGGGGCATGGGGGTCCTCCCCCCAGCGTGGGTGCAGGGGGGCATGGGGGTCCTCCCCCCAGCGTGGGTGCAGGGGGGCATGGGGGTCCTCCCCCCAGCGTGGGTGCAGGGGGGCATGGGGGTCCTCCCCCCAGCGTGGGTGCAGGGGGGCATGGGGGTCCTCCCCCCAGCGTGGGTGCAGAGGGGCATGGGGGTCCTCCCCCCAGCGCGGGTGCAGGGGGTCCTCCCCCCAGCGCGGGTGCAGGGGGTCCTCCCCCCAGCGCGGGTGCAGGGGGTCCTCCCCCCAGCGCGGGTGCAGGGGGTCCTCCCCCCAGCGCGGGTGCAGGGGGTCCTCCCCCCAGCGCGGGTGCAGGGGGTCCTCCCCCAGCGCGGGTGCAGGGGGTCCTCCCCCAGCGTGGGTGCAGGGGGGCATGGAGGTCCTCCCCCAGCGTGGGTGCAGGGGGGCATGGGGGTCCTCCCCCAGCGTGGGTGCAGGGGGGCATGGGGGTCCTCCCCCAGCGTGGGTGCAGGTCGCAATGCCCTGCACCGAAAATGAATTTCAGGATTTTGCAGGGGTCTAAAGCGTCATATCCTGGGCCTAAATATGTGCCTTAACCCTTTGCGGTCCATTTATTAATCGCGCGTCAGGCACGCCAGGTCTAATTAATTAATTTTCACACGCGCAGTTAATTTTATACGCGCTGTTTAAAAGTATTTTTTTTCACAGTCAAACGGGTTTAAATGGCCCTGCATATCAACAAAGCAGCCTTTTGTTTGCTATAGCGTTCAGCTGTGCAAGAAATAAATAATAATAATAATAATAGTCGTACATACCGATCGATCATCTCCAGATCACTCGTTTTATCACCAAACTCCTCAATAATGCGATCCAAGTCATTATTTTATTACTATAACATCTGAAAAAAGCTCTGCAAATGTCCATGATAGTCTCAGTGCGCTGACGCACTTAGCCAGCTTGTTTATTATGGACGCCCATTATCTGATACCTGATACCATGTATGACTATTCATGAAATACGCCTTTTTTTTTTTTTTTTTTTTTTTTTTTCGACTTGTCTCGGCTCCTGTCGCTACCACTCGGCAATTGAATGGTTTTCTCGGCTTTTTCCGGAGAAAAAACGACTAAACACCCGTTTATTGCGTTGCTATAATGATGTCGGACCCAGTCCGACAAAGGACCTGTGAGGAATAATTGCAATGTCGGACCCAGTCCGACAATAGACCGCAAAGGGTTAATAGGGACCCAAAATTCAAAATAAGTGTATAATTTAAAAAGTAATTACAAAATAAAGTATTTATATTACAATTTTAAAACCACAAACTTGTCTTAGCACACAGTCAATTTCAAAGTAAGTAAAGTCCACATATTTAAGCAAACTGTTTGGATTTGCAATAATTTATTGCACAGAAAAAAGCGGTGAAAGAAAGACAGAACCAGACACCAATGAAACAGAGAAATTATATTTGAGGTACAAAAACAAACAATGTCACATTGATACCATAATACCAAGTGAGCCAGCAATTTCTAAATTAAAGACACAAGATATGAAGCGGTATTAATTGGTAGTAAATTTGAATACAGAAAAGGTAAGCCATAAGCTCTCTTTTGTTTTCTATTTTTTCATGTATTCCATTTTTTCTTTTGCATTTTATACAAACAAAAAACTAAACAAAAACAAGACCAGTTTTAAGTTTGTAAAAATATTCATGGAACCAACCAGTCCTTACGTTTATTTTGAGTCTTCCAAGATTCTGAGTATACATACTTTCCCATGTCGTAGTTTCTCATTAACTACAGAGTCAGAGAACGCACAAGTCCATAAATAAATAAATAAATAAATAAATAAATAAATAAATAAATAAATCATTTTAAAAAATGCGCTTGCGAGAACTGCGATTTCGAACACTCTTGATTTTACAGTTTTCAGAAGTTTGTTTGTTTCATTTTCTGTAAACATTAATGCGATTTCTACAGTAAGTTGTAATTTTTTCTTTTATTTAATATTTTTTCAATTCTGTTGCTTTGATTAAAATAAGTACCAATAAATAATGTATTGGCATTTACTTAAACAACGTAGTTTGAAAGTAAAAGTCCAGTACATAAATATCAAGTAATAGGTATATGAAATGGAAAAACATGGACATTACTATCAAATTGAAAAGAGTAATGTTGAAATGGAAAATCACTTTGGTCCACAAATTACATTTATATACACAAGTGTCTCTTATTTCTTACTCGGTTTATTAATACAGATTAGTATGAACCGACACACCACTTCCTTAGGAGATTAGCATGAGCTACTGTAGGAAATCCAGCTGGTGCTCGCAGTCTGCCGCCAAATACTGCAATACACAGAGTACTAGCTTTAATTTATATTAGATATGAAACAAAAACACATTGGAAATGTGAAAAAACACCAAGTTATCAAAAGTGCCCAGCCATTTGAAGTGGAGCTATCAAAAACACAAGCCAAGTTTCAAGAAACCATTGGGGCAACCTTCCCAGCACAAAGCAAATAGGCACAACTGTAAAACCGATGGGGGCCAAGGTTCCAAGCCCGGATTATCCAATGTGCTGTAGGTGTGCTTGCACAGGGCCCTGTGCTCAAAGAGTCCATGATAATGAAAAAAAAAAAAAAACACACAATACGCATTCAAGCACCTTTCCATTTGTCCCTCGGGGGCTGCCACCGTGGTTTAGTTACGCATGAGAAAATAAAAACGAATGCACTTAAACAGTAGATCAATGTTCTTACATTTTGTATACTGTGTATCTATGTTTGCAGCATGTCTTTTTTTTTTTTGATGGCCAGTAGACAGTGGCACACCAGCGCGTCTATACCCAAGCGTCAATTCCCTTTTTCCTGGGTAAAGTACTTTCTAGCATTACTTTTAGTATGAAAATACCCTCCCTCCCCCACTGTTGCTCTTGCCTAATATAGAAAGAAAATATGGCTGTTTTGGGAAGACTTGGAAAGTGTGACATCACCAGAAGAGGAGGAAGAAGAAGAGATTCGTACTGTACACAAGTCTGAACATACATTTCCATTTGACTTGAACTTCTTAAAAAGGGAATTTAGATATTCTAAAATAAAGAACCTTTGTCTTTAATCAATGTTAGTACCGTGTCTATTTACACAGATAGATAATCACAGTATGTGTGTATGCGGATTTGTATGTGCGTGTGCATGTGTGGGGGTGTGCTTTTTTATCTGTATCTACATCTTGTGTGTAAGCAGTCAATACTAGACCACAGTTTTACAGCAACTGAATACACAGCAAAAGATCTGAGAGATACATCTTGTACCTCATATAGTGATATTTTTCATTTAATAGACTGAATCAGCAAAACAAAGCACATCAAAATAAAATAATCAACATTCATATTAATTAATTGTGCAATGCAAATATCGTTTCCTGAATTAATTACATATGCTAGGTTTTAGATCGATCTAAGTCACTGCATAAAACATTTTACAATGCTATAACATATACTCCCTGTATTTCAGAGTAAAAAAGACGGTCTTGCATAGAAAACACAGGTCATAACTCTGCTGTACGGTTACTGATTGTACAGTTAAACCTTTATCACCAACATCGCTTGTAAGCTCGAAACTGAAAAGATAACTCCGGAAACGAAATGAGGTGGTGTAGTGGCAGTGTAGTTGCAGGAGTGTTGATCTTAGTAATGTCTAGAAACTCCAAAAAAGAGAAGATTAAATATCACGGGTAAATACAGCGAGTCTTAAAGCTTTTCGGCACAGCCAGTGTCTGTGTTCAATATCGCTGACTTCACAATGTGCATTCCACTATGATCAATGTTACTGACGTTGTAGCAGATGAAGTAGCTAGTGCAATGCAACTTCCTATTAAGTATCTTGTGGGTACTGGGAGGTATCTGATGTATAGATCTTGCTGCACACTGATAAAGGCAATGTTGATCCGCTTAGGTTTTGCTTGAGTTTTTATTTTTTTATTTTTTAAACCATCACTTATTTTCAATTTCCCTACAGAGCCTCTGCTGACAAACGCTTTATCTCCACTGAGGGGGCTACCTGACTTTGGTAACCTTTCACCTATGATGTCTTCCAGTTACCAGCTGGATAGGAACTCTGAGGATTTCTCCCTCCCATTGGATTCTTTTATCAACCTTTCCCCACCCCAAAATCATGACTATCATTTTGGATTGGAGGAGGGGGAGGGTGTGAGTGAACTGTTTGACTGTGACTTTGGAGACTTGACCCCTTTGGATTTTTGAAAGATGTACAGGAGGGGAGGGGTAATGTAATGAGTCTGGTCACAGTAATGATGCTTATCTTGTTCTCATTTGTTTCTTGCTTATCACTTCAAAGCCATGGCGGTTCCCAGCTCGCTTCTACTTGGTACGCCATTTGTCTGATTGGATGCCGAATAAATACAGACGTCTAGTCCCTTGTTGTGTAGCTTGAAACTGGGCCAATCACAAACTCTGAAGTTGTAATGATTCTTGCCTTTTTCACAAAGTGGTGGGGCCTTCCACTAGAGTGATCTATCCTGGCACTTAAACTCTTGATGAAAATTTTGGAGGTTGGTTTCCAACACTACCAAAGTAGTCAGGTGGTTTTGACTGCAAGTTCTTTGCAAAACCAATTTCCATTCTTCTAATAAAAGACTTCAGTGGAACCGCCAGTATGCATGATTAACAAGCAAGTAGTTCAGATGCACCTGAACCAATTTCAGGCGCTTCACAATTAAAAGTCAAGCTTTAATGTTAAAGATTACATTGATTCAAATGTCATTTTAATGTGTGTTTTTTTTAATATAAAAGACTCCCTGTCTGTGATTCTCATTTTCCTCGCTTGAGCTTGTCTGGAGATTCCGAAGTGACTCATTCCATTTAAATCACATGACAATGTGACCTTTCAACTCTGCCAGCCCGGCCCACTCCCTATATCTATACATGTAGAGCAGGTGGGGCTGGCAGAGTCGAAATGTTACACGATTTGAATAGAATGAGGAAGGGCAGCATTTAGGATTCTCCAGGCCAGGTAAAAGCAGATTCAGAGAAAAAATAGAACTTAACAAAGGAGCAACAGAACCTAGAAGCATTCAGAATTATTGCAAACCCTTCTAATAATGACATCTCTAGCTGCATGCTCTTCACTGTCTGACCAAGGCAGTCTAGTGTGTTAGGATGTTATTAAAGGAGCTGTGTGTTTTGACAGTACTATATGTTTGGAAGGCAAATAACTTCTATTAACTACAGTCCAAGCTCATTTCAAAAAGACACAATGTACTGTCTTGTAGTAATAGTATCTGAAATCCTGTTGCACCTTCTCATTTTAGAGAATGCTGAAGGTCATGAAGTCTATCTTAATTATCTAAAACAGAGCCACCTTTTAAACTTTGAATCCTGCTCTATCTCAGACTTCCCGCATGTTCAGAGCCCTGCGAGAGGGGAACTGCAGCAGGATCAATAGTTACAGAGCTGTAGCATTCGGATCACTAAATGGGTCCCGAATGCAAAGCTAGAAACTAGAACTGGAAAGCATAGTAAGTGGCCAATTAAAGAGCCCTTGTTTCTAAGAAGAAAGAACAAAAGACCTGGGAATAGCTTTTATATTTTTTTAAATTTTGTAATAGATTAGTTTCTTGCCAAGATTCAACCTTTTAGTTTCTAATTGGTAGGACTTAATTTAAATATGGTTCCACAGAGGTTTTTGTAAGGCACTTTTTTGTACTGTGTGATGTAAATTTGTTTTTGAATTTGTTGGTGTATATTGTTTTAATTATTTAATCTTAGGCATATTGATCTGATGATAGAGTTGCTTTATTTTCATGTACAGAATTTGAAATGTTTTTTATAGTGGGGTTTATACATTGTCATTTTTTGTTTGCTTATTGAAAGAATAACTTAAGGCTGTTGTGTCCTTGAAAATACAGCAATGTTCCTATGGAGTTTTTTCTTTTATTGTTTGACAGCCATGGGATAATGCTCCCATCTAAATAAGGTGCGGTTGATCAGTTTATTACTTTTGTAAAATTGAGTGGGAAGAATCATGTTATGCATTTGTGGAAGTCAGATTTTGACAATCCAAAAAAAATAAAAAATAGATTTGAGTAATATTAATATGAAACCCTCCGATTCATTGCTAACACAATACAAACCGATTTCCTCTTTAGTGAACTCAACGAGGGCTACATCAGTTCCAGTCAGCCCAATCTCCCTGTAGACTGGCAAGGAACTGGACCCTCTTGGTAACAAGGTGTATTTTCTAAGTAAACTTGCTCAGTGATGTCATGGGAAATCATGCTGAACTGCTCTTTTGGTCTTCTAGAGATTTCTAATGCAGACACTTCCTGCTCCACTGTGATTTGCGGTCCTGACCTTAAAGGCTCTTACTAAAGCAAGTTAAGAATTTCTTCTAACTGAAGGTTCAGAAGGGACGCAACCAGCAAGTTGGATCAGTCCACTGTTGACCATCAGTCTGCACTTGAAAAGCTGTAAGTTGGGCAAGATTTTAAGTTAATCATTTTGTAGTGTCCTGTTAATTTGGAAATGCATATTAAAAAGTTAAAACTTAACTCTTCACCTAGAGGAAGAGCTTATTTACTATTTATTTTTTTTGTATCCTCTTTTTTAATATGTATTTATTTTTGGAACACAATCTGGAATGCTTTCATTGTAATATGCAATGGTTAAGAAAACACTGCACACACACTTCTGCTCTCTGCAAGTCACGCTGGGCGATCGTGTGACCACAAGGCTGTAGAGCACAGTGTATACTGAATCTGTCAAAATACAGTACAGTTCATGAAGACAATTTGGAGTTATATTAAGTGGGGTGGAAATCAATTGTATAAATGTTACATTTCCTTGCTATTCAGAGGAGTGTGATATTAACCAAAGTGATATTATCAGGAGCTTGTTCCCATCGACTCCCGTTATATTGCAGTCGGGACATTTCAATCTGATTTCAATAAGCGGGGCGTGGTATTAACCAGAGTGATATTCAGCAGGTTTGACTATCTCCTGCTTGTTTGAGAACAGGGGCTGACACTTTGGGAAGAAAATGACTGTGACTGGGGAGCCTCCGAAACAAGGCATTGGGAATCCTGAAGAGGTGGTGCACTACTTAAACCTGCTCCTCTGCAGCCTCATCTTCATCGTTGGGATCACTGGGAATGGGATTGTCATCTGGCTTACCGGCTTCCAGTTGAAGAAGACCGAATTCAACATGTGGTTTCTCAACCTGGCACTGGCAGACTTCTTCTTCATCCTCTGGCTGCCTCTTCGAATGGTCAGTCTCTTCCTGCGCCGCTGGCCCTTTGGTTTAGCGCTTTGCAAAGGGTATTACTTCCTTTCCACTGTCAACATGTACACCAGCGCCTTCATCCTGATGGCCGTCAGTATTGATCGCTGCATCGCAATGGTCTACCCGCTGTGGCATCGTAACCACCGACCAAAGCGACTCGCTCAAAAGGTTAGTCAGTGCCTGTGGGTCCTGACCTTCGCCATGAGTCTGCCTTTGGCTTTTTATTCAACACTTAAAGAAACCAAAAAGAACGTTTCGATCTGCTTTGTGGATATATACGTCGCCAGCAATGTCTCGGACACGCAAAACAGCACTTCTCAGAGGGGACAACAAATGCTGGCCAATGTTTTAGCGGTCTTCCTGCCCATTTTCATTTGTGGCTTTTTAATTCCCCTTGGAGTCATCACCTCCTCCTACTCAGTCATTGCTTATAGGATGAAAACTGAGCGGCTCCGCTTCAATAACCTCTACAGATTGCTTGCGGCAGCCGTGCTCTCCTTCTTCATCACCTGGTTGCCATCTCGCATTCTTGGGATAGTCCAAGTGATCGCCATTTACTCCCTAAGAAAGGAAGTGCTCCAACATTTACAACTGTACCTCCCTCTGGCCTCGAGCATTGGCTACATAAACAGCTGTATCAACCCAATCCTGTACGTGCTCCTCAGAAAGGAGTTCAAGGACAAGCTGTGGGCTCTGAAGGAATCCATGCTCAAAAGATTGCGGGGGATAAAGGACTCAAGTAATGTGAACTCTACTGAAAGGGAGCTTAGCCTCAGCCATACCTGCCCCCCTTCTAACCGTCTGCATACTGTGAGCTTGCAAGGAAATAGAACTGTGAATACAGGCTCAGATATTAACAGCAATAACCAGGCTTAAAATATTGTTATAACATACTTAAGATTGCTTATAACAAGCGCTTATACAATAGTTAATGCTTCTGAGTGTGTTTATGAAGGAATGTTTTTTGATTAATGTGTAACACTTTCCTCCAAATTGTTACTGGCACTTTTTTTTCTTGAAACAAATAAAAAAAAAAAAAATTTAAACCACCAATTCCTGTTTGGAGTTTGGTTATTACTATGCAATTGCACATGTGGTGAAATCAGGAAAACACATTCAAAATACCCAGTAACACATTTGTAACGTTTAGCAACTTTCTGAAATTTCATTTTTTAATTACTCAAGTTAAACCGCACATCGTCGATTTGCACAGAGCCAAATGATTCAGCAACAGCCAAACTTCCAGGAGCATCTACACATAACCCTTAAATCACAATTCTAATCATTACTTTTAACTTACCCCGAACATCAAAGTCACTATTAGATTGCAATCCCAATCTTTAAGTAGCAGTTATATGACTCAACCACTGAGCTGTGGAAACTTAGTTCTCGTCGTTTGCCGAAGTGAGCAAAAGATCATAACAGATTTAGAGATTGCGCTATTTCTGCTGTGTTATCAGATACAACAGCAGCAGAAAAAACATTTGTTAATTCTGCATACAAGGTTGTTTCTCTGTTTTGTAACATTAACATACAGGTTCCTTCTTCCAAAAACTGCTGTAAATGCTTTGAAAGTACAGTGTAAGTTGCGTAGTGCATTTTAAACAACAGCTCGGTAAGGATATGAAATATCTCGCTGACGTATTCTTGTTTAGAGTCACTGGGTATATCCTTTTTCGGTTTCGGTCATTACATCCTGGGGACAGAATTAAAAAGCCCTCCTGCTGCCTTTATAAAGTTGCCAAACATGCCTTCTCTCTAAGTACACCAGAGTGTAACCATTAATCTGTCCCCCCTGCAGCACTTTTCCACCCCAGTGGATGTAAGAAATACTACATTCATATTTCTTACTGATGTATGCCTTGCAGCCAGCAAGGGAGTGTTACAGGGGGGCAGGTTCATAGTTACACTCTGGTGTACCAGCTGTGCCTAGAGAAAAGATGCGTTTGAGAGCTCTGTTGAGGCCAGGGAGGTGCTTCAGATTGTAAAACAAATGAATAGGATGTGACGACCGAAACAGAAAATTATATACAGAGTGAATCTAAGCAAGAAGAGGAATACATTCATTAAGAAAACTATGTATTTCAGCTCCTAGTACAGTTTTTGCACATCATTTTGTGCTTTCACTCGGTTCATTGCTCATCAGTGCATGTCTTTTCCACAGCATTGAGGTGTCATACTGGCACTAAAACTACACTGTTCTTGAGATGGTTGTGGTCGTGTTTTAAGAAAGTCACATTATACCACATGAGAGATACTTCTTCAAAATAATGACGACTATGTATCCTTGTCCTTTAATATGGTTTAAACAGCCTGCTAGATTTCTTTTCATAAGACCAGATTCATCTTGTTGGAGTGTCATTTGCAGTGCAGGTGTTGCTGATAGGAATAACAGCAAAGTCATTCAGGATCACGTTTCTTTAAATGATTTGGTTCTTCATCACAACAATTTGATGGCTAGGATTCCAAATGCTGAAGAGGTCATGAGGTGACCAGCAGGTGTCTCTTATAGGGTGTGTACATTGTGCTTCACAGATTAGTGACATACATCATATGTATTACTAACTATGAGGGCCGGTATTGCAGCAGTGAGGGAGGTACAGTTCAATAGAAGGATTTTGCATGCTGATAGAACTGCACCCTGGGTGTGGCCTGGCTTTAAGTTTTGACAGGTTAAGATACTTCTTTTGTGATCTTGCAAAATATACTGAGGCAAGCTATACATTTGAACAAAGAGACCGACAGCTTTGAGCCATTTCTCTTATAAAACAAGCTCTTCTATCTAAGTGTTTAAGTTCATAAATGAATCAAGTTCACTGTGTCCAGGCTTTCACAGTCTTAAGGCTCACACTCATTTTTATTCTGTTTTTTCTGTGAATATACAATACCATATTTATACCACACCTCTCATTTTAAGGTATTTTAAATAAATTCCAGAAAGTTGTGCTATGCCCAGCTAGGCCCCAATTTGCCAACAGCACTGCAGACAAAAAATAAACCTGACCAATCAATACTGCTGATTTCATTGGTGTTTCTAGTGATTTAGCTTACAGCCGAGTTGAAAAGGCTGACTTCTCCTACTGTGTTATTAAGTAACGGTAGGTGGTGTTCAATCACCTATTACTTCTCTCCTAGTGATAGTCTGGTGTTAAGCTTCTGATGCTGATGAACATAACGGCTCTCAATAAAGCTCAGGGAATTCCGTCCACATTTTCAAAACTCTTAATGCAGGCGCTGAAAACGAGTCAATTAGTTTGTCGTCCAGACTTCTTGGTTACAAATTGCTTGTAAACTGAAGAAGTCGTTCAGAGTTGACTTGTTATTGAACGATGGTTAAAGTTTTAATTAAGGTGTGATTTCAGGAGAAGCTGGGTGGTTAACGAGCTCTATAAAATCAAGTGAGGGGGAAACTGACCATAAAGACAACATCTACTAAAACCAATAACAACAATATAACAGGAGCTGTCAGGGAAGAGTAGTGTTGTAGTAATACAGCTCTGGCCACCAGAGAGCAGTCTTGAAACATCTTTTAGCAAATTTCCAATCTGATTTTGTGTGCGTTGAAGAACCTAAAAGGCTATCCAATAGTTAATAATCAAAGAACACAAAGATGTGGTTTTCTCCATACACAATTGCATTGTGGATACTAGTCTTGTACAGGGAGGGTTCACAATAATGTGGTCTCAGTGTGTCCTATTATTATTTATTTCTTAGCAGACACCCTTATCCAGGGCGACTTACAATTGTTACAAGATATCACATTATTTTTAAATACAATTACATTATTTTTTTAAACATTATTTTTATGTACAATTACCCATTTATACAGTTGGGTTTTTACTGGAGCAATCTGGGTAAAGTATCTTGCTCAAGGGTACAGCAGCAGTGTCCCCCCACCTGGGATTGAACCCACAACCCTCTGGTCAAGAGTCCAGAGCCCTAACCACTACTCCCCAATGCATCCTATATTTAGCGATGTGGATTCAGTGATGTGCCAAAGCTACTGTGTACTACTGACAACTGGATCCCATATCCAACACTAAACTCAAAGAGTTTTGTGATCTGCACATTGACTTAATTAATCAAAATAGAGCCCAGTAGAATGCTTAATCAGTCTAATTTGGTGGTTTTGATTTTGAAATGACAGTATTTCTGAACAGATTTACTATGGGGTGTAAAATGTCCCGACTATAAGCTCACAGTAAATAAAATTAAGAATTTTAAAAGAATATATATAAAACACAATTGAAAAAAGTTATCTTTTCTGTCCCGATGCAAATCACCTCTTTCTCGTTGTCTTCAACGTCTTGAGAAAGACTTCTAGTCGAAATGTTTGTCTTTTCAGTTGACAAAAGTTTGTTTCAGTAGTTCTATATGTTGAGTGTTTTATTGCTCTGGATGAACTACTTACTTTGAGCCCACCTGAAACCCTCCAGCTAGGGTAAGCAGAAGTGAAAGCACACAGGGCCGCTACAGAGCGTATGAAGCGGTGTCACTGGCCTCCTTCCGTGTGAGTAACCAGGGCAGAGAACCCAGTAAGTAAACACACCCTGTGCTGTAACTGCTAGTACCAAGCTCCCTGGCTGTGTGACATTGCTGTTTTCGTTCCAATATTTGCGATTGCTAAGGTAAACAGTTTGCCTTCTCCACCTCGTCCTGTGGCAATGTTATAAAAGTTTGCAGAGGGTTAGTGCTGAATTATCCCCTTGAGGAAACTCCATTCAGCTGTGCAGCACAGCAGGTCAAAGTCTTTGGTGCAATCAGATACTGCATCGTGCCTTTCACGTTGCAGTGTGTGAGTGTGCAGGTGTTTTCTTTGTTCATGAAAAGTGTCTGTTGTATATAATGTAACTCATATATTGTTCTGATCTCCATGTTAAAGTAACAGGTGTTTCTTTTTAACCAAACATACTGATGGGCCCGATAATTCTTTGATACTCTGCAAAGCTTGCCGCCCCAGTTTTTCTAAAACAAATACAAAATATGAATGTTTTAAAAACAGAAATAACTTGTCTGCTATCTAATGTACTTATATAAACAGTTTGTAATAATACAGTACATATTCCATTGGAGCAAATGCTTGGTGAATCTTACCATAGTGCACTAGTCCTATACTGACTTCAAATCCATCTTATGTCTGAACTAAAGTGGACAGGTTGTCCAATAACATTACTAACTAGTGGAGGACTACGCAAGCTGCAGCTTTAAAACCAATTAGACTCCAAGCATAAGCGGTGGTTGTTAATCCATATACGTATGCTGCAACCACACACTATACTCCTTAGTTCAGTACCTTTGGTGTAGCATATCTTGTGACGATGCATTCGATCATCAATAAAGCTAATGTTGCATTTGAACACATTCTGGAATGCGGCGACTGTGGTTGCCCTCTAGTGGCCACAAATAACTATTTTGTCCAGCTCATTCCTTCCGGTCCGCCTATGCTATATAACCTGCTGCCAGTAACAGTACAGACCAGCACCCTGTTCGAAATCTAAGCTAAGGGTGGCACTGGCATTTAGATGAGCAGAACCGCTTGTGCTGTTTGAAGAAATGTTATTGGACTTGATTTCCGTGCAGGGTTTTACCATCGAGTAATAGGTAGTATACTGCGTTAGTAACAGCACATCAACAGCGAAATACTAACTGTACAAATCACGTGGGACTTTCGGAGGGTTAAAGCCAAAAGCAAAACCAACACAATTATTGTACTGACGTGCCACAACCTAATTGTGTCGGGTCACCAGAATTATGTTGTGCACCCAGCATTTAAATCAATGATTGTTTGCGCGTAAAAGTGACGACATATTCGTTTTCTGTTTGGTCATCCTACAACGGTGTTGTTTTTATCACTAACTTGATTTTTTTTCTTGTTTGGGTGCTATTTGATTTTTATTTTCTAGCTTTGGAATCACTTCTTGATATGACACTGTTTATAATGTATGAATAATGTACGCATATACACATAGAGCACATATGGATTATATATAAATTAGTTTATATTGCGTTCTTATAATGTAGAACAATAAGAAACTTCAAGTGACTCGCAAAAAAGCCAACTGTGGAGCAATGTCTCACTGATGCCACTCAGGGGCGCTGTTTACTTCTTTTATTTCCCGATGAAGGCAAGAACGTCGCATCACCGCGCCTCAATCTAAATGGGGCGCGAGGAGTTTGTTCAGTAAATAATATATATTGTACCGCATTCTTCTCTTATCTTTTCATTCCTGTTGTTCGTGTCAAAACACTCCAGGCAAAGTAAATTATAGCTTTGTGTGTGTAAGTACTGCACGTTGTTACAATGTTAACTTCTGCTTTGCATAGCATAATAGAAAAATATATTAAACCCATCAAACAATAAAAACAGTATATTTTTTTTAAGTGATTTCATTTGTTGATTCTTTTTACGCAGTTTTATTTTCTGCACCGGTGTACACCCATACTTTTCTTTATTAACTTTATATTTTTACTTGAACTGTTTATATACAGCTATGCCCAAAAGTTTAGCATCACCTATAATTTTAGGATTGACACATCATTTAAAATAAAATAAATAAATAAATAAATAAACGACTTGAACATAATTTAAATATTTTATTTAACAGCATGTAATCAAATAAATTGCAATATTACATCGCAAAAGTCTACCGCAAGCCATAATAGTAGTACCGTATTTCATGTTAGATTTCAAAATGTCAGATTTATCAATTTTTTGTCAGTTTTTCGGAAAGTATAAAACGGTGTGTGATTCAATGTGTTAACGTAACATTACTCCGCAGGTTTCGTTCGACTTTATAAAGCAATATTAGTTCAGGCTGATGCAAAACTTGGCATAGCTGTAGGATATATATATATATATATATATATATATATATATATATATATATATATATATATATATATATATATATATATATATATATAATATATATATATATATATACGTATTAGAAAAGCGTTTCATATACACAGTAAAATAAATACACGAATAAAGCTTAACCCCATTGCAGTCGCATTTTCAAATGAGGTTAAATATATTTTATAGTTATGTTCTTGTTGTTTTGTGAGCTATTGGATATCTATATATTCTAAATGACCATAAAACATCGATCCTTTTGAAAAAGAACAAATCATTTACATCAAGCGCTTATGCATCTGCTAATAGAATTACAATTAAAATAGCTCGCATTCTATTATCATGGTTAAAAAAAATGGTGAATCAACTTTTATCTTCGCCAACAATTCGTTTGATAGTTTCTATTGTCATTGCTAGCGTGCTGCGTGTGGTTTATCTCAACAGGGTTGAGATCAATATTCGTTTTGGTTGGATTAAATATATAATGCAAAACAATTAATTACATTTGGTTTAGTAGTAATAGGTCATAATCTAATTGATTTGCCTTAATCGAAGTTTATTAGGCCTATAGCTGTTTTATTTTATTTATTTATTTATTTATTTATTTTTTTTCTCGAGTCGCAACTTAAAACACATTCAGAGTTCCGAATTAGTTTCACAATAAAGGGACTTTTTTTAAAATGTAAACATTTGTTAGCATTTTTTTCCCCTAAATAAATGCAAAATTGAATAAATAAATAATTTAGCACAAATACACACACACACACACACACACACACACATATATATATATATATATATATATATATATATATATATATATATATATATATATATATATAATGGCAATTATATACAGGTTTGTTTTATAAATCAAAAGAATAAATATACAAAAACATTTTAAATTACTTGCATAACCTTTATCATGTTAATAAAACGAAAAATATTAACCATTCACTTACCGCTATAACCGTTGTTTGTAATAATAATAATAATAATAATAATAATAATAATAATAATAATAATAGACTAGGTAGAAGACATCGTTTAAGGATGCTCTCTTATTAGGATTGGTGGTGTTTCTTCCGAATCTTAATGTCATACGCCACAGATTATAAACACGTTTCAATTGTTTTACACTCTTTAGACGTACAAGAAACAATAAAAGTATTCCCAAAGTAAACACTGTAGCGTAAAGCCTACAATACTGAAACGTGTTTATAATCCGTATGGTAAGATTTGTTTCATTTAAACAACACTTACTGCTTTCTTTATTAGAGGTCTTCGCGATATGTTTTTACATTGTCTTATGAGTCGCACCGCAGATGCGCGCTTTCCAGTGGTGTGTGTGTGTTTTGCTCAGGAACAAGAACCATTTAAAAAGGATTGCAGTAAAACATTAGAACACGTGTCACGATATAGTACATGGCATTAGACCTACAGAAGGCTTCATTAAAAGTACCATAGACAAACCATAGGCCAAATAGTTTGGACTTGTTTTTCCAGCCAAGCACGGTTAGTAGGCTCTGCATTGTGATTTCGACATAAATACACTGGCCACAGAAACACCAAGCAATTGCATGTACTTTTAAGGTGTTTTCCGGGTGTTTATTGGCTGAGATTTTGATCAACACTTCAAATCATATTGATAAAACTAAAAAGGGACTTGGATGCAGCCTCGATTAGCTTTAAAGTGACTGTGCATTGTCTTAAATAGTGTAATAGCTTTTTAGATTACATGAGTCAAGTGTCTGTCTCAGTCTATAATACCAACCATTCTGAGAGCTATCTCGTTTTTCAATTTTTAATCAAAGGACCCCCCCCCCATTTATTATTCAAAAGGCCCAAATTGCAAGCAATATAATATGTGTGATATATATCTATATACATCCCACCATTCAGTGCTTTAAATGTAAGCTCTTAACAATTACTGGTGGCATCATCAGCCTAGTCTATGACTATAATTAACAATGATCCTGCCTAGTCTATGACTATAATTAACAACATGATGCTCCAGTTTAGTTTTTACATACGTCTACTTCGTTCCTGCAGTGTATTTAATCTCAGTTTCTGGGAAGCATGGCTTCTTTTGCGCTGCACTGTTTTGTAGCCTTCAGAACTTGATCCCTCATTCAGGAATTCACAGAGAAAGAAAGGTGACATGTTTGATCTTCAATACAATACAGATAGTGGCTGTAAACAATCGACTGCTGTGCGTTTGATCAGTGACAACCCTTTTGCTGATCCTTATAGGAGTTCTCCCTGGCTCTTGAAAGGTAACTTATAAAAGCCTACTGGTGCCTTGGCTGGTCTGTTACAAGTTTGAATCCTAACGTGCCAGGGAGGGTTCAAAGCCCAATGCGCCTACACCAAAATTTAGATAGTCTTCCCCTCTGCTCAGACACAAACACAGAAGTTATTTAAAAGTACGATGTGTACATTTCATGAATCAAAGTAATCACAAGGGCCTTGCTGGGTGGATGGAGTGGCCATTGTGTGAGCGACAGGGTTTGGGGTCAGAAGGAGTCCAGAGAAAGCAGTGAGGGGCTCTTCAGAGCTGTTTGCGCAAGCTGAAACGTTAAAGACTGTGCTAACTTTGGGCCAGTGAAGGTGGCTGTCAAGGACAGGTCATTGTTAAGACATGTTACTCACCAGTGCTTACAATGATTGAACACTTGGTTATAGTTCTGTCATGGTTAGACAATCTTCTAATCCAAGTCAATGGCCAGAATACCTTGTCTATAAACATTAAGTAACACTACAATGACGATGAGTCAACTGTCATTCCATATAGCGTTAAATATGTGGGTCCTCTTCACACAGCATTATCTGTTTGATTTGTTTGATTTGTAAATACTAAAAAGAAATGAAATAAAGTTTCGACTAGAATTATTTTTGTAAAACATGTTTCATATACCACATGACTCATACCTACATCCATAAAAAGAAACAGACTATTTTTTAAGAATAAATGAGGATGGATATTACTTTAAAGAGAGTCTATTCTTGTGTTTCAAAAGGCTCTTGAACACAGGACAAAACACTGAATGGCCGTGATACACACCATTACAATACAATCAAGACTTGAATAATTGGGACTAACTAGTAAATATTAACCAACGAGAGAAACACAATAGCAAGTAAACTTAAAGACAGGACATAAACAAACATAAGAAAAGAACAATAGCAGACAGATGCATTTGGGGGGGGAAAGTGTTTATTGACTTAAAAAATGTGGACCTCTAACATGAAGACTATCATCGGTCTTCTTTTTTCTTTCTTCCTTCCTTACAGGAGGCCAGTGTGGATGACACTGAATGAAGGTCGTTTGCAGTATGTTTGATGGATTCAGTGTGTCTCTCAGACAGTGTGGAGCGCTGCCAAGGAATCAAAGTCCCAAGTTTCCCAATCCTGTGACAACACCAAAAACACAGCCCCTGGGCCGAGCTACGGTGTTCAGGGACGCGCTGTTATTTATGGCCCATGCGTGTGTTTTTATCAGGGTTAAAGGTTAGAGAAATTGTCCTGTTTCAGCTGATGCTGGCAACAGTTCTTGCATAACCCCCTAATGATGCGAGGCTGGCTAAGCAAACATCAGAGGCACTAAACTGTGTTTCAAACGCCTTGATTGTATTAGGGATTAGCAGTATTGCAGCCCAGCAAGAGAGAGAGAAAAATGATGGAGCCTGGCCTCAGCAGGGCACTGTAGGGTGATGTTATCTAAGCTTTGCCATGGAGCCAAAAACCTGGGTTGGGGAGGTGTGTGTGAGTGTGGTGCATTTCGTATGGTAAGCCTCTGCAACCCATTAAAAAAAGGGGGTTGTAATTCACAGTTCTGGATCGTAATTCAACTATGAATTACCAGCTGACAGCAGTGGAATGCACAGAGAAAACACTCCTGCTGCTGTTTTGTTGGGCCAGCTTTACTACTAAAAGAAAAAAGAAAACAACTGTGCATTTGCTCTTTTTTGTCACAGGCTTGGTAGGTTCAAAAGTGCCCCCATTGTCTTCATTGTAATCAGGACCTACCTCCAGGTGACAACTGAGGCACCATTGGTACTGCATGTCAAAATACCTGCATGAAACTGTAGTACCATTCTACCATCCTTTATTACAGAACCACTGCCTTTGTAGGCCCTCTGTATGGGCCTGCAACTGGTGTGTCAAGCAGTGAGTCCAATGTGACTTTTTATAGCTTTCTTATCTAAGGGAACAGGTGTTGCTAAACAAGGTGGGTTTCACACAATCACCTCAACGTGGATGACAGGTTTTTTTTTTAATTCCCTCAGTATATAGTACAGTGTTTATTGAAATAAAGACATGGAATGAACCATCATGCATGTCAAAGATAATATCGTCATGTTGGTTATATTTGAAATCAGCTGCTTACCGGCTGTTGACATGAATCTGAAGAGTTGTAATGCCAAGGTCTGCAGGTGGGAATAAAGTGAGTGCTGTGCAAGCATGCTAGCTGTAAAAGGAACAAGGCATAGTTTATTCCTCGCAGAGAAAGTGGAAAGAACATCCAGTTAGCTGGCAAAGTTCACTTGTATCATAGAAGCAAGAATGAGCAGGGTCTGCTAGTAAAGTAATCCCGTGCGGACTCTCCCTGGATTGGTGGGTGACTTATTAGAAATACAGGGCAATTAACGTTCCCAAGGCCAGCAGGGAAATATTTCTGCATTATTAAGCAATTACACAATATGGACCTTAGTCTGAGAGAGAGTTCCATCAGCCCACAGGGCTACCAGAAACCAAGAACCTGCACAGGACAGAATGGTTCCTCCTGCTCGCTGCT
This sequence comes from Acipenser ruthenus, assembly GCF_902713425.1. Lineage (NCBI taxonomy): Eukaryota > Metazoa > Chordata > Actinopteri > Acipenseriformes > Acipenseridae > Acipenser > Acipenser ruthenus. The sequence continues at coordinate 6,990,493 of NC_081217.1, read as the reverse complement.
CCTCCACACTGGGTCCAAGAAAATACATATTTTCAATTATTTTTGTAGTTGGATGCTGCAATTACAAGGCTTATAGTCGGCTATACAAGGTGATTATTAAAAAGTCACTTGGCCAACATAGCACTGCCGCTGGGACAAAATTGTTCAAACATGTTAAAATGCTGCATTATCCTCTAACTACCACGATGATCAAAGACTTCTGGAGTTCCTATTAAGTGGCAATTCAGGCAAATAGGACCCAGCTACAGGCTCCTCTTTGATCGGGGGTTGAAGACACTGAAAAGGTTTTCTAGTAAAAAAAAATTGGCCAAAGAAATGCCATTGTCTTGTTTTCTACACCTGAAATGATCAAATACCTTTCTGGAGCGCTACACTTTTTTGTGAGCATTGCTATATGACCGATGATGAGCATGCTGAATAATGCACCTGTATTTACCAGAGGTGATCGCTATTATCAATCAGCATTAGTCACTGCTGGGGTACAATAAACTGTGCTGCTTTGTTTAGATTGGGCTCTGTATTGATCAATACATTTACATGGGATCTACCGTTTTTTGTTCAGTGTCATTAATTAATTGTAATTCATTGTTTTTCATTGTTAATACTAAAAGTGAGCCCCTAAACCTTATGTACCCTAATTAATTAATCAAAGTCTTTTGCAAAAGCAGTGAGCTTAATTAATTAGTTGAAACAAGCTTTTAAAAAAGCAGTGAGTTTATTTATTTATTTATTTTTTAAATGAGACCAAATCTTGCCAAAATTGTACGTGTTAAGTACTTTTGCACAAGCTATCCCACTCTTTTATAAATTGTAAAAACTTGAAGAATGAGGGGAAGAAACAGACTCTACACATTCTGGCAGCAAACAGACTGGGGTCAAGGGCATTTTCATTAGTCCTTATCTGATCCTGCCCTGTGATTTATCACCCAGTCCCAATCATGAGAGCCAATTGCTGTTTTATAGGTCTCTAACTTAGCACTGAGAGCTGCTTTACCAACAGTCAAGTGTGATGTCATTCACGTTACAGTAATGTACAGCTAATAGGCCTGGGCTCTGCTCTGAATTCTGTCATAGTTGAGGATTGTAATCTTTCTCGGCGATAGAGTGTACCCACCATCAGATGTTCAGAAAAATGTGTTATACAGTAAGTAGGATGCACTTGTAATTGCAGCTGGTGTTTAGAAGATGCTTGACACAAGGTGATGCTGGTTTAGAATGCACACAAAAACCATTGAAGTAGTTCCTTTATTTACTAACTTGTCGTAATTATCTATGGAAATTGTTGTGGAAATGTAATGTAAGAAGTGTACTGCCATTAAGTGCATTGCTTCCAGTGAGGCAGGGCTGTGGCTCTGAACATGAACAGAATCAAAGAATCAATATACAGCTCTGACCCGAATGTAAAATCAATAGGATCAAATTTAAACCATCAGAATTGTAATGCAAATACAAACACCACTAGGAGTCGTATTAATGGCCCAAGTGAGATCTTCAAAGTGTCATTCTCAGGACTGACAGAGTACTGGCTTCATTCAGAGTGCCCTGCCTGGTAAGTGCTCAGACTGGCTCAATGAGACCAGAGGGAAAGCTATTCTGAGCGCATGACAGCTGATTTAACTGGCTGCGTTTCTCAACCAGACTCAAGTACCATCAGACACAATGTCAGCTTTGGACCCTGGTCCTGTTTTATGTCATATTGGATTCTTTTAAGAAGGGAGAGGCTCTAAAACTAACAAACAGGCACAACAGTGAGCAGACAAATGCACATTACAGCACAACACCATTGTGTTCCTAGGTGTTGGGCTTGCTACATTCTTCCACAGTTAGGTCTCTGTGCAGCCTGTCTTATCAGAGGGCAGACCTTGTTTTAGCTTTAGTAGCACAAAGCTTACCACTGTATCACTCCATGAGCCACACAGGCACGATACTGTTAGTATCTACAGCAGCAGGTTATATAAAGCTCAATAATAACCCAGCTACTAAAGAGACATTTGAAACAGCATCCCTTCTCTTTTAATTGTGATATTGTTATCACCAGATTTATAACCAATAATGTTCAGGTGCGTGTGCTCCTTATAAATGTTTACCACAGTACTTTTGCAGTTATCCCATGCTTTTCCACAGCTATGCTGTGCATATAGCTTAGTATACAATGAAGGCTTAACCATGCCTCTCTGGGCTTTACAATGCTTACCTATACTTCACCATGCTTTTAATATGTTTTATTACACTTTCCCACTTTCCCATGCTTTTACTAAGGGATAAGATAACACTATAGGCAGACTTTTATAAAACTAGTAAGAAACTACTGAGAACAATGACTGAACTTCTGCAAGTTGATTATTGCTGATTTTATAGCATTCGTTTTTTTTGTATTCCTCTGAAAATTGGCTGTTGTACTTTTGTCTATTTAGAAGAAAGCTACTCCTAAAAGTGATAACTCGCATGTATACTAGCTGCAGTCATTTACCTAAATCGTACCTTAACCCCACTTTTCCTGTTTTTTTCCCCCCCGTACAACTATTTCTGTTTGTTTGTTTGTTTGTTTCCATTCCAGTCAGTCCAATCCCATTCCTAGCTCTCAGTGACTCCATCCTTCCTGGAATAGCGCTCCCCAGACTGGAACAGCAGTCTCTGCCAGGGGGGGAAGCTGGGGCTCTTCATGGTGTATATGGACAATGTCAGCGACACCACGACTGAAAGCCCCCCACAGATGCTGCTCATTTCTTCCTAACACCTCCCTAGTTCACCCCCACTTAGCAGTGTAATTGTTCAAATACAGTACAGGAGAATCATTGAAAAAGGAGCTGCAATCTGTGTGTCTGGCCATACAGCCTTGACTGTTGCCAATACATTATTATGTTTTGGCAATGTTTAGACTTTGGTTTATTTTGTTCACTTGTTTCCTTTGGCTTTCAGTGTTACTTTCACTCTAGATTTAGCATTTTGCATTCTGCGGTATGTAACTTTATGTTGGCTATATATTGAAGGACAATCGTAAACAGGTTTAGATTTTGTGCAACTGTATCGGGTAGATTCTCAGATTTTTACTCCAAAAATAACCAAAAGGCATATAATTTAGTGGATTGTTAATTATTTCCTATTCATTTTAGAATTGGTGTTTTTTCCTTTGCATTGAGAATCTAGTCAATATGTTTCAGACTGGTTTTAGCTGCATGAAGGCAATAATCTAAACCTGATTTCCTGCTCTACCCACCCACTTAAGTCAGCTCTGCACAGCAACTGACCTAATCATAGTGTAATATACGTGCAATTAACTAGGCAAATTGGGTGCATGCCAAATGAACTTTATCGCGTGCATTGAAAGCAGAAGTTCTTACTGAATGTCCATTATGGGTGTGTCTGTGCATGAAATGCACCAATAAATACATTAACTTTACTTACAGTTAGAGGCTATTTATGTGTGTCTATGGGCGCGATTAAAGCCAGCAGTCCAGCTAGAGCTGGAGCAAGATTTAATTCAAGACTAGACAGTTGAGACTTTAGCATCAGTTCATGGAACAGGTCAATTATATACTCATATATTTGCTTTGTTTATTTAGCAGACGCCTTTATCCAAGGCAACTTACAGAGACGAGGGTGTGTGAACTATACATCAGCTGCAGAGTCACTTACAACTACGTCTCATCCGAAAGACGGAGCACAAGGAGGTTAAGTGACTTGCTCAGGGTCACACAATAAGTCAGTGGCTGAGGTGGGATTTGAACCGGGGACCTCCTGGTTACAAGCCCTTTTCTTTAACCACTGGACCACACAGCCTGCTTTGTTTCAATCAGTATGCTCTTTGCAATAGCCCGCCGAATGCCGGTTCACCATTCTGTATCTCAGCTTAAAGTTTAACCATTACTGTTCTGACAACACACCTGGGCTGTAAATCACAGCATCTCCTCATGTCAGTGGCACCTTGAGGACTCTTTTAGAACAATAGCTCTCTAAATAGCTCATAGAATCCTGACCTGGGTTTCACCCCGCTTCACTCACTGTATGAAAATGAGCCAGTTATGTAAGAAGGGCTGCACTGGTTTCTTCACTTATATGCAATGAGACTCACACGTTTTCATTTGTGCCCGTCCATATGAGAACATGACATTTCAAGTGGCACAATTTAGGTATCTGTTTTTGGTAATAATGAGTATTAAAGATTTAAAACTAAAGCATTACCGGTGAAGAAGACACCATGAAAAGGAAAATAAATAAATAAATGCATTCAAGGATTTACTGATCTAGCTTCTCTGACAGCAAGATTTTCAACAGGCTCTTGCTTTGTAATTTTCATTTGTTCCAATAAAGCGAGTTTCTATATGTACTTGGAGTCTTGTTTCCATCCACAGCTGAGATTATGTTGAAAGCATTTTGAAATCAGTCCTATTGGATTCCATTGGCAGCTCAGCAATGCCGACACAGTTTGAATTGGACAACTTTACGCCCCTCTGGGTGTTGACTCGGTAGAATCCGGTAGATAAAACTACACCGCAGGGCTACCATTTTGATTTCATCCAGGGCAATGTTAACTATATATACACAAGTACTGTTTAAATTGACAGACTGAAACTGGGTGTTACAAAGCAGCAAGGTCAATGAAAACCAGTGGAAAAACACTGGAACGAAAAAGAATACAAGAAACCATCTAGAAAGGATTTCTAAAAGAGTTTACAGCATTATTTAACAAACAGGCACAAAAAAAAACATGTATTTTCTTTTCTGTGTAACAGTTATTATGATGTAACGTGAACTTTGCACATCAGAGGACAATATATTTTTTGTATCCATAGAAACCAATCTTTGTTGTCAAGCCTCAGTCTGATTAAGCATGCTGGGGCTGCACAGATATATGAAGCAATACAAGACGAATACACGGAGAGCAGTGTAGCACTTGTAATTGACAATCCATATTTAACTAACTACAGCCAGGGTTATCAGAGCAAACTCTGCGAAGCTGGTGGCCTGGACAGATGCTGTCTTATTGCATTGCCTCTACTATGGACATTGCATTAGGTGGTCCAGGTGGTGGATTTGTTTAGTTTTTAAACTGTTTATGATCCGTTTTTCGTCCTACAGATTGGACCAGTGAGCTGGGAGTACTGTATTATGAACTCTGATATGCAACCTGGGTACAGTACACAACTGTGCGTCTTTTCTTCTAGCTCTTCCTGTACTGAGAGTGAGTTAGGAGCTCTTCCAGGGTATGGCGAGTGTGCTCCAGCTCAGAGTGAATGCAGAGATAACAGGGTGACAGTGTGAAATGAAACACACAGATAGGAAGCCCGCAGCAGGCAGACAGGAGCCGGGCTCTCCTTGCGAAAGATTAGTCAGACTCCTTCTCCCAGGACCTTCCCACAAACTCTGTCTCCCGGTCTTGCATGACTCATGATGTGAGCCGGGCCTTTATTATCACACACGTCTTTTAAAGACTTAAGAGAAGGCAGTGAGATTAGGGCCTTTACTGTACAAGTCTGACTGCAGTCCATTGCAGAGGTAACAGTGGCAAATTCAAAGGTAATTACATACTTCCATCGAAATGTGTTTTCTATGGAATATTACTGTTTGCCTGTCTTGATCAAATCCATGCTGATTTACTTTGCTAAAAATCTTGGCATCAAATATAAATGCATTTACATACATACAGTGGTTTAAGTACCAGTGTGTCTCAAATCGAAATGAAATGCAGATAAGTGTAACATGTTTTTAAGAATAGGCCACTGAAACTTCTGACAATTATTCCACTTATCTAGTTGAAAACTTAAAAAGAAGCTTTAATATTGCAGATAGGCATATTAATAACATTGTATAGCTATAAAGTTGTATTTACATAACCAAAGTGGACTTCTAGATAAATGTACTTTGATGTCTTTTTAATGGAGAAATGGTTCACTAAACACCTCATTCATAAGTATGGAACCAGACAACTTAAAGTAGATACATAAATAATATTATGTCATGTACCCTTATGAAATATGCCCAAACCATACATTATCTTTACAGAATAATAGATTTGGATTGGAAGGAAATAGTATACAGTAGAAGTTACAGTAGAAAGGTCTGCCTTTGTTTAAGTCCCTGGGATCCTATATGTTTTATATGCAACATTCTTTGTTTATCTTGGAACACAGCTACTGACATGACTGCAACAGATAAAAAGACAGCTTTGCTTGACTGGACTGATTCTGCCCCATTGGGCCCTAGCTGAACCTTTCCAGAGACACTGGGGTCTATGGTAATGATCTGATCAGAGGGGTATCAAAATACTGCCCTAATCTTCTGACTGGTGTCCCACAAGGTGATTTATTACCCACCTTAATAACATCACTAAATCCAATGCAAATACAGTGGAAGCAGGTCTACATAGTGGGCTTACAAGTTAAAAGGAGTCAGGATTTAGAGTCACTCTGTTTAGATCATTAGCCAAAATCAATAGTCTGCCAAGCCAAGGCACTGTGGTAAGCAGGCACATTTCAAAGAGCTGTTTTCAATGGAACCAGGTATTATTATTAGTAGTAGTAGTAGTAGTAGTAGTAGTCGTAGTAGTAATGGTTGCATTTATTTATTTATTTACTTATTTATTTATAATCATATTAATATCCATACTGGCTGCACTTTATTTCTGTGTGTGTGTGTGTGTGTGTGTTAGTGGTTACGAGGTCAGAAAAAGTTTAAAACAAAAATTAAAAAAAATGAAAAACCTACCTTGTGAGGACACAGGCTATGTCCCATGTTTAAACATATATTTTGAAAAAAAATAGTTTTAAAAGACAATATTCAGAAGTATTTACTCGTAGCGATCTATGGCCCTCAGCGAAGTCCTCATGAAAAATATAGACAAACATGTGTGTGTCCTAAATACAATTAAAATCAATACATTTCTCTTCTTCAGGGCTGTAGTGAAACTATCTTCTCATCACTGTTTGTTAGTTTATATTTACTTTTGTCAGACATAGTCAACTAGTCCCTGACACTGTCTGAGCTCTGAGGCAGCCCTCATAGGTTTCTGGTACCTGTTTGTTGGCTCTGTTTACTGAACAAATCTCTGACCAATTTGTCTCACTATTGAAAGGTGGTGTAACTAAGTAATTGTCAGTTTATCACAGGGAGTTGCCTTCTGGCTGTAGCTGCCTACAGTAACACTGGGCTCCAGGGGTCTGCAGTGAAAAATGTGTTGGCAATATTCTCCAAGGACAACTTGACTGAGAGTGTGGGAGACAAGTACACAGACAGTCAGTCACGGAGGGTTAATATATCAGAACAATAACACATTCTTCAAATCCAACTGTCCAGAGTTATCTGAGACGTAAAAGAAACGACATTCAATGACAAAGGTTTCAACCATAAGTCTCTCTCAGTGTCTTCAATGTTGAACAATTCCGGGCAAAACATTTGTCATTGAATTTATTATTCAGAAATACTAAAAGTTTCTTTTAGTATTTCTAAATAACTGAGACCTGCAAATATTAACATTTATAATAATATTCTATTAAAAGTTAAGGAAGTCAAATGAAAAACTGACATATTAAGAAGAAGAAGAAGAAGAAGAAGAAGAAGAAGAAGAAGAAGATTAATAATAATAATAATAATAATAATAATAATAATAATAATAATAATAATAATAACAGTAGTAGTAGTATCACTGCAACAGTTTACAGAGATGTCCAGTCCACTTTTTTTTTTTGAGAATTACAATCCAGGGAATTAAGCCAAACCAGCCGTTTTATTGCCCTGTATTGGGTGTTAGCCAGCACACTGTGATTAACTCCCCTGTATTTCTTGGAAAGAGTACTTTAATTCTGAATAATAAACAGGATCTTTATCTGCATGGCAAGGAGAGAGAGAGTGGCTCTCTCTTTTCAATCATTTTCCTTGGACGTCGCCAATGGCCAGCTTTAATTAGCCTCTGAAAACTATTAAACAGTATGATAATATAATTTCCTTCTGAATTGCAGTGAAGTAATCGCCAGTTCATGAATAATTACACAAATCTCTTTTGCAATCCTACCCCCCCCCCCCCAGACGCGTTCCGATGCTCTCAATATGAATCCACTTGTTGTAAAGCCATGCTCGATATTTTGTATTAAAAAAAAACAATTTCTCTGAAACTCTGTTTTGTGTCTATATGTTGTTTCTTACTAGTTTTGTAATATTGACCCCTGGCTATATTGAGAAATATTATTGCGGTTCAGGGCACATTTATTCAGTTGTTTTAGAGAGGGTTAATTTCCAATTTTTCAAACCACGTTTAGAAAGTCTCTCCAAAAACAGTTCTGAAAAATACTTGTATTATTTAGGAACTACCTACAATTTATCTGAAAATATGGAACTTGAAAGGGTATACACATCATTAAACTGGCAATATGAGATTTAAAAAAAAAAACAGTGTCGTAGACAAAACTGTCTTCTGTGTGGTTTGGATATTTATGAGATTTTACTGGAAGACCGCGTTTTAAAACAGGCTAATATCAAAGCATGACTGTATCCATTGCTACATAAATCTGACTAATAAATAACCGTTTGTTTTCAAAGTGTACTTTTGCAGAAGAACTTGTGTGTATACTCGTGTACATTATTTGCACCCAAGCTTGAAACAAATACAGTTTTCTACAAGCGAATGATTAAAAAAAAAATCTTGGCTAATCCTACAGATTAAGGCATATTTTGGGTGTCGATGAGTCCGTTAGGTTGAAGCACGCTGATGACGTCTTCTTCCCAAACTAAGCTATGATGTATTAGACTGCTATCTACGTATGTATTTATTACATTTACTTACCATATAAATGTAATATTATGATGTACAGTGGATTTTTGCAATATATCAGTCAGCCCACCTCTGTGTTTCATATTTAATTAAATTATTTTATTTAGGAAAATAAACACTGCAGGATCACTTTCTAATTAAAAGAACCAACCACACACAAATAAATTAATCTTGATTAAAAATGATACATTGGTCTAACCAGTATATTACTCAAATCGCAATAATACGAGCGAATTCATTTGTGGTCAAATCCATTTTGACATAAAATGCAGCCAGAAATTCATACAAAAATAATCCTTCCTTTTAAAATATCTTTTAGAAATGATAACACGTTTGATGTTAAAGGGGTGGCCAAATGTTTACATCACCTAGAATTTTAGAATTGAGACCTAATTAAAAAAATATACTATATGAACATAATTTAGATCTTTTATTTACATCATGTAATCAAATAAACTACAAAATGATATCTCAAAAGTATATGGAAAACTACAAAGCGGAATGTAATTCAACGTGTTAACATTAGTCAACTGGTTTCATTGGACTTTATAAAGCAAAATGTGTTCATTCTTGATTCAGTAATAAAACAATTTGACAGTTAATTTAAAATCAGCAGCCTAAGAAATATTTTGGAAATCTAAACCTTTACCATAAGTAAAGAACTTCATATTTCTAAAAAGTAGAATACTGTTGTTGTTTCAAACTATGTTTGTCGTGATTATTTTTTCCTTCAAAAAACATTTCACAAACGTTGCACTGAAGCACGGTTAATTTAATAATCATATACTGTAGCCTCTGGGTAAATTGTTGGCTAATTTTACAATATTAGCAAGTCAATAACGCTACATGACACACAATATTTTAAAATTGCTGTGCTCGGGTTTTGTGCGCTGTAAATCTTGCTCAAGTACTTCGCTTCCCATTGGATGATCAACCATTGATCGCGCCACCATTGGTTGGCCCTCGACAGGGGTTAGGTACACTTTCAAGGTATATAGCATCGCCTTGTTCCATTTCAACGAGTTGAAGCATTCGATCGTGTTCTTTAATTGATTGTAACTTCACACTCTGTTGGCTGGCTTAATCTGTTTTATCTTTGTGTTTAACGACATTGACAGATACACAGGTAAGGATATAGAGAAGAAAGCGCTTATGATTGCCCTGTTTTCTAAGTGAAGCTCATAATTGGTAGGTTTATAGGTCTATAAAATTAACCTACCACCTCCCGACAGTGCTGGTTTATTTGATTTGCTCTGTACCAAGCATTAAAAAAAATAATTAACACACCAGGTACACTTTTAAAAAGACGGCCACCAAAAATAAAGGCTTGCATCTATTGGTTAGATGATAGGCAACAGATAGATCACTTGACTTTCTTGTATATTTGACCTTATATAGTCCTATAATATGTGTAATCTTTCAGGGCATGTGCTTCGTTTTTCCGTGCAGGCTATCTGTCACAAATTTAACACCAGTACACTTACGGAACTCGACACATTTAAAATCATGATTTATAAAACGCTTATGTTAAATATCTTTCAATGTATTGTTTAAAGTTAAAATAAAAGTAAAGATAAAAACCATCACATTTAGGCCAACGCATTTCAGTGTTCTTATTAGCCTATATTATCATAGGCTTAATGTTTTCATTCTTAAAAAAAAAAAAAAAAAAAAACATCCAAAATGAAAAATACCGGCATAAAACTATATAATTAAATTAGCAGAATCCTTTTTAAAAGACGCAAATTAACACAATCCGATGAAGTCACAGACGTCGGTGTATTCTAATGAAATTAAGTTAATTGAATCTGGCGTTTGATCAATGCATTTGTTTTAAATGATAACAAATACAACACATCTATATTATTATTATTATTATTATTATTATTATTATTATTATTATTATTATTATTTTAAATGACACTTGTTTTTGTTGTTGTTGTTGTTTTCTATTGATTTTGCCCCGGCCTTGCTGTAAATATTTTCGGTGATTTTGCAGGTTTGAAGGGAAATAGTGTGACAGACAAATTGATGGCGAACTTGTCTCTGATCGAGAAAAAGTAAAGAAAAAAGTAGGCCTAATAATGAATCGTGCAGACAGGCGTGTTCTTAATTATTAAAAAGAACTGCGCTACCTGCAGCCACACTTTGATTCGGTTGCTTCTTGGCCTATATATGTTGTCCTTGTTTTCCTCTGTATGCAAGCAGGACTAACAGGTAAACCACAAGGTATTAACTGCGTTTTGCTTCTCCGTCACGTTACATGGTAACCATCATTATATCCAGCATTATGTTAAGGAATGTTGTATCAATTTTTATTTAGTTGTTGTTCTTTTTAATAACGTTTTGTTTTCTTTTTCGAACAAAAAAACAGGTGGTGTTGGCACGGTGAATGGTTGTGAATTTGTCCTTATTCGGTTTGTTAAATTGCTGAAGTGTTTCAATAATTCCTTCTCAAGTTTGTATTCTTGCTTGGGTCATTTCAACTCAATAGCGGGTAAATATCATTTACAACTTGGCACTGTGCCATGAATAATGGCTTCACATTATTGCTGTCATCCCTTTCAAAGGTAAGCCACCAGCGGTGTTGCGATAGGCCCATACTAAACCTAAACCATAACGCCATTTTCAATATATTAAAATTCTGAAGCACATATCCGTTATATCATGCGTATTGTATACACTGACTGTTTTATATATATATATATATATATATATATATATATATATATATATATATATATATATATATATATATATATATATATATATATATATTCTCATGCCTGTATTCTAAGAAGAAATATCTATTTGAAATATTTATTATATTACTCTAACATTAAATGTTTGCAAACTATATTTGTTCTCGTTAGTTGCATATCATCTTTTTATCATTCGGTCGAGGTATTGCAACATTCATTTATGCTTACCCTTCGGCCCGCCACTCTAAATCAAAAATCTACTATCGCCATGTCCTCTTATGATGCAGTAATTTCTTATCATTTCGCTTTCATTGTTGATTAAGAAGCTACTAAAATGTATCAGCCCATAAAGCAGATGACTATAACTTTCCCTAAACTGTAGAAAGCGGACAGTCAGAAGTCCTAAGGATGACTTCAAACAATCCGAATATATCTTTTTCTCTCACAAAAAAATTGGATTACTCTTTTGTGTACGGTAAATATTTAAAAATGATTTTGGATTTGCACTGCGAAAGAAAGAAAGAAAGAAAGAAAGAAAGAAATAAAGAAAGAAAGAAAGAAAGGTAAGTGGTCAACTGAAATGTGCTTTATTCAAATATATAAAACAAATTAAACTTTATTAAAAGGAAAAGCTCGTTTTACTACAGGTGAATATAAAATAACGTTTTTTTCAGTCTTTATTTCTGCGTCTAAGCGGCATAATTGTTCTTTTTTTGTTTTAGTGTGCTGTTTATTCTGATTTTATAAAATTATTATATGATATAAAATTAAAATAAGAATTATAGCTCAGTATGATATCGGTTATAAGAGGTCTGAAAAATATAAATATACAAATAATTAACTATCTTTAAATCATTTAAATTCTATTAAATAAAAACATTATAAACAAATATGTAACAAAAATATATGTATAACTAAATGCGTGCGTTTTATAACAAGAACAAAATTGACAAGGTATTTCTTAAAGCGCAGACATATGCTACAGATTAATTATTCTCTGAGAGTCAAAAACAGTTTAGGAACAGAGTTAAATTAGCTTTTATTTTTACTTTGATAAGTTATGTGTTTACTTGCAAGTGTGCTCAAATTGATGTTAAAAGGCGCAATAGAGGTCAAACGTGCTTATTCTGAATATGAATTCCAAAAAAACAGGCTACGCTTTCTTAATACATCTCCGTGAGGACAGCATACGGAACACCGAGGTGGCAGTGTGCAATTGGCTACAGTATTACAAAAAAAAAAGAAAAGAAAAGTCGGTAATAATTGATTTTTATCAATCCTGTAACAGTCCCTCCAGATGAGAGTCAATTTCAGGTAGACACCCATTTTTCCCCCAGAACTCAATGTTCTACCTAGGAGGGGTCACGTGGCCCTGCCCATACAAATAACTGGCTGTAAAGGTGCTGGAGGCAAAGCCTGGAGAACCCACTTAAAATCCGAGATTATCAGAGAAGGCAACAGTTGTTTGCTTACAGATATAGGAGTTTTACTGTACCTGTTCATCCCGATTTACTTTAACCGGACAACTGCCCTGTTCTCTTTTTTGTTTTGGGGTTGAGGATTTAAAACATTTTAGTAGGTTATCTTCAGCGTTTCTGATCGTAGTCTGACTGTAAGTATCTGCGAGTTTTCTTTTCGTTTTTTTATGAAGTGAATTGCTTATCTTTCAGATGCCCTTATCTGCTAAGATAATGCAGTGATGGGTTTTGGATGAAATTGTATTTGTGCGAGTATATTATCAATACATTATGTTATGTGTGTGATGTGATAAAATAATATGTGTACGTGATATGATATGAATGTAATGTTATCTGTTGATGATGAAGGCAGGTATAACTGATTTTGTTTCGCCAGGCCATATTCTCCTTTGCCATATCGAAAACAGGAGGAGGCATGTCGTATTGAACTGTATACATGGAATATAGGATTTTTAAATTATTTTTTAGAACAGGCTTCACTGTGTGTGATAAAACACAACTAGATGTTCAAATGACAGAAGTACAAAGCGAAATGTTAAAAATAGAATCCATTCGGTGTTTTTTTCCACATTTAAAGCTGCACCTTACTTGCTAAATACAATATATATATATTTTTTTTGTTTTGTTTGTTTTTTTTTACTTTTTGGGTTAGATGGCATACTGTGTGTATTACCAGATTTATAAATGAACTGAAAACTGTTGTCAAAGATTATCGTAGCCTGTTGTCTATACATTGTTAATAATAATAAGACCCGTTTATGTGCTACTGCTTGCGGCTCGTGCATTATTATCAGTAGCCTATACTGCTCATACAAAACAAGCCGTCACACCCTTTAGCACTGCTTTTGAACACGAGCAATATAATATGCATTCTGCCATTAGAAGTCACAAGAATTTGTGCTCCGAAAGAAGTTGATTAGATTTAACATCCATTGTCTGTTTCGTTTCAGGTATTAATGAGATTATAATCACTGGGAGAGAGTTGTTTATTGCGGCTTGACTTTAAAGGGATCCCTTGTCTCAGGTGCCCAGACCGGTTCCATTTTAAATCGAGACACGCACCTGAGTGTGGTGGAAGTACTTTACCGCCGCTGGAATCAGTTACTCAAAAGGATACCAGGACAACAGAAGGATCTAAGTTAGCCCGGCGACTGCAGAATGTATCCGAGCCTGGCGTTAGCAACCAACCATGGACAGTCTGCTTACCCGCACGACTCGGGGAACTACCTCCACTCCTCCGCGAGCTCACCTGTGTACGTACCCACAACCAGGGTGCCTTCCATGCTCCAGACGCTGCCGTATCTCCAGAGCTGCGACTCGGCACATCAGACTCACCCTCTGGGCAGCCACCACGGCTGGGCGCAGGCTGGTACAGATACTACCTTTAACCCGGGAAGTCCACACGCTCCGTCCGGGTTCTCCTACTCGCACAGCACCGCAGTCAGCAGCAGCACCAGGGAAGGAGCGTACCAGAACCCATTGGTGATCAGCAACAGCGGCAGAGCGGAGCAATATGGTAACGCTTTAGTGCGCTCGGTCAGTGGATCCTATTCTAGCCCTTACCCGACCTACATGAGCCCGGAGGTGGCATCGTCATGGGCACCAACACACTTCGAAACCACCATGATCCAGAGTCTTCAGAACAGGCGGTCCAGTTTAGGTAAATTATTATTATTAGTCGCAGTAGTAGTCGTAGTAGTATTTTTTATTGAACTAGCGGTCGTGCCTACATCTATATTGTTTAGAGTATTTAAAAAAAAAAAGGTGTGCTCAACTAGGCCACTGTACTGGCGAATTGCATTGCTAGACATTCCTTGAATTGTTGATAGGTTGTGCAATTTTTACATTTATAAAAATGACAGTGTGTTTGGGTTGTTTCAGACATAGGAACGTAGCACTGCATACATCTATGCCTGAGAAGTATACCGGCAAGATAGATGCATTTAATAATTCCAGAGCACTTTAATTTAAGGCTAGTGCATCTATATATGAATATTCTTTACCATGATACATATTTCTATAGAGAGAGCCGCTGATAAATAGTTGTAGGACATGTGTACATAGACACGCAGATACATCGACGTAAAGCAAGGATATGGTACAACTGAGACAAGCATGTAAACACAATTGTAGGTTTATGTGAGTTTATGTATTTTTAAAATCCCTTTAATTCATCAGTAGCACAAAGTACGAACTGTTTATAATATTTTACCCCGTGTTTAATATGGGCTACAAATTGCAAAACTTGAAGCTTGCAAATATATAAATAAATACAATTCACAAAATCAGCTCGGCTGAAAAGTGAACCCTAAGTGTTCTGTGGATCAGGACCTGTGTGCTTCTACATAAATTACTTTGTTTAAAACAGACAGCAGTTTTATAGCTGCGCGTCTTTTAAGTTAGTTATTGAAGTAAATCCGCAAGCCTCGCGGAGAACAGACTCGCGGTCTCCTAATTCCATTTTGCCCAAACAATTCCCAAATAACATCAATCGGCGGGTCTTTCAAGAGACAGTGAAACCCGATCAAGCGTTCAACAGTAATCCCACTGATGTCCAATCCACACAAATCTCAAAACAGAAGACCAGGTATTAGATCACTTTTATTTATTTATGTATGTATTATATTGCTGCTGCTTTGGAAATTAAACAGAAAAAGCAAAATGGCGTCGCCATCAGATTTATTGCTGTGAATAAAATTGCCTTATCTTTGTAGTAATGGAGAGTAAAGTCAGACGGAAAAGCACCCACAGAGGTTTTTTAGAGAGTTTCAGAGGTTTTTTTTCGGTTTCTTGGGGGAGTAGAGGTTAGGGTAACATATTTATATAGCCTACGCTAATTATCAGGTAAATTACAGGTGATATACCCGTATCCTGTACCTTTTTACGTTTGCTACAGACAGTCTACTGTTTTTATGTGGTCTTAATATAACACTTGTCGTAATTATGTAATTGTAATTTAACTACCGCTAATTAAGTTTTACAGGATTTACAATGTTTTAAGTGCAACAATGTATTTTTAAAATCTTTTTTAAACGCTTTATAAGAATCGAATCATTAGGCCTGTATGATCAATAACTGAAATATATATATATATATATATATATATATATATATATATATATATATATATATATATATATATATATAATACTCTGACCAGTCCTACTAATATAATACTTGTATTTGTTATTGAGAAAGTTATAAAGAAAGTTTAACCTCACATTTAACTACAATACACCTTTATATGCAAAACGTGCCTCACACAATTGAAATTCGCTCTGAACAATAGGCTAAATGTTCAGCCACTGGAGTTTGTTTAAAGAGACGTTATTTTATTGGGGGATCTTTTTCTTTTCTTTTTTATGTGCTCTGTACAGCTGTATATAGTGGATTACGCTCTCTAAACTTTTCAAAGCAAAGTGCAGAAGAGCTGACCCCATCCATTCCCCTTACAGGGAATGGGTAGTCTGTCGTTTGTCAGTGTTGCGTCGCTTCAAGGTGTGATTGATACTGGAAGCACTGGATCACAAAGACATTTAAATCACCAAAAGACATTCCATCAGTCTCTTGCCCCAGTCTGCCTGTCGCCACCGGCCAGCATCCCGAACCCGCTTTGATTGAAATCAGGAAAGCCTCCACAGTTCTTCATTTGCTACTATCAGCATACAATAACAAAAACACCGAGGATCTGTTTTTGCGAGAGAGACCTCGCTCTGCATGCGTCATCCCTGTCGAACCGTTGCTTCCTGCAGCCTTTACATTATTAATTTCGCTGTGGGTCTGCATACAGTTAGATATG
This sequence comes from Acipenser ruthenus, assembly GCF_902713425.1. NCBI lineage: Eukaryota > Metazoa > Chordata > Actinopteri > Acipenseriformes > Acipenseridae > Acipenser > Acipenser ruthenus. The sequence continues at coordinate 6,973,750 of NC_081217.1, read as the reverse complement.
TGGGTTGTATAAGCTGCAGTATATGTGATATACTTCAGTATATGTGATATAGTATATATATTTTTGTTAAAAACAGTTATTTAATTGCAAGTCATATTTCCATCATGATAAAATTGCTTGCAAGTTTAATAAATAAATAAATAATAAATTGTTTAGTTTTGGGCAACATTCAATTTTCTGAAAATAAACATGAAAAACTATAGCCTATACCCAAAACTAAAATTACAGTAAATATCAACTTTGTTTTTGTTCCAGACTTGTGTATATTAGCTGATAACGCAAAATAAAATAATACTACTAACATTAAAAATCATCCTCAAACACGTGCGCTATAATTTGAGGAGAAAGAAACGATTCCGTTTAAGTTGTAGCCTATACTACATAATACGACAAACACTTTATTTTCCCCTCCTGTACAGTATTTGTTCAGTTTAATAACTAACAGAAAATAATGTCAACTGGTATATTATTATTATTATTATTATTATTATTATTATTATTATTATTATTATTATTATGGTTTTGCAATTAGACTAAAAAGATTGCATAACAATACATATTTTGTCTTCTCCATATTTTAGATCTCATGGAAGAATTTCCGGGCGAGGGTCGAGAATGTGTTAACTGCGGCTCCATCTCCACGCCGCTCTGGAGGAGGGATGGCACGGGCCACTATCTCTGCAACGCCTGTGGGCTCTACCACAAGATGAACGGCATCAACAGGCCTCTTATCAAACCACAGAAAAGACTGGTAAGATACGGGACATTTCTCATTATATTTTCGCATAATAATAATAATAATAATAATAATAATAATAATAATAATAAACATGCTAAATCAGTGACAGTATATAGAAGATAAACAAATAAGATGCATCTGTAGGCAAATATGAATTTTGAGACGTGTTTGAAAATACATATATAAAAAAGTCAGTGAATTAATTTAAACACACCCTTAATAAATTGAGCGAGGTTTGGTTTATTTATACAGTAACACATTTCATTTACAATATTAGGGAAACTATTTTTCAATAATAATAAAAAAAAAACACGGTCTATGACGAGTAAAAGGTGACGATAGGAAATCCAATACACAAACCAGGGTCAACGACTTCCTTTGTGGGTCAGATTGGTATCAAAAGAATACTGAGAATGCCTTGCTGAGTAATAACCTACTTGAGAATTAGCAATACATTATTTTAGCTTTTGTCCTTAAAATACCTTGACCTTGAAAGGTTGTTATATTAAGACTATACAATAACCGTATACTCCTGAAGAGCCTGTAAAAAAATAATAATAATTAAAAACAATGCCACCCGTTTGGTTTAAAATGCAACCGTACCGTTTATCTTTTTGCTGAAATTAAATCAAATTAAGCAATCGGAATTTAAAAGGAATTACTGTGGCAAACGGTTCTGAGATTTATTTAATAAACAATTTATATCAAAACCAAAATATTACAGGCGTTTAATTTAGTTTGGTTTAGTTTTTGTGCCCGCAGAGCCAGCACAGATAGGCCTACATCTCAATTGTGCGAGCACTAATGCAGAGACCTAAATAATCCATACTCGATAAAATCTAATAAAAATACAACGATACCATTATTCCGAACAGTTTATTAAAAAAAAAAAAAAACCGTTTCATATATAACAAACAAACAAAAAAAAAACACATTAAAAAAATGAACAGGTGACACTTGTCACTGGTTGATATTGTTTAATTGAAACGGTTATTTGCCCACATGTAATACTTCATTTTCTAGTGGGCATATTATGCATTTGCTGTTGTGTTGACCAATAACCACGTTTTATAGCGCTGGTTTTGAAAGCCGTGCAGTCAGCTCACTGCGGTTTCACTGAACCTGCGTCCTAACCTGTTCTGTTGCTTTCGTTCCAGCAGTCCTCTTCCCGGCGCGCGGGTCTGTGTTGCACGAATTGCCACACCACCACCACAACGCTGTGGAGACGGAACGCTGAAGGGGAGCCGGTGTGCAACGCTTGCGGGCTTTACATGAAACTTCATGGGGTATGTTGAGCATTTTCAACACCATATAATATTCATTATATTATTAACAACACTGTAACTCTTATGATTATTATAAAAAACAGATGTTTTAATTTGGGTCTAGCTGCAGAGGTTTAATTTTGCCCTATTTCTTTTTCAGGTTGCAAGACCACTGGCTATGAAGAAAGAGAGCATTCAAACAAGAAAGAGAAAACCAAAGAATCTGAACAAATGTAAAAACTCCACAGGTACGCTTTGTTACTGGCACTAAATACTGTATACTATAGGGTTACCTAAAAAAAAATAATAGTTAAAGCAAAACAGTGTGGGTCTGATATGCAAAAAATACTCAAAGGTAGCCTATTTATTTGATCACAAAGCTTAATCAACAATGTCCAATAGAGATGGGTGTTATTAATTCAGTTTATAAATATTGGTGACTTTTGAATCCGCATTCACTTATCTTTTGCTTCTGTTTTTGTTACTTGAATAAAAAATGAATCTTCATTCTTTTTCTGCAGGTTCCTCGACTTCCAGTACAAACTCACCCTCTTCAATAACTACCTCTGAGAGCGCCTCCACTATAAAAAGTGAACCCAACATGTCTGCCTCCCCCTTCGCAGGCCAAACGGTGGCATCTGTTACTCAGGTACGTTTCTCTGGTGACGTTAGAAAGCTGATTTGCAAAACTAGCAACTTGCTTCTGTTAATTATGGTAACATGGTCTTGGAATTACTGAATTAAATTAGAGGCTGAGCTGTGTAATGTGTTAATACAGTGGCTTGTATTTAAAATGTGCGTCTCTTCTGTCTCTTGTGTTACAGTAAGCTTATCGGGTTTATTTATTGCTTCCCCCAGGCACCAGCTCACACAGACCACGGACATTCAGAGCTGAAGTATGAGGATTACCACTTCACACCATCCTCCATCGCCCAACAGACCGGACTATCTGTTCCTGTACGACAGGATTCATGGTGCGCTTTGGCACTGGCATAAACTCTGACCTTCCAATGTATGATTTTGGACCAACTTTTCAACATGCTTTATTGATGGACACCATTGAAGAACTACCTATGGACTTGAGATGACGACGTAGCTGTTGATTTAAATGTAGTTTTTAACTTTTCTATTTGATTGCGTCAGATCACGCGTGACTAAGAACACAGTTTATTTTTTGGAAATACTTAAAACATTACTATGACCTCTGTGTGGTACTTGGTTTCTATAGAAATCTGAAAACTCAGTTAAAGTATAAGAGAAGCATTTTTCTAAACCAAAAGAACACTTTTAATTAAACTAATAAATGATTAACTATTTGGCTTCCAGTGATTTTCATTTCTGTATGACAATCTTTAAGTGCAATGACTTTCACTTTAAAAAAAAATACTGAAAAGGGAATACTACTAATTTTTAAATGTATGAATTTGTAAACATATAATTATCTGCTGTATTTTAAGTTGTTTTATGTTATTTTATTATATTTAGAGTTCAGTTTTGGGCGCTCTTCCAGTTCTGTTTAAAAAATCACGGGGAGTGTTTCAAAAATGAAAACAACATCAACACAAGCTTTTCATGTTAAAAGTTGTTGAAAAAGGGGTAAATGTGCATAATAAAAATATTTCTTAAGCTTGTAAAGCTTGTAGATTTGTTTTCTTAATTGTTGTGCTAATTGTAGTGCAAATCCAGGTAGCATCTTGTATTTTCAGATGACCTGTAATAAGGCTTAAAACTGGTGAACCCACCTATTTATCTCCATGACTCCATAGCTACTCTAGAACTGGCTAATCTTCATTGTTCATCATAACAATTTACTGGGCCAGAATATGGTTCATTTTTAATAGAAGTCCACTGGTATATGATTGTAAAGAAAAAAATGTACACCCCACATGTCAAAGGGATTGTTGGACTACATTATTTATTCATAACATCAAACACATTATAAAATCTGAATATAACAGGACAAGGTGTGCTTATTCACTGAGGTATCGCCATACGTTTTTCAATTAAAACTCATGTCAAGACCAACTGCCCTGGACAGGCACTTCTAGACTGCCTTTCTAAAGGAGGTTTGACAAGAGACATGATGTACCGAAACACTGCTTTGAAAGGACTACCAGCAGTGCAACAACAGTCTCATCATGTACATCCACCAATTGCTGACCTAAACAACTGACAAGAATGGAGCACGCATAGGAAAAACTACTTGCTTACTACGAACTGGGGTGAGTCACCATCATAACTTAAATAGTACCTATCTACCTAATCTACTGATTAACTATACTGCATGTTTACATCTTGTTTACAGGACGATCAATGTAAGCAGTGTCTCCCACACAGGTCACCCACCTGTGCCTGCCTCCCTGTCTAGGGAAGCTGATTCTACCTGAAGTAATATCTGGGCAAAGGTCGTGCACCAAGATCATTTTATAACAGTAGCACGCTAATATTGTGGAGCTAGGCTGCACTTTATACTGCTGGTAAATAATTTGTCCCTGTCATCACAAGCTCCTAATCTTCTGAATCATACTGAACTGCTGGAGCTTGGATCATCTCAATAAAAGACCATAAAATAACCAACCCTCACATCCCACAATTACACCAAAAAATATCTCAGCTAAAAAAAAACATGATGCACATATTTCTGAACTGCTTCCACTGGAAACCATTATTATTATTATTATTATTATTATTATTATTATTATTATTATTATTATTATTATTATTATTATTTACAGGATAAGGTGTAAAGATTTCAAGAAAAAGAACAATTTCACTGCACTGTTTTATGCACTTTTCATTTTTTTTCATTTTGTACCTAAAAATTCTCGTTTTTCATCAAAGTGAAGTGCCTGTCAATACACAGATTAGTTAGCCCAGATTGAAAAGTTAGTGACTGTATGCAGAGATCAATCTCCCCCACTCCACTGATGTAGATAAATACTATTGTTCCAACAAAAGCATTGCTTTCAAAGTCACCACTTCAAATGCTAAACACTCTTTCTAAGTCGGTCTGGAGTGGTTTTATCTGCATGCACATTTACATAGAATTGCCTGTGTTTAAGTGGATCAATACAGTGTAAGCATCGTAAAAATACATTAGATTCACATTTTGCATAAAAGCTGTCGGTCCTATTCTTTCATACCTGTACGTTCAAAAAATGAACAGCCCTGACTAGCAGCTGGCAGACCCCTCTGCTAAATAAGTACAAGCAGTCTTGCTTATTTAATGAGAACCTGTGCACTGATTAAACCAGGCCTTGAGTTGGTGGGATGCTGCTTAATCTCCACTCATTTTCTGTCAAATACCCAGTTTGCAGCACCTCTTGTATCTACTATTTATACATTTAATATGAACTCTACAGTCTCCAGGCTCATTCTGAAACTAGGCCCTATTCCTGATACCAAACCAAAAATCGTAGATAGGGATGACAGACACACATCATGTATTGCACAAGAAAATGTTGGCTTTTGAGGCTGTCAGCATATATTATATGAGTATAATATATTATACTATATATATCATATATTAGAGTATACATCATATATTAGAGTATAATATGTTATACTCTTTAAAGTACAGGATTAAATGCAGTAAACATAGGGAGCAGATAAGTGCAAGTAAAGCGCATAATTTTCAACTGCAAAAGTCTTCTTGAATTGCAGTTTACACAGTGCAAACACAATATATTTAAAATCATTACAAAAATTAGAAATTTTAAAATAAAAAAAACAGACAAAAACTAGCTCCTCGACGATGTGGGAATACTAAACAAGATCTTGTCATAGCGGTTTAAAATGTTGCATTTCTGCGAAAAAATTATCTTTTGATCTCAACATTGCAAATGCCTTTTAAAAGTCCTAGGTAAGTAATATGGCACTGTAATTTGTCTGTTTCTCAAATTATGAATTGCATCAGTTTCTGACAGTTAGCTGTTACCCCATACGATAGCTACAGCAAATGGCTTTTGTTCAGCTGCCTATGCTGTGCTTTCAATGATTAATGTTTGTCTTCCTTTTTAAAAAAAGAAAATGATGGGAGCCTTTCCAAGCCATCTGAAGCCAGGACTGCTCCTTTAAATTCCTAGCTTCCTACAGGATCTGCTGTTGATGGATTTAATACCCTTCAATTAAAAAAAAGTAAATAAAACTGTGGGCTCCAAACTGTCCTGCACCGGGGTTATTGAAATAGAACTATTTCCCTAGGTCATGCTCTTTGTGCTGGTAATTTATCCATCACATTCATTTTGTATCTTTGTAGAAAACAGGATACAGTTTTGAACTTAAAATAAGATATATTTTATTTTGTAAAGTCAGCCACGTACTCCCAAAGGTGCTGTCAATAGCAAGACTTTGGTGCGATGCCAGTGAGTGCTAGGTACCACTAACTTATAAGCACATCCGTCTAGTTTTACATTTATATATATATATATATATATATATATATATATATATATATATATATATATATATATATATATATGTATATATATATATATAATCCAGCCTCTAGAATGCAGCCAGTAAGCTACCCTCCAGGAACGAACACAAAACATCTGTCAACCCAGTGCTACATTTCTTATCTGTTGCTATATATCTTTATAACTTGCAGTATAGCAGTCACTGATATCAGAAACAGTTTAGTGGTGCATTTATTCTGAAATGTATTGGTATGTTTTTTTTTTGTTACATGAATCAGAACAAGTTAAAAAGGCAGCTGCTTCAGATGACGGTTTTATTTCCCTTTCCCGTTCCTGTTGCATGATGTTCACAGTCATTCTGAGTGGTGTTGCTTCAATACTGGAATTGGAATTAGTTTCCCCTGTATCAGGATCTCTCTCTCTCTCTCTCTCTCTCTCTCTCTCTCTCTCTCTCTCTCTCTCTCTCTCTCTCTCTCTCTCTCTCTCTCTCTCTTGTCATTTATATCCTTTATATACCTACCTACATTTTTTGTGTTTTTCATCCTGGGAATCAACTGGTTTAAGCATCCCTATGTGAAATGATGAAGCTGCATCAAACAATAGTCTCTAAAACTGCCCGTAATAGAACATCTTAGCCTGGTAAACATGTAACAGATGTGCCCAATTCTGCTGCCTGAGACTGTTTCAGAATCTGCATTACACATCACTCTTAATGTTAGCAAGCTGCTTGAGGTTAGAAAAGAGGATCACACGTGTTTGATAGAAGCATAAGTAGATTTAAAACCAGGTAAGTTTGAACACAATTTTCTCAAATCATATACTGTACTAAGCCATACATAGTGTTGTTTTCCTCTCAGGTCCTTTAATGGTTTTCAGTTTAGTGTTATGTTAGCTGCCAAGATTTTATAATAAGTGGGAGTAACTAAAATGTAATTCTGTATGAACATTTCTGCATGAATGGCATTAATTCAGCATTACTGTGCACCCACTTTAAAGATATCAACAGTTAAATAATTTGAGGTAATGTAACCTATTTAACCTCTGTTGAGTTGCCACCCAGATAATGCAGATTATTATCAAATTCAATTAAAGAGCTAATGGAGCTTTACAGTCAACCTGTCTTTTGTCAAACAGCAGATGATCCCTGTCGCGAGCTGCAGCACATCATGCCGGTTCATACCCAGTGACCCTGGTGCTTAACACAACAAACAAGATCTTCAATCTGCATGGAATCAGAATCTCCACTGTACTCTGGGGTGCTGTCATGTACGAGGAGATCCTAGTTCCATCACATTTCCACAGATCGGCCTGGTCTTCCTTAACACTGAGCACTGGTGGGTTAGACTTCGATATCTCTGGTCGGAAAACAGGAAGTGACCAGGGGGAAAACAAAATAAGTTGTTGTCCTTTAATTTAGTTATGTATCTTTATCTGTCACATGCACTTACACAGCAAAAGTATATATAATAGTTGACCTTTTCCAACCCATGAGTTATTAAGATGATGTTGTTTCAATCTAGAACAGTTTCATGAATATCAACAAATATGTATTAACACATACCTGCAGAGTTTTACTCCAGGTCTAAAGAATATAAAATATTATTTAGTGGTGGTCCCCAATGGTTTCTTCAGGAATGGCACTGCCACATGATTTCAGGGTGGGTCACACCACCAGGAGCTTGCTGGTTCAAATCCTAGTTTTGAATTGGCGTTTGTGATCCTACGACGAAAGACCCTTAGCTCCAGGGTTCAGTATCTTGGTCACATGCTTTGCTAAGGTTCCACACATCAAAAGACACCCTTGGCTTGAAGGTGGCAAAGATATTAAAAAAGAAATATCCTAACAAAAATAGAACAGTTTTAATAGTTAAAAGTTCACTTTAATATCTACTTAATTGGTTTTGTCTGAAAATATTAGAAAATGACTTGACGATACCTAAATGATTGCTTTCTTGGTATTTGTTATGTCTTGTAAAGATAATAAAATAATACAATCATTTGTAACGATCCAACACATTACTTTATATTACCTTCTCTTTAGTTGTGGTATATAAATGTTGTTAGGATGTTATTCAGAGAACTCAAATGATTAAGTCCCTTGGTCACATTATAACTTTAATGTGTAAGTGGTATTGAATAAACATTTGTTCTCAAATTCTTCTCTTGATAAGTAAGAAAGTGTTATTTGGCACAATAAGTAGAGGTGCTTGCCTGGTCAGACACTTCAGAACTTTAAGCAAGATATGAAACATATTGTATCTTGATAAAGTCCATTTAGGACTTGAAAAGCTGGAGCAGGCTATATGCTCGGCTTAATAGACACGGTTTGTTGTATATATCTCAGTTTAAGGCAAATGCAATAAGGAAATAAAGTTAAGAGTAATTTAAGAGCAAAAGGAAAATGTAAAACAGAAGATTAGAGCATCCTTTTTTTACCTCATCAAATGAAATAAGTCATGTCTTATCCGTGTAAAAATGACACTGGCTGTAGCCAGGCATGACTGCATGTTTGTTCTCTTAGCTGTGCCTCAATCCTGAGCTGAGCCTCTCCTGTGCAGGGTTGAGCAGTTACGGGTCGAGACTCGCTACTTTACAAAGCATCCTGGGATGCTTGTACATGGGGGCTGTTATATAAATATGTATATATATATATGATATATATACGCAAAGACTTCTCAAAGGTCACAGGACTAGGGCTCTGTGCAAAGGATTCCATGCAAATGGCACACAATAAACCAAAGTTCATGTCAATAGTTGTGAAAAAAGGCAATAATAGGAGATTAGCTGGGCTTATGTTAACATGCTCATTGGGCAAGTACAGAGGTGTATTAATAACTTTTTACTTCATTTACTTCTGGGAAATACATACATCTTAATATAAGACATGACAAATATACATTTTCACAGCTTTTGTGATGAGGTTTGAGGATGATGTTATGTCCCATTGTAAAGCAGCTGAAATTGTTGTGGACAAATATGTGTCTCTATTTAGGCTTTCAGTAAAACACAGGTCGACAGAAGACGCTTTTTTATTAAGCATTTTATCCTTTATAGAAGGATTTTTTTATTGCAGCGTTGTCCAATTAGACCATCATACCGTCATTCCAGTGTCATTAATACATCAATCGCATTCTGCGTTATTCTGTAAACACTGTCTTCAGTACACCCTATATTGAGTCAATGCTCCTTGAAAATGTTTTAGCATTTTCCTTGACCTTTGTATAAGTTTTCCTGTTGAAAATGATGCATTGCACAGTTATTATTAGTGCATGTGTCAGGTCAAGCTATTCTTTCTTTTATTTTTTCCTTTTTGTGGAAAAAGATTGCCAAGGAAACAAACATGATAAAATGAGGAAGCTGTTTATATTTTTAAACAAGCTGTGGGGCACCAGAAGAAATTCCTTATTTCAGAACATGGAACTGTATCCTAGCTTTAGGTATTACTCAACAGACAACTTAACTAGGAATTATAGGGGCTGTCTTACACAATATTTATGAAATGGCCTGCTGTGTAATTAATATGAAATAGATTTACAGAGTCCTCTAAATAGCTAACTTAAATTGCTACTTTTTGCCCTTTAACGTTAAAATTGGTGCTGCCAAACTTTATGTTTCTTAAAATGCGCACAAAATGGAGGCAACGGATATTAAATTAATCTGGGGTAATTACTGCAGCTAATGTCATAAATCAGGCATTATTCAAGCAACAGCGATCAAGGTTCAAGGAATTTCTGGGACTCAACAACTAGTTGAGAGAGTTGGTTATTAATACTGCTGGAAATGCCAAGGACCAAGGTTGCTGTAATAAACGGTCTTATGTAACAAACATTTCTAACTGTTTTACTTGTGTTCAGTGTTTGTTTCAGGATCTCTCGCTCTTTTCTAGAGAATGAATAACCAGTGCAATAACCGATGAAATTGCATTTATTATTTTCCTCCTGAGTGCTCATGAGACTGCCTTAAAAAATGTAATTCTATAATAATGTACATTTTACAAATATCTCAAGGAATGGAAAGTGTTTTTTTTTCTATGTAGCTGTCATGGTGTTTGTGTGTGCAGTGTCAGCTCCGAGGCCTCTCTCCTCCCTCGCTCCCCCTGACCCGTCCGTCACAGTTGCTTACACAGGCTCCTTCTGCTCACGGACTCAGGAAGACTGGAGCCGAGTCCCCAGAGGTCAAGTCCAGGCTGTCTCGTCCGACTGCTCAGCATGCTTCTCCTCATTTTCATTGCCTGTATTGCATGCATGCAGTCTGTAGGAACCAAAGCATAAAATAACATCATCATTTCACAATGAATTCCATTCATCAGGGTAGTCTTCCATTAGCATACCAAGTTGAAAAAAAGTCAAATGTAAATACAAAAACTATTCTGGGAAACCCTAAACAATCAGACTGGTAAGGAAATGCTTTTAAAGCTTTGTTTTGTTTTACAGGTCCCAACCACCCTATAGGTTTAATTGAAAATGGATAATTAAAGAAAAGTCCTATTGCATGAGACATACTTCTTACTGCATGAGCAACAAATTCATTAAATGAATAATGTCACCCAAAAAAGAGTCGAGTGAAAAAGTCTTCCAAGCAGTTAAGGTGCTCAGTTCAGACACAGTGGCTATAGCAATACAGTGTAGAATAATATAACACAGGCTGATACCCAGCCCAGGAGAGGTCAGCCCAGCTGCTCACACATTGAAAATCAGCTCGGATCGTACAGCACGCTACACTATATTTTTTATAATACAGTATATAGTTAAAAACAAATCTGATTAAAGAGTAAAGCTAATTGTGTAAACAGTTGCAGGCAGGAAAAGTCTATCGGATGCTTGTTGCAAACTCCCAATGAATGACTCTGGAAGTGCTTGATCTCCAGGGCGCACTTATCAAATGTTTATGCTTTCAGTTTTCCAGACTGGGGAGTTAAATTGCCATTTAGTGCTGCCGGTTGCATTTTCAAACAGGTTTGCAGTCTCTGTTAAATCAAACTCAAACTGAGGGATATAATGAAAATGTCACCGGTTGTCGTAGAAACCAGGTTGCTATAATGCAATAAGTAATATGTCTACTGAGGAACAGTGAAGGACACTGTACTTCAGCACGTCCCCTTAATTAGCTTATCAACATTACGACCAGCTTTGCTTGATGTCCAGGAAATTATGTCTGTCAGTTTAAATCAGTATTGTACGCCACCATAAACCAGAAGGTGAAAGACATTTCAAGCCTCCCTTCTGATGTCAGCTCTGTTATTGCATAAGTGGTTATGACTGAACTCCACAAAGAAAGGAAAGGAATCCATGTTTTAATTGATTCAGCTGGAGACTGCAGATTAAGAGGCAAACAGCAGCTATAGTTACAGTGAAGCCATTAATTTGTCCCCTGCAGATCAGACAGGCGTCATCATATCATTACTGAGCTGGACAGGGAAAGGCTTCTAACATATCTATATTCAAAGACCTCATTTCACCAGCACTTGTTTTATTACTGATCGTATTAATAACTGCATTCCTTGCATTGCCCATCTGCTTGCACTCCTAGTCAGTGTTGAAGAAAGACCACAATCACCCATTTTATTCATATATCATAACTTAATAACGATTACCAATGCCTTCTTTCTGCACTCTGTTTCCAAAGGGGAATGCTTGCTGTAGTTCATTTGCATCATTTATTTTGCAGTGCGATGGCGAGGTTGTGGGTGACAGCGCAGGTTTATCTTGTGAACATTAGTAGCGCTGATGGAGGGGGCGGGGGGTGCAGTGCTGAGTGATCATTACCACGTACACTGATGGCATTGCCGAAGCATGTACAACTTTTCCATGGCCACGCCTTTGGAAACTTTTACACTGTGTTCCCAGCAGTGTCTTTGGGTAGCTGCAGCCTTGTTAACCCATTCAGTTATTTGTTATTTCCAACACCTTTCACGAGCAGCACTTGCAATCTAAAAATGGGCAACTACTGTAATCAATCAGATGTAATCCTTCTCTATTAACCTGCAACAAGTCTTGTCAAGCCTTTTATTTCTTGATTTATTGTGCAAATACTTCACATGAGTCTTCAATGATGTTCTTGTAGTTAAGCAAAACCAATCCACTGTGTTTTACTACGGTATGTCAAAATGCTTTTACACATTCAGCTGTGGCCTGATGCACATCCAGGACTGAATTGCAGGAGAAGCTAGTGAATTAGGTCTAGATTTTAACTAATCTTATCCATTATCTTGCTTGCATTATATTCATAACTACAGTAACACAGCAGTATTTTCCCTTTTTTCTCCCACATTAAAAGCACAGATGCATTTTCTTACCTCTTATTAGCATTAGCTACATTATCACAGATCTCCCACTGTCTTGTGTTAAAGATCTTTTGGTCCTTTGCTTGTGTTTTGTCAACAGATATTTCAATGAAAAGTTGCCACAGCTTCCTGGTACCCAATCAGACCATGTGACCTACACCAGGATGCAGTAGAGTTTGAAATATTCATCCAGGAGATTCTCAGCACAATGAAAGTGGGGGCAGAAATAATGTTAATGAAGCTAATAAGGGGTAAGAAAATATACTGTCTAGCAGTCCTTTAAAGGGTGTTTTATTGCAGCGAATCATACAGCTTATCACTACTGGCCTTGTTGCAATATACAGTATAATTTACTCAGCACTGTTCAGAAACATCAGTCTGATTTATCTACCTAGTACCAGCTGATACTTTATCCTCTGTAATTTTAGGAGTTAAACTCTTGCTCTAAATTAAAGGGGCTGAGCTACATTTTTTTTCCCCCAACTGATGCCCTTTGTATAACCTCGGTCAAGCCAGTTTGCTCACTTTAGATGAATTGGAACTATTAATAATAATTAAAAAAAAGGAGCTAAGAAGCTCAATCTCTGTACGGGTGATGTTACGTTGGGAGTTGGTTTACAGATTTATAGACAGGCCTGGTTTTTGTATGTCCCGCAACTTTTAATTGTGATTGGTTTCATTTTCCTGTGGGGGATCCTCACTGTTCAGTGAGAGGTCATACGTACAGTGCAGTAGCCGTTTAAACAAGACATAACCTGCCCCGTAGCTCACTCTGTCTATCTATCTATCTATCTGTCTGTCTGTCTGTCTGTCTGTCTGTCTGTCTGTCTATCTATCTATCTATCTATCTATCTATCTATCTATCTATCTATCTATCTATCTACATATATATATATTATACAGAACTGGTTAATTTCTAGTTATGATGTTATGATAATAGTAATAAAATACAAAAGGTTGTTTTCAAAACACAGAAAGTGCATTTCTTAAATTGAAAATGAGATTGTTCTTTTGTAAATCCAAGTTCTTTGCTAAGTTCTTGCTTCATTGCAAAGATAGGGCCAGAATTATCAATGAGTTTACACCAAATGCTATTTGCACCATTCTTTGTGAAACTTAATTAATTTTTTTTTTTTAACAAAACTAGTACCAAACAACGACAAATAGGGGAGATGAGGTTGATTGTTAATAGTTACATAACATTAATATATTTATTATTCCTTTACAAAAAAATATATATATACAGGGTGTCAGGGATCGCAGGCAATATCATGCTGATTAGGATGCTCTCTGTATCAGGCAGCCACACACCTTGCAGACTGTGCACCACAATTGTAAAATGATCCTAATGTCCTGCAGGTTGACTATTAAACAGGGGCTTGTCGGGGTGCAGGGAGTTGAACGGAGTCCTTTGAGGGCTTGTTATTTCACAGGCATGGTTCTCATTGTTCTAGTCTCTGTTAGACAAAGGGTTAAGTAAATGTTTTGAGAAGATAAGGTCCCCCTGTTGACAGCCAGCAGGCTCCACTGGCTTGGGCAGGACAGCTCTCAAGCTGTGATAAATTGGGAGGGCACTTTTTATTCAGAGGAGAACTGGTAGACGCCAGGGCTGAGTTGAGAAGGAGGGTGGCACCTCTTTGACTGGCAGCAAAGAAGGATTGTGTGTGTGTGTGTGTGTGTGTGTGTGTGTGTGGAGGGGGAGGGGGGGGGGGGGTGGGGGTCTGCTTAATGGTCCTATTAGCTGTAGCCACTATCTGCAAAAGAAAGACTGTGTGTCTAGCCAGAAAACAAGTCTTTATTTGCTTTCATGATTTCTCAAACTTTTTCCATTTGTACAGTCCATTCCATTGAGCAGAATCAGTGATAAGTGTACCATATAAATGAAGGTGTCTTTGTCTGTGCTGTGTAGAGGGATATTCCCTGTACACACTTTTCTGTGGAGTAATACAGCTAAAACAAATCTGTGTAAGTTATAGTCGGTATATTTTATTCACAATAATTCTATTTCTGTATCTATGTTAGTATTCTAGAAGCAGATCTTGTGCACATTATTGCTCAGCATCTGTGAATGCATAGTATTGTTATTATATATTGGACACAGATTACATGTAGCTTTGTTACATGAACAGTTTTACATTTACAAAAATGGTTTTACAAGTGCAGTTATGATAAATCACTACCCTGCAAAATATCTCCCTTGTCCAGCTAGCTCAATAAACAGTCACTCTCATATAAAGTGCCTTCACGAATTAAAGAGTTATTAAGAAGAAGCAAAGGTTAAAGACATCCAGACATGTTCAGGTTAAGGACTACTCTCCTGCCCCATGACCGTTATCTGAAAACTATACGTAGCTCCCATAAGCCTTTTGGGTCACTGATCACTGAAATGGACAATGGTTTCATACCGCTAATTAACTTTTAAAGGAGTGACAGCAATATATAGCTGAAACAATTGTCACAGTCCTGTGGTAATTACAGGCCATGTTAAAAACCCAACCATGTAGTTAACACTGAGTATTTTTAAACATGATCCAAATATATGGAAGCTTCCAGCCAAAACTCTTTGTAAGTTTCTCTAAGGAAAATTACAGAATGTTATAATTCCTTAAGAGCGGAATAGAGTAACCCTGGGGGGGGGGGGGCAGTCTGCATGTGTATACAGTACAGTAATTAATAAGTATACAATCAGACATTTAGTTTAGGCAGTCAAATAAACTGAATATCCAGTGACAGAAAGGTTACACTGTCAAACAGTTTACAAACTGAAATTCATTATCTACAAGAAACAGTATAACGTGTTGTATAAAGAGGTGCTGTGCTTTTTCACGCAGAGCATACTGTTAGGTTTTAAAAAATTCAAAACCCAAATATTTTGGAAATAAATTACACTGTTATAAAATAAAACCAATAGCTGAAAAATGTATATATATATATATATATATATATATATATATATATATATATATATATATATACTCTGTATATATAGTGTTTTGCTCTTGCTGCTGTGTAAAGATTGTCTTTTCCTTGCAGCAAGTTAAGTGTCACAGTAATGATGAATGTGATGATTATGTAGCCCTAAAAATGTGTATCCATTTTGTTACACATGAGCTGGTCTAAAATATAAAAAAATTCTGAAAAACTTCTGAATAAATAAATGTTTCAGATCTGAAAATGAGCAACTCCTACATGCACCTTTATTTTCTATGATTAACGGTTAGTTTTTATTTCCAGATAAAAAGGTGTAAATTCAACAGGTTGCGCAGTGTCGCGTCACACACTTCTGTCGCTGATAATAGAGACCCCTGTTGGTGGAACGAGGTAAACGCTATTAATCAACAGTGAAAATAGATCGCTTGGAGGCCTGGACGTAGTCTCACGCCTTGTTTCCACTAAGCTTCTGCCTGTTACATTAACATTGCACTGCAAAAAAATCTGCCTTGTTTGTGCTATTTTTTTAGTTTTGGGATAAAATGCGGCAAAATCCTAATGAATCCACCCTACTCTGCTTGTTTTCCAGATTCTTTTTAAAGAGATTTAATTGCCCTGGGAATAAAATCAGACTGCTTGTAACATCTGTATAGATTTCTCCTAGTTTTGCTCTGCTGATCTGTCCACATGGGATCGGCTAGGTCCTCCCTCATGCTGCTTGGCTGTCTTGTTTAAATGATCTCCATGGGTGATAATGATAAGCAATTCCAAGTGTTTGCTCAGACTAAGAGGCATTTAATTTGAAAAGGGTCAAACATCATGTCACAGCTTTAAAGGCTTATTGGGTTTAATTAATTTATCTCAAAGATAGTCTTCTCTTGTAGAGTATGGAATCCAGACCTTCATTATTCAGAGATGAACCCTGGTAAATTACTTAAAAAAATATATAAACACAAAGAGGAGATTGTACGTTTGTTTTCCCCTAAATTAGCTTTATTCAATCACAGAAAATGCACAAGATCTGCCACCCCTTTAGTAAACAAGTCAACTATTTGTGAGTATGAATATTCAGTGTTAACTTTACTCTATCACTCAAAACCATGTTAATGGTGAAAAATGTTACTTATGGTATTTGCCCTGAATCTAAACATATAACATCTCTATCAATTACACTACAATACAATAACATGCCAACAACATACAGCATACAGGTCTCCTATTTATAGATACCTTGAGTACTCAGTTAGACATCATTTAAACCAATGCTATGGGATTATTTAGCACAAGATTATAAATGTCACCAGGTGTAAACTGATGCCGTCTGAACCATTTAGTAAAAAAAAAAGATATGGGATATTCTGAAAGGGAATGCATTTGAAAATGCATTGATCCGTTACCCTGGTCTTAAAATGTAATGTAAAAAAAACACACACAAATTGGAATCTATTGGATTTTCTGTATCTCTCATTTAAAAGTGATTTACAAGCCTGCATATTTACAAGCTGGTACTTCACAGCTGGATGTGAACCATCAGATCCCCCGACCCTAACAAGACAACTATCAGGGATATCAAAATCCATACTGAATTATCTCCGGACAACGCTGGATTCTGTAGCCCTCTCTCCATTCCAGCAACATGCACCAAACTGTGACTCACTAATGCATCTCTCTTCAATTCAGTGCCATCGTGATAGTAAGCTGTAAATCTCCTTACTCGGGACACATTTACTAAGCTTTCGTACCAGTGCAATGTTAGGCTGCTATACTTCAGCAGGACTGGTATGAAAAAACTTGGATGCATAGACGAGCCCTAACTCTAACATTCTGAGTTGTTTATTTCCACTTTTGCAACATAACCAGGGACAGGTTGCATACCAGTACTGTAGATTAATCTAAAACTGGGTTTTATAAACCTCAGTAAATCTTCTCCTCCCCTCGCAAAAATAAAGCATGACTTTTCTGGTATTTCTCCAAAAATAAGCCTGCACTCATCAGGATTCAATTGCCCATTAAGTCTTTGTATAAAACAGCATATAACTGTATACGTGTACAGTACATGACATTTGTTTTATGAAGTGCAGGCACTACTATAAAGACACTCTGGCTGGTCTAGCCTACATTACATATGTATATGACAGGCAACTAGATCTGAAGAGCCACTCCTGGCCTCATAGTCAAAGAACCCCAATAAAGATGACACAATATTCAATTGCAATGAGATCCACTGATAAAAACGTAATGGAACTGTGAAAAAAAAAATGTAGAAAATTGTTTTGAAGCTAACTTCCTCTAGTGGAACCTGAAATTGTATAGTCATATAGAACTTTGAGAATTCATTCAGCAGAAAATGTGAGGAAAGCTTCCCTCATTACTCAGCATGGACAATGTGCACTTTACATGGGAACCTCCAGTGCAGCCAGGAAGCTGGGAAGGGAAGGGCATCAATATACTTATTGACAAGCAATTCAAAATGAAACAACCCCCTTTTTAAAAAGCCCAAAGCGCTAAATGACATGCCTCATTTAAATATGGAACAGAACAGTTTCCTAAAATCCAAAATGAAATTAAAAAAAAAAACTATTATAAAAAGCAAATATTTTTTTGACACGCAGTTCATTCTGTGCACAGGGCCAGGTGGCTACATAATCATTTTCAGATGAGTTCACAAACCCCTCCTACAGATGTCAGTGTGCACACCTGTCAGGAGCACAGCGTTAAATGCTCAGGGTTAAATGACCTGGGCATCTGTATTGATTTTCACACACATGTACGATAAAGCTAAAGCTAAAGAAGTGTACACCTTCTTTCTGTCAGATACAGAAGGGAAAAATGCACAGTACCTTATAAAGAGTCTCACATTATTTCAGATAAATATACAAAAGCTCTATTCTAATGATCAATGGTAGATCCGCTTGCTCTGCATACAGAAACACACTAATTTAGACTGTAAGGTGTTTCCACAAACTTGGTACACACAAAGACCCTTTAGCAACGATTTAAGGGCCTGGCGCATCACCCTCAGAATGAGTGGCACTTGAATGCTGTGGTTGAATTCTAGAAGTTAGAGCAGACAATAATACTGTAATTCTAAGTTATTTGTTTACACCAGGCCCATGTAATTCCAGATTTGAAAACTGACTGCTGTGTTCAATAAAACAGGAATGGATAGACTCTACTGCTAGAGAAGGTAAAAAAAAGACTGAGATGAACAGCTGGCCTCTTAAGAGTTTAGCCAGTTCGAACAATACATCCCTTCTTGTTTCAAGGTGAACAGCGAGCTGGGCCATTTTTGTTTCAAGTGTGGTGTTTTTGTGAAATAACTGAGCCAAAGAGAGAGAGGGGGAGGGAGTGTGGGAGGGAGAGACATGCAAGGTTTTCTCCTTTCCTTATCAGCGGCCCTGGTCAGTGTCCTGCTGTCAAGGTCTGAGGTAATTTATGTCAGAGCTCAGAGCGTACTTATCTCCCCCCTTCTCCTCGCTCCCCCCCTTCAGTGACTGGCTCACCCTGTCGCAGTCAGGCTGTCTCCTCTGCAGCCCACCAGCTTTTTCCTGCTACAGACGACAGACAGAGAGGGGGAGAAAGAAAGAGGGATCTGGATGCACACCGTTGCCACCCTGCAGAAGATACAAGGGTGTTTCGGAAAAAAGACATCGCGATGGGGAGGAAACAAGCTGGGGGTGTGATGTACAATGTTCATCACAGTTGGTTCACTTCAGACTGACATGTCATCTTTTAAACGTGTACTGTCTTTGATTCAGCATTTGTGCCCACAGTACATGGACACACTAATAACTATTTACAGTATCAGGGTTTCAGATAATTACTGCTCTAGTCTCCTGTGGAAACAATACTGTAGCTATAGACCTTTAGTTTAACATCCAAGAAGTCTCTCAACACATAGACACTGATACCTAGCTGCATCCAAAATATACTACACAGTTCACTAGGTCTTCTGGTGTGATTAAAACACTGACGTTAGGCTGATTTTTTTTCTTGTATTTACGTCATTTGAAAGCTTATCATTTGGCCCTATCGCAAAAGAAAAAAAGCAATATTTGTCCAAACATTTTTTTGGTCTGCAGCAATATATAGTTCCAAGCGGGAAAAAAACCTAAACACTTTGATGCTTAATAATATTAGAATAGTGATTATAACAAACTTATTGTGGGGATGAAAGTTTTACTTACAACCGCACACGAAAGCAGCCTTATTGTATTGTTTAAAGACAATTGCCAACTGGAATTTGTGGCTTTTCATTTAGTGGTATGGTACTGTCGAGTAAAACACACTTCTCTGGAGTTTTTTAAGAGTATCTTGAAGTGGTTCATAGAATTTTTCAATCACCAGCTTCTTGCAAAGTAGTGCACCAGCCCTGAAGCACATTGGCTCCTCTGTCTGAAAGTCTGCATGTTTTAAAGAACAAAAGATATCTAAAAGGTATTTATTCGGTCTTTCATGAGCCTTAAAAGCCGACCGGCTTCTGCTTAGTCTCCCTCATTTCAGTGACAATTGTTTATTAGTTTGGAAATAGCTGGAATTGATGTCAAACATTCAAAACGCCGAGAAAAGAAAATGTTTATGGCTTTTTATCACGGTTTATTTAAGAGTGCATGTTTGGCAACTTAACATTAAATTTAACACAAGAAGGACCACACAGACTCCATTATTGTAATTGATTTATAAGGTGTTTAGTAAATTTAATTTGATTGATGGACAGTTTGGCATGACCTACAAAAGGGATTGCTCTTTGAACCCGTGGCCTAAGTTATAGACTAATTAAAACGCAGAGATGGGGCGGGATTCTCTTTAATTCGCTCTAATTGGCAACCAGATTATACAGTAACTTGATTTGTAAAGTATCTGCCTTGTCATAATACTAAAAAGTCAGATTCCTTTTTCCATTACAGATGAGAAAGTGAGTGGGTTCATTTATTTCATTTTTGTGACTCTATTTTCAGAGCATGTCCCCTGGGAGTTCTTTTTTTTTGGGGGGGGGAGGGGGGGGGGAGTAAATTCCGTTCATTGTTCCTGTCTTATTGACATTTATAAATCTATAAAGGGCAGTCAGCAATTCAAGTCAGCTATTCTTGATCAACACAGTTGTCAGCAATGCTAAATGATCCAGAACTGTAAATCGAATAGTAAAGAAAAAAGAAAAGAACTAGAATATTAGCATGTCTATAGCCACGCACTGTGCAGCAGGTAAATGCCATTTGACCTTTCCTCAACAGCCACCCCGGCCATTCAGTCCTGGGTCTCTCTTGAGCCAAAAATTACGATTGTGACAAACGTTGCTTTTGTGATTAATATGCACCAAGCTCATTTCACCCTTGACCCAATTTCTCAACTGTAACCCATGGCCATTCCAATACAATATATTGTGCCAACCAATGTGAAGACCTTTTTTTTATATCAGTGGGGTACAACCCCATGATGATGCTTTGTTAGGTTCCACTTGTTCGTGTATTCCAGCACTACTTCTTCCGGCTGCACTATAAGACCCGATCAGCCAGAGTGGGGTGAATCGGCTTGGAAATAGTCATATCTGGGAGGGGCCTCTGCTAATTTGGTTTTGTATTGGAGGTAACACGTATGTGGGTGGTCTAGGATTGGTTGTAGTGATAAGCATGGAGATGGGAAGTTAAGGCTTCATCGGAGCAGAGGGTTGAATGTGGGCTGTGGACAGGGCAGAGAGCTGCCTGTGCCGCACATCCAGCATGGAGAGTGAAAGGAATCAGGCTCCTGGCTGCAGTGATTGTTTAGGTCTTTCACTAATGAAAGCACCCTTGAGGGACACGCCTGTGTGTTAAGTACCAAACTGATACCCTGCAGCTATAGGACTAGGAGAAGGTTATTTAAAAGTAAAAAGCTTGATTTATCGTAGCTTAATCTGCGCACAGTAATTCCTACACACTACTGAAGGCTACGGTCAGTGCCTTAAATGCAAAGCAGATTTAAAATGCACATTAAGGACCTGGTAAAAGACAGTCCCTTTGCATAGGTTTTGCTGTGAACTTAATACACTTTCTTCAATTACATAGTTTCTGTGCACTATTTTCAGACTGTTTTATTTTTCTTATCTGTTTGTAGAGGGTAAGAAAACACAGCCCACACTTGTAATACATTAAAATACAGCTGGATAATTACATTCTTACAATCTGCTTAATATCACAGTACTCTGAGCTGTAAACATTACGTTACAGTGCAGTGTGCCCTTCCTTTAGCTTCTAAATGATCTTTTCCTATCCAAGTCTGCTGCAGAATAGATGGACTCACTAACTGGCAGTGCTCTGCAATCATCGCTAAGAGGCTTATTAATTCCCTCTGATCATCAGAGGCTGCATGACATGATAACCAGAGGGCTCCTCTGGGATGGAAGCCATCTCTTTCGTCTCTCCTCAGTGTTTACATCAATGTTCTTTTCATTTAAAAGCAAAACTAAACGACTTCCTTTTATTCCGCTAATAAACTGAGCCCCTACTTCGGGATTCTAAGTTAAACCTCAGCGTAACCCTCCTTGTGCGGTCTAGTCTGGTAAATCAAAAGAAAAAGGGAGAAAAACGAAAGAAAACAGACTCGCATTCACATTTTTTTGGCAATGTTTTGAGGTAGCTGCCGGACATCTTTGTTTGAACAAATTGGAAAGGATATAGAGTCTCCAGTAACCGCCACAGGAATTACTGACGACCCCAAAGTAAGAGACAGTGACGTTATAATAATATTAATTAAAAAAAAAAAACCTGTGAAAGGATGATCAGTATTACAGAATGCGGGTGTAAGGTGCTGAGTATTCAGAATGCAATAATAGTAATCAAGTGGTTTAGGTGTAATGTGTTTAGTGACCAACAGGTGGCTGTAGACCTATTAGCATAGCTTGACTCCTCTCTCCCGATACACACACACACACACACACACACACACACTTAAACACTTTTAATGTTTCTATCCCCACCTGCTGGTGGTTCTATAGTAGTACATGGAACCGTAGAACAATCACCAGGACAACTGAAGCTGCAGCCCCAACAGCAAAGTGTTTCCATTGGAAATGAAGTTAATCAAAACCTGGCCATTTAGTCTTCATTGAGGCACGTTTTTGACTCAGACACCCAGATAGTAAGGATTGAAAGTGTGAGTTGGATCATTTGCTTTAAATAAAGAAAAAAATCCATTAAAAATATACTAACAAGTATTGTTTACTTGGTTTATTGACCAAAGTGAGTGCAGTCTAAGGGCCTGCTTGAGTTTTTAGAGATGTCACTGCTTGCTGAAAGTGTTAAGAAGAGGGCTCTGTTCAGCAGCATTGGCAGCTTGATTCTTCAGTTAATTCTGGTGTTAATTTAATAACTTTGGTTTAAATTGAAAAACAGATGCAGTTTCAATTCCGCTATTACTTTTTAAAGTTGTCTTTATTGGAATGCAGGTGTCTGTTTTGTTATACATCCGGTATATTTTGTAGTGATGTGTTACTGCTTAATTGCGGTGCACTTTGGCCAAAAATA
The DNA here is from genome assembly GCF_902713425.1 of Acipenser ruthenus. Lineage (NCBI taxonomy): Eukaryota > Metazoa > Chordata > Actinopteri > Acipenseriformes > Acipenseridae > Acipenser > Acipenser ruthenus. The sequence continues at coordinate 6,950,615 of NC_081217.1, read as the reverse complement.
AATTTCAAAGAGAGCTGTTGCTGTTGTTTTCGATGCGGTCTGAGAAAGTGAACGGTCCTGTTGTTACTGACTGTGCCTGACTGCAGTTGCTGGATTCAGACGCTGCTTATAAATCAGTAGCTATGAGCCGGGGGTGTGATTTAAGAAGTTGGTTTACTCCTCTGCTTCATGCAAGACATTTAGTCTCCAGAGCACAAAGTGTATGATCGTTTATAAATGCCTCACTTACAGCAGGTCACAGTCGGGGTGAAAGAGCTTTTAGCTCTGGGCCACTAAATCTTCCTCAAGGAGGGAAAGGGAATGGGGAGGGGTTAGCAGCTGCCCCACTTAAAGGCAGGGGATCTTGAAGGGGTTTTTTTTTCCTCCTTGATCCCTGCCTACAAATTCCCTGTGATATATGTTACCCTAATGCTTTTGCCCGGCTCGAGTCCAGAACCATTATTGCAAATGAAGATGGATACCGTGCTCTTTGCTGCTGCGGTAATTCATTGGCGAGTCCCCCTTTCATGTGCGCGACTGACATCAGCGTTATTTATAAGAGCGTGATTGTAACTCACGGGATCCGGAGAAGTGTACCCAGGATGAGGCCAGTGAAGTTGACAAGGTTATCCCGCTCTTCTTCAAACAGCAATTAAAATTCCCTTTTTGGCTTTGATTTGTCGTGATGCTTTTTTGTATTATTATTATGCTTCTTTTTGTCAGCAGTGTGATCCATTCTTAAAGCGCGTAGGTTCTCCTTCAGAGACGATGTCATTCCGGTTTTACTTTACTGTTTCAAAATGTTTTTACAAAAAATGTAAAGTGTATAAAGATCATGATGACAGCGCACTGAACCGGTAATCAGTTCTTGGGTTTTGATAGTTCCATGTCGTGCCAAAGTTTGTGAAGAAAATGAGAATTTGACATTTTGCTATTTTTTTTTTTTTTTTTTTTTAGTGAACAGACACGTTTTGCCATTGAGTTTATTTATTTTGTTCAGCTACTGGTGACATGACAGCCTTTTGAATAATGAAGAATTTTTGTTAAACAAAGCTAAGTTAGCACTTAGATTTTTTTAAACATGAAAAGGCAAATGTTATTTTAATGTGATGGTAACTACATTCCAGACCCCAACAGCATTATTTCAGGAACAAATTAGATGCGTTTGGAAGGTTAAGCACGCCCACATAAGATGAAAACAATACACAAAATACAGATCAGAACAGAAAACAAGCTTTAAAAAAATCACTAGGTAAATAGTGAAGGACATACAAAAAAGAAGAAACGCAGCTTTCAGTAATCAATGACCTTTACATTTCAAATGCCATTATTTAATCTAGAGCTGGAACAGGGAAGTGTCATTATTAAAGTATAGTGCAAACAATTGTGTGTTCAAACCAAGGCCGTCTACCCAGTACAGTTTGTTCGCGCGTTTGCAGAACAAAAACCTTTTTTTAACACCTCCAGCCAGCACACAGTGTGCTGTTTTATGAATACACTTATTTTTATATTTGGAAACCTATTAGCCTTAATGGCCGTGGAGTAGAATCCTAGGTTATATTTCCAGGGTGTCACTCTGCTGTTCAAGCACATGTGAGTATAAATAAACCCCTGAAGGTTAAAACACTGGGTTTTAGGTAAACAAATGCAACAGGAACAATACTGAGCATAGAAAAAAAAGAAATCCCCACTCCCCCTTGCACTTGCCAACATCCTATTGTACACAGCAGGCTAAGTACTTCCAGTTTCCCCTTTGCAACATGACTGATGGTAGCTGGAGCTGAGCTCCAGTCCAAGTGGCATAAATCATAGCTAGCCAGTGTTCTGACAGTACAGTTTATTTAGGGTTGTGGGTGGTCTGCAATGCTCTACTTTCTCCAGTGAGTTTGTGGTCTGTTGGAGCATACCTATCTGAAGAGTGCATTATTCTAGTGTGCGTGTGGTTATTGCACTGAACAGTACTTAAGTGTATTCTAGTTAGCTTTAATGGCTTTTTTACTGTTAATGTTACTTTTAAACAACATTTTCACCACCACAAGTGGTTATGTGGCATTTTTTCTCAGCTAAAATCAGAAAATCTGGAAAATCGGAACAATCCAATTGATGTATTTAGTAATACTAAAACAAACTAAGACGAGAAGTCTTATTTAATGTCTTCCAACATTTTAAGTAGTTTCTATTGTAAATATTCCTACTAAGGCTGTCAAGCGATTCAAAAAATGAATCGCGATTAATGTCTCGATTACAAATTTTAATCTTTGTTAATCTTGGTTTCAATCGCATATTAAATTGATCCAATTACTGCATCCATCGCATTCAAGTTTGTTTTATTAGGCCTACTGATGCTATTATTATTATTATTATTATTATTATTATTATTATTATTATTATTATTATTAGTATTATTATTAGTAGTATTAGTAGTATTTTAAAGTTCTTCTTCTTATTACCTATAAGGCCTTGGCCTTGGTCTTGGACCTTCTTTGAAGATCTGCTGATCACATATGTACCTGGTCGTTCCCTGAGATCGGTAAATGCTAATCTTCTGACAGTCCCTAAAATTCGTTTGAATTTAGTTATAATGCCCCTCCTCTTCGGAACTTGCTCCCGATTCATATGAGTAATGCTTGCACAACTGAATCTTTCAAATCCTGTTTGAAAACGTATTTGTTTGGGTCTATTTATTTGTAGCTGGATTGTTAGACACAGGTTTTTTTTTATTATTATTTTGTAAAGCGCTCTGGAATGCTTGCATGAAGAGCGCTATAAGTGAAATTTGTATTGTTTGTCGTAGCATTATTATTATTATTATTATTATTATTATTATTATTATTATTATTATTATTATTATTATTATTATCCAAAAAAACAACACAGCATAAAAAAACCTGTTGTCCTATTTCTGGATACATATTATTGTCTCTTCTTTATATTTATTGTATTTATTTACTCTGAATTATACAGAGAAACTCCAGCATTTGCTGTTAAATTGTTTGAACCGACTCCTAAATCACGAAATAAACTGAGTCAGTTTATTACTCACCTTAATGCATTTCAGATTACACTGTATATATTTTTTTATCAGTTTCATTTAAATGGTATCCTTTCTTTACTGATGTTTTTCATTACTGTTTAAAAAAAAGTACGATCTTTTATTAATAACTTAAAATGGTCTAAATAAAACAAAGCACGCATTGAGTAACGGTTAGATTCTCCTTTCGTGTAAATACTATATATAGATACTCTGTCAAAACTGACGGGTTTCATTTGTCGATGTGTTGCTCGAAAGTGTATTTTGAGAAGTGAAAGCGTGTTTAGCTCGTAGGTGCGATTAATGAAGTTAATAACTAAAGTTTGGGAGGAGGGTCAAGCACCAATCACCGCGTCACTAATTTCAATCATTCAATTCGCAAGTTAGCTAATCAAGATTGCTAGCACTATGTATACCCTCTTCACTTACCTGTAATGTGCATGTCGATTTCATTGTAACTCACCATCTGCCTTTCTCCACCTTTAAAAAAAAAAAAAAATGTAGGTATTGTTTTGGAGGTCGCTGTCTTGTCCATGCGGCCAGGCAGTGAGTCGTCAAGTCAGGTTTGATGCCAAATTATGTTTATAATCAATGTTATTCTGTGTTGTCAGCCCTTGCATACTCTGCACTCTTAATAAATATTTGTATCTAAAGCACGTGTGATTGGTGTTTGCCCCGAACTACTGAAATGTGCGTTAAAAAAAAAATCGCCAAAGAAATTAACACGTTAATCACAGAAATTAGCTGCGATAATTGACTGCCCTAATTCTTGTATTTACTACTATAGATTTTTTTATACTTGTATTTACTTCTTACACATATCACTCAAGGGTGTTGTCAGCAAACCGTTAATATTGTATTTACAGGACATATTCTTAATTGTTTCCTGGCTTGATGGACTCTACAGTAATAATGGAGTTGGTTGTCATGGAAATTACCACCAGCAGGTGGAGACAATGTTCTGGGCCTTTCAAAGGGGTAAAAAGCTCAGAAAGAGTTCTGTCCACTGGGATTGAGAGAAGGTTGTAGGCTTTGAGCATCTGTATATTGGGGCCAGCTTAGAGCCCCCAAAAATGTGAGACTACCCATGAGCCCCCCTGGCCAAGCCTCCATTTTAAATACAAGCTAGTTCTCAAGGGTTTACTACTGCAGGTTAAATAAAAAAAGACTGGTTGATTATCTGAGATGTGAATGAACAGTATTGATTAACTGGGATGGAACAACAGAATTAGCAGCAGAATTCCCAGACGTTCTTCTGTTGTTTGCTTGAGACTACAGTTCCCTGTTACCTAGTCATTTACACTAGTAGGTATTAGCTGATGGACTGTCCTGTCATTGTGGAGATAAGGGGAAGGCCTGCTAATGGCTTCCTCAAGCAACACATTGTCACTGCAGCAAACAGAATGTAAACATTACCTGTGGACTAATTGAAACATGAAGATTAGTATAATAATAAATGGTATCCCTAACACAACTACGTATAAAGCAATGCCTGCTTGAAGTGATCTTATCATAATATCAACATGTAAAGGGAAGTGGTTTACAGTACTGACAAGTCGCATTATAGTGTTTGTTCAACGGACAGTTTCTATGAACTTCGTGAATGAATTAATTTGTTGGGATAAACACGAAGAGTAAGAATAGGGTATCATCAAACTGCTCCCTGCACCCTCTCACCCCTCCCCTCGAGGTCAATTAGCTGAATAATTGATCAGTGTTTTTTTCATGCAGCTCTTTACTTCACTGACTGAACATGTTTTCACTTGGCAGTGGGCCAAGCAGCTTGACCTTGAGGAGGAGGTTTTTGGAATTAGGAGCCTCAAATTGAAATGGAGATGTAATCACCCACATTATTATCTTGTGGAATGTGCCTGCAAATTGTGTTCTGGCAGGGTCAGCTTCCCCAGCCTACATGGAAGAAGGTCAGCCAGTTCCATTTGCTGAGAGTCAGTCACTTCAGTCTGAGATTTGGCCTTACAAAAACGCAAACCATCTCAGGTCCTGGTTCATAATGATAGATATAATAAATGCAGTAGAAACGCAGCAGCAGATATTAATACAATTCAATGAATATGGCTATTCCACTGCCGACCGTGGATGGGAGTTCCCAGGGGGCGGCGCACAATTGGCTGAGCGCCGCCCACGGGGGGAGGGCTTAGGACGGCCAGGGTCTCCTCGGCTCACCGCGCACCAGCGACCCCTGTAGACTGGCTGGGCGCCTGCAGGCTTGCCTGTATGCTGCCCAGAGCTGCGGTGTCCCTTGACGCTGTAGCTCTGGGTTGGCTGCATGGTGGGCCTGCAGAGTGAAAAGAAGCGGTCAAGTTAGCGCAGGTGTGGTAGCGGTGAGCTGAGCCTAAATACAATTGGCCATTTCAAATTGGGAGAAAAATCAGGTAAAATCAATTGGCAACTACTAAATTAATGAAGACTTTTTGAAGTCATATAAAAAAATATTGTCTGTCACTGGTATATCAATGTAGTTCCTTGTGAAATGTCCACATCACATATGTTGTCCTGTATATTGTCTAGTTTTCTACACAGTAGCTAGCAGTTCCTGACTGTCTGTCACTAAACACTAGCTTTAAATCAAACCCAGTGCTTTCAGTATATCAGGTTAATAATAACTTATTATGTTCATAAATTGCTAATCAGGGCTTAAACTGTTCCAACAAAGATATAGACTGGCGACTTGTTTTACAAAATGATTTATAGCTTCAGACCTTTGGTGCAATAAACTCAAAAATGATCACTTTTGAGCTCTAACAAGCCACTTATTATGTACATAAGTCACCTATTAATCTGATATTCAAATGGGTGGAAGAACGGGCTTGCATTCTCTTTCCTATCTGCATCAATAACATTACATAAACATTTATACAGTGATATTTTAAAAAGCTTTTTGCAGTCAATTATAAATCTAGCTGCCCTTTGAAGTCTTATCTTTTTGAGGTTAGTAGGGAGCTTTTAAGTAAGCAGACATAAGCCAGGTTTCTATAGTTTTGTAAAAACTAGGGCTGTGCCATTACAAGTTCTATATTCAGAACAAGCAGAAAGGCACAGAGGGAATACTAAGACAGCATGCATCTTCCATTGTTTCAGCAGATCACACAATTATCAGACTGAGATCCCTTTTGTAGTGGCGAAGTATTTCTTCAAATCAAAGTAACAGCCACAGAAAGTTTAATGCAGTCTCTAGGGGTGTAACGCTACTCTAATCTCACGATACGTATCAGAATATGCAGGTTGTGATACAATATGTATCTCAATGCATATGATTGTCCTTATTGGTTGTTTGTATGATGTGTAATCAGATCATATAGTAATTTAATGATGGACCATTCTGTTATAAAACTAAAATGAATTGAGATAGGGAGAGTATGCTTAAGTGGTCATGAACTCCCCCTTCATTAGGGAGGTCCAATGCATGTGTCAGCTACACTTACTGTACAGTACAGTACCCTGATATGCCCATTGTTTAATTTGTTTGCTCTTGCTATTTCTGAGTTTTGCACTTTCCTTTAATGGCAGCCACCTTACTCTCCAGGCCCTTTGTAATCAGCTTTTACCTGCTAAACCCTTGTGACTCGTCACACCCAGGTTACATTACACTTAAGCATGTGTCTCGGTACAGTTTCAAGTAAGAAATACGTCACTCCCTGGAACTGAAATGATAAATCCCTCTCTTTGTGTAAATTGTAAACTGTGGGCAAAACTTTTGCATCACATTGCCTCGTGATGCAAAAGTATTGTCTGAATTCTCAAGAATGCCCCCACTTCATCTAGGTTGAACCCCTATTGGTCCAGGCATGTAGCCTGAATTGAATATACCCATGGAATACCACCAGGAAGCTGGGAACAAACACAGGAAGCCAACTTTGTGGGGAGAAACTTGTACCTCAGAGCTTACCACGGCCACTGTTGATCCGCCAGTCTGCTAAGAGCTGGGAAGTGTCTGGCACTGTCAGACACAACATAGCACAGCACAATCAAACAGGGCAGGGGAAGAGCAAAACAGGGGCAGCCAAGTAATCTGCCTTTCACACAGGAAGTGTGGGTTCAAATCCCACACGGGTAACAAGGGAAACAAAGCAGAAGCTGGCACAACGAGAAGACTGTTTGAGAGAAACCAAACATAGAGGTGTATGTAAAAAAAAAAAAGCACTGTGTAAAAACATCATTATTTTCCTTTTGATCCATCATGCTGTACTTATGATACATTGTTATGATTTAAGTAGGAAATAACTATTGTTACTGTTCCACTGAACTTAGCATTAATGAAGTGCTTGTTATCTCCAGTTGGTCATATTATTATTATTATTATTATTATTATTATTATTATTATTATTATTATTATTATTATTAATAATAATAATAATAATAATAATAATAATAATAATAATAATAATATAGAAGTAAATTCAGTATGATTGATGGGACAGCCCCCTCTAGTGGAGAGCGAAGGGAAAATAACATAATATGCACCAGGACTTCCTGTCTGTATTGGATAATGATGCCATCAGACATTTCTGATGTCTGCAAAGGAAAGCACACAGCGATCCCCAGCAGGAGTAACATCTTGTGAAATACCATTTAATAGAAGAGATATTAACATTCTTCTTAGATTGGAAAGGAGAGAAACAGCCCACTTTCAGAGACTGGAAACAAAACTACATATTGCAGCCAGAGAGGCTGTACCAGACAGACAAAGGGAAACTTCTTAATGATTAATGAATTGCAAAACAAGGTCACTATTGTAACATATAAAATATTTTTGAACTACTATACTATCTGCACATTAATATTAATAGTTTTAATTTTGCAATAATGATCACCTATAGATGGTGGGTTTAGGTTTAAATATGTATTGCGGCAAGACAGGAGCCTCACAAATGTAAAAATGTTTGTTTTGTGGCAGGGTGAAAAGCCTCCCTGCCAAACGAATTGCTTTTGTTTAATTGTTATTTGTTAATTGTTTTATTGTTAATTATCTCCTGCACCTGGCTATCATTGTAAAGTAGAGCCAGGTGCAGGGTGTTAAAAGGAAGCAGGGCTGCTCCTGTGTGGAGGGCCCGGTTGATGGTGTTTTCAATCCTTTTACTAAAGGTAGCGGTGTGTTTTGGTTTTTAGCCAGTAAAGAGCTTAGCTGTCTGGCTCGTTGGAAAAGGTTCCTGACTTGGGTAGTCAGCACTCCAAAATGGATCTAGGTGTTTTGTTTATTATAAATAGCACGTCAGCGCTGTAGAACTTCCAATTTCTGTGTGCTGGGTCATTTTTAAAGGGGCAACGGATGACCGTGAGTGGCGGCCGTGTTACAGTATGTTAAATAAGTGTGTCTGTCTGCATTACAGTTTTTCATATACTGCCTTAAATCCAGTATGTGCTACAGGTGGTAGCTGTGGTTTCACTTCCTGTTTTAGGTTGGTTTATTGATGTGTCTGTTTGGCTGTGGACAGTCCACAGCCCTGGCCAAGTATTGTTCTTTATCTCCCTTGCTCTCAGTCCACCTTGTCACGTATTCAAAACCTGTTTTTATCGTCGATTAAGGCTTTCTCAGAACTGAGAGGTGTGCCGCACCATACAGTATGTTTTTTGTACATTGCTGACATACTTAAGAAGATTGTTACTCTACAACCTAATTTTGGATCACAACATTGCATAGTATCAAACTGGTTTATTTGGAGGAGGGGGGGGGGATAGTGTTAGGGATAGAAATATGGAAATGGATAGGGATAGGTTTAGGGCAGAAAGTGGGGTTGCTACAGCTTAAACCACAATCATGGCCCCTGACATGTCCTTGTTTAGACCTTGACAACCATATGGCAGTGTGTCTAGACAGTCCTGTAATTCTGTGGAACTGGATGTTCCAGTTGTCAGTGCCTGAAACTAGTCAGTACAAAACTGTCATTCATTGTCATAATACAAGTTCCCATAGCTGTCAAGCAGACACACATGACGCTTTCATAATAGCTGTGTTTATTTGTGTTATTATAATTGCATTTCAAGCTGCTGTTGCATTTGAAAATAAAGGATGTTTGTTAAAATGCAGTTGTTTGTAAAACAGAATGATATGCTTCTCGAATAATCAAAATTCAAATAATATTGGGACGAGTATATTTGATAATAAGATCTAACCGGATATTGTCAACATACTAGAAAGTTAAGTGGAGGGAGGGGGGGGGGGGAATCGATCCTCATTTCTAAAACCAGTAACAAGCTCCTGCTGCTGGACTCACTATACACAAGCATATTGGTGCTTAGAAATAATAATAATAATAATAATACAAATACCATATGGGTGAGATGAAGATAGCCCATCTACATCAATTGGACCTAGGCCTACAGGACATTCTAAATACAGTGGGGCTTGAAGGCTGAGAATTAGTGCCAAGTGATATAATTGGGCTATCATCATCTCACCCATATGTTGTTGTTGTTATTAAACTATTGTTACTATTATTTCAAATCCCTAGATGTGACAATGCTAGCTGCAGGTAACATTTAATAGTGATGTAGGAATATTGCAGTTTTGTACACACAAGACACCTCTCCTGTTGCATTGTTCAACAATGCACTTGTGCAAACAACATAGTTTTGAACCCTGCTTTTCAAGTTTAAGAATCAGGAAATCTCAGAAGCAGCAACCCTAATGCAATGACGGTTGACTCGTGGTTGCCACCCTGTAATTAGGTGCTGTTTCAACTAAAAACTAAAAACATGCAACACCACCAAAAACACGTATGTTACATCACAATTACTCAAACTCCTTTTCGTTAAGAACTGAGATATATATATATATATATATATATATATATATATATATATATATATATATATATATATATATATATATATATATATATATTAAATCCTTACGAGTTCAAATTGAATAGCTAATTGGAATTTCTCATGATGGTGCAAGTATTACCATATCATAGCATTGCCCCTGTGAGCACACCTCATGTTTAAGAGGGCTAAGGAAGCAGTTCAGAGCTCATTCAAAGCATGCCCATTCAAACCTCCTGCAATTGTGTCAAACTGCATGGTGGTTTAGTTACATGTGGAATATGATCCTGTACACAAAAGTCAAAGCAAGTTGAGAATTATAACAACCGATCTCTCTGACTGGATTCGAGCCCAGGTCTCCAGAGGGAAAAGGCTGATTATTTTGTGTTTGTCTTTTTGTTAAAATGCAGCCGTTAAAGTAAAATGACTTCTTTAGACTTCACTCTACCGATCTGGTTCTACCAGTTTGTAGGGTTACTGCAGAGCCAGTTCTACAACTTCCAACAGGCTCTGCTTGAGCTCTGCATCTGTGTCTAACAAAGGCAAACTGCTTGGGCAAGTTTCTCACAGGGAGCTGAAGCTCATTCCCCTGTGTGCTGGGCTCTTGTGCGAGGCTCTAGCAAAATTCTCCTGGGCATTTCTCTTTCCACATAGCATCTTAAGGAATGGAGAACTGGGAGTGTGAACTTTGAAACTAGGAAGAAAGAAGTATAAGGTAAGCACTGCAGTCGCTTCTACTTCGTTCTCTCCAATGGAATGTGATCAATGTGGTTAGCTGGCAGCCAGGGAGCTATGTGCTGCATTGAGCTGTGATGGTAGCTTTTATGAAACACTCAATAATTGCTGTCCGATACAAATATCTCTCATGGATACAAGCCTGCAGTGTCTGTCAGAAGACAGATAAGCTTTGTTTTTAGGGATAGGTTGCAGAGTGAAGGTGGATGGGTTGTATAACTATTTGTACATTAAACTTCAAACGATATTTTGGAAAGCGCAAGAAACTTAAATATTATAATGTGTCCCTTTGACACATTAGGTGCTTATGGCATTTATTTTGCCTTCTATAATGCACTGTACAGAAAGGTCTCAATGGAAGGTAACACATGAATTCATTAGGACATTTCAAGGGGGTCCTGGCAAGAAATAGCATTATAAAATCTATAAATCATTCATACAGGACAAAAACAGTTCAAACAATCATAAAAACATGAATACAAATAAAAGCATAAAAAGTCAAACAATTTCAATACATGATCCTGGTCATTGTCAATATTTACAGGCTTTGCAACCCTGGTCAGATTTATAATAAATATTTATGAGTGATTTAAAAAGGTATTGTAAAGAGGCCATGAATTCCAAAGATGAGATGCCTGATATACCAAGGCATGTTAGCCCATATTAGATCAAAATGTAGGATTTTTTTAAGTAGGCACATCATTTGGTCTTAGTGCATAGGTAGTAACATGTCTCTAACAGAGATGTAAGGAAGCTTGGAACATTTCCAGTATACCTTATGGACTAAGCCCCAAAAATTAAAGCCTTCTTTTCTCCAGACTGAGCCACCCTAACGTTTCATAGAGAGTACAGTGGTGCTGGTTGTAATCTCCTAGTATAGATGGGAACCTATAGTAAATACGTAGTATAACCATGTGGAAATCATTACAAAATTACTGTGCAAATTTACTGTGGTAAACTTTTTCAAGGAACATTATTTCAATGAAATTCAGTGCCGTGTGGGATGCTCACTCACTGTCTCTGCCTGTGCTATCCCTGCTCTGTGGATGTGCAGTTCTGTCAGTCCAGCTCCACAGCCACTTGTAGAAGGTTATTTAAGCTATGGTGTGTAAAGTACAACCACTTCTGTGCAGACATGTGTCTAGATCACATGACAGTGCATTGGAGAACATGTAGCTTCTTGTTATGTCTTTGATCAAAATATTTAACGTATCTTAACTTGTAAGATGTTTGGTATCTTAATCTAAATTGGAAAAAAAAAAGCTATAGAAATATGAGGCTGTTGTTCAGGGACCACACCCATATCTGCTCTATCTGGTAAAAAGAAAAATAGATTTTGCCTTCAAGCGAAATATTAAAATTGGCAATGCACGCTAAAAAAATACAGAGTGTGTGTTTGAAACAGGGAAAGCACACATTTTGTGTTAAATCTCTGATTTGTGTTACATTTAACACAAACCATGTTGCATTGCTTCATGGCTCATGTTGTCCTTAACCGAACACACTCTTTTTTCATTTTAACAGTTTTTACTTCTTTTTTGAAATAGGCTGTATTACCATAAATTGAAATACATCATCTGAAATGGTTATTTTAGTCAAATGTGAATGTTATTAGTTTTGTGCAGTATGTTTCTCTTCTTGAACAGTAAATGTCATCTAAGGCATTTGACAGACCCGCAAAGCTCAGCTCAGCTTTCAAATTGTTCTGTTGTGTTCCATGCCCAGGATAACATCTGGATTTCTGACACACTCATCACTGTTAATGTCTTGTATGTGATTTATGATACAAATTAGGAACTGTATGAATATGTTTTCTCCATTGTTCTGCTCAATGCCAGTCCGTTTATATTAAAACGGGCTTCTCCCTTTTGCATTAAATAAGTATATAAAGGGCCAATGATAAGTTGCAATGGATTTAGGGCTGTGCAGAAACTCATACTCATAATTGCCTTTTATAAGTATTTATCGGTAGGCATTCAATAAAGTATTGATTTCAAAACAAGAAAAGCTGTCCTTCCTTCCGCTTTACAACTGAGTACCGATCAATGGAAATTAACTTCCATGTTGTGTTTTAAAAGCCGTTTGGAAGTGAATCTTCCTCTCATCTGGAGTGCTGACATTTTTACTGACATTTTACTCAAGAGGCAAACGGTTAAGCCACTCCCTTCTGACTGCAGCAAAAAGGAAGCCTTGGGCTTCTAACCACAACAACCAGAAAGGCGAGTTGTGAGCATTCCGGTTTATTCAAAGAGCTTTGAATGTTGTTCTGTACATTATATGAAATGACTCGCCTTCTTGAGTATGAGGCGTTACAAACATCCTGTCTAATGATATAGACAGTGCATAACAAAATACTTTATGTGCACAAACAAAAATACAGTGTGTCCGACGCTGGTTAAAAGAAGTGTTTTAGTGTTCTTCTCGATGTTTGTGCTTGCATGGTGGCAGTGGTGATTCATCTGCACAGTTAGATGTGTGTTAGTTTAAACAGTATTGTGTATGCACCTAGAAGACATTTTAGATAATAACACTCTATTACAATACACTTTTGACATACATGTTTCCATAACATTTCATAAAAATGGTATGTCTATATATTACTGCATGCTGGCATGTGATCACACTGTTAAGGAGGAGATTCATGATTGAAATAGCTTTGAACATGTCTCTAATCTTAACTGTGTATGTGTTTGCTGTTGTGATTCAGGGATACAGGATTTCTGGTGCTCCAGTACAGTGACAGACAGCCTTGGTTTTGCCATGCCTATGGACAGCTTTGAGGAGCTGCACAACAAGCTCCGGGAGCTCCACGAGAAGGAGATACACAGTATGCTGTTTTATTTCATTTGATATTGCATTGCTCTGCTAGAGAGATGGGAGGCACAATACAATACTTGTCAGGAGTTCAAACACAGTTTTCATTTAGCGTGGGGGTCCCCCTTTGACCCAGAGTAATCCTTGTGTAGAAGTGAGGCTGGGTAGGTCTGTGACACCAACTCCAATGAGAGGACAAGTATCAAACTTCTCCAGAATTATTATATTAGAAACATACATTCCAATGCACGTTTTCTTTTTTTATTTTGGTCAATGCTCTCTAGGTTTGCAAGCAAAGGTTACAGAGCTGACCATGGAAAAATGCTGGTGAGTGCACGCCTTCTTTGTACATCTACAAAATGCCATTAATGGCTTATCCTGCTCTTGAAACAGGGGTTGACCCAATGAGAAAACATACATAATAATAATAATAATAATAATAATAATAATAATAATAATAATAATAATATATTTTACTAAACAGTGACTCACAGAGAATAGAGGATTTATTCAAGAAAAACCAGCAGCTACGAGAACACCAGAAGATGCTTCATGAGAATGTCAAGCTGTTGGAAAACAGGTCAGTTTTCTTCCCTTTTCTTCTGCAAGTATCAGTCACGCTGGTTTTAAACAACAATGCAAACCTCTCTAACTGTGAGGAGAAGAGTGGATCCCATTGACGACGCACCAGTTCTTGTTCAGTATGGATTTACGTTGATGAAGAGGGGGCACCAGGGTACCAAGCGCAGTACAGTGAAATGACCCTGAGTTCTCTGATGTGTTTCTGACAGGTTACGAGCTGGTCTGTGCGACAGGTGTACTGTCACTCAAGATGTGGCTAAGAAGAAGCAGCAGGACTATGAGACTTCTCAACTACACAGTCTCCAGCACATTACCATTCTGGGTATGACTTTGTTTGAACTGATTTGTGACTTTAGTTCCCACATACATACAGTATGCCAACCTAATATACCAGATATGAAATAGGGATGTCTTCTTGAATTTGTGTTTCCTAGTCACTCTATTATAATGCTACAGATAATGAATAAGTGTCAGTCCTATTCGGCACATGTTAAAGGATTGTATTTGATGAGGGTCCTCTTAAGACAGACCCTCTTTTTACCTTTTTAACATTTTGCTGACCGTTTGTATGCTGGGCAGATGTGTATGAATTGGTCCTGAACTCAGTGAGTTTACACTGCACCTGCTTCTACTGCTAACTGTAACCTACAATAATAAACTGTGAAATATTAACTTATTCACTGCTCCGCGTTTGTTTGCTGTTTCTACAGTCAACGAGATGAACGTGTTGAAAAAGGAAAACAAAAAGCTTCTGGAAGAGGTCAAGAACCTCAGAAGCATGTTGGAGTAAGTGCTGTGTTGTTGTGTTTGTTCCCCTCAGAGGCAACGCTAACGCTAGTCCAGCTGGGAAGCACACTGGGTCAACCAGTGCATTCATGATTCTATAGCTCTGGCCCAACGTTTTGCATCACCCTATAGAATTAACTCATTTTGCTATATAAAGTTGAATGAAACCTGCTGAATAATGTAACATTAACATATTGAATTATGTACCGCTTTGTAGTTTTCCATATACTTAATGAATAACTGACAAAAATTGAAAAATGTGACATTTCGAAATCTAACATGAAATGTGGTACTAAAATCGTGGCTTCCGGTAGACTTTTGCGATATCATTTTGCAGTTTCCTTGATTACATGAGCTTAAATAAAAGTAACAGCAGAGGAACAGCCTGGGGCCAAGATGGCCACCTTTGCACAGTAATGGTTTAATTGGTTTGTTTAGTTGTTTTAATAAGTTAATTGAGAAAGTGTGGAATGTGGCCAGGTGGTGATTGGTTTATTGATGTCAATTACCCCTGGTCACATCCTATAAGGAGATGGTTCAAAGTGAAGACACTTTGTCCAGTCATGACAGGGTCAGGGATAGGGACATGGACAGGAAAAAACATTGCGATAGCTGAAGCCTGGGTTGTGTAGAAGTGTTTTGTATAAATTATTTAGTTTGTTCCTGTTTTATTTTGTTTTGTTGTTAACAAAAGTGTGCAAGGAAGCGTTAAAACTGCATTATCTGAGTCTGGGTTTGCTCTTTCTGCCACTGGCCAGCCACCTGGCCAGCAGAGATATTCAAGTCATTTCCTAAAACAGCTTTTAAATTGAAGCAGTATGACTATCTGAGAATACGTTATTTGAGATGTTGTCTGCATTAATGTGAAGTGCACTTTCAGATTGTCACAGAAAGAAGCATGAGCCGTACTGTTCAACGCATGCAGTGACTTTGTTTAAACATGTATATGTTGTCCACTACTTATGGTAAAAAAAAGTAAATTGTCTTTTTAACTTATTTTGCTCACATTGAAATGAATGGCAGACATCCCAAAGCACCAATCCCAGGATGCAGCTCACAGACAGACGTAGCCAAACAGACGTTAGAGGAAAGGGCTGTGAGGCTGCAGTTCCCCAACAGTCTTGAGAAAAGATGCCACCAGCAACTATCAGAGGGTATGGTTGTGATCCGTTGCAGTTCTGGGTCAGGATAGATGTGGGGACATATTCTACCTTGTCAAAAGGGAAATGGGGTTTTTAAAAATACAAGAGTGTAATTGCAGAATACAGTGTCTGGTCTGAACATGTCTGAACAGTATTGGTTTTAAAGATACATGCAGTTCTGTAAAGCTATCTGTAAACGTAATCTATGGACTGTGATTCCATACTGGGCTGTCTTTTGTTTTTTAGGAGGGACATCTGGATATAGAAAGCCAACAACTTGGAGCGGACATGAAACTCAAGTAACTGTAATTAATGTATTAATTTTCAGCATACAAAATTATTATTATTATTATTATTATTAGTAGTAGTAGTAGTAGTAGTAGTAGTAGTAGTAGTAGTAGTAGTAGTAGTATAGTCATGCAGTCTGAAGTAAGATTAACACAATATAGCTTACAGCCATTGGTGGATTTTGATGACTGTGGAAATGTACAGCGCATGCAGTAAAAGTAGTCAGTCATTGCATGGTTTTGTCAGTATTATAATATTATAATTCTGTAGCTAGGATGTGTAAAGGTCTGTTGTATTTATTTCAACACCTTATGCCTGCTGGGCACATAATATACAAAACATAGCTTTTGGGTTATTGCTTTTTATCATTCAAGCTTATACCGCTTCCAGATTTGCTATAACTGTAAAAGTGACCTGATTAAGTTTCTGTTTGATTTCAAACACATTACTATTTTTTTGTTTGTTTTTGTTTTTGTTCAGGTTGATCAGAAAACCGATCAAGAAACTGACAGTAAGGTAAAATAAATAAATACATATATATATATAAATATGATAGCAAGGATTTCAGCTCTTGTATCACTTTTCATCTATTTATTTATTGAACCAGGATATTTATTCACTGAGACCAAGGCCTTGTTTACAAGAGGGTCCAGGGGGTCCACTTAAAGCCTCGTAGCCTGTAGCTTTATAATAAGGTATCTCGACCTCAATGGTCTAGCACTTCAAATTCTTAACCCTTTACATTATGGGACATATCACAAGCATCTGACGGCATCTTTTTTTACACCAAGACAGGAGGTTCCTTAAAGAGCTGCTACATGCATCCTTGTTGTTATTTGCTAGTTCAGAAGCATTTGAAGTTTGCAGTTGGCTGAATGCTTTGTGAATATGGTCCTTTTAAGTATGTTCTACCTGTGAATGTCTGCAGACAGTCTATAATGGGGCTGCTCTCATCTTGCTCTTTGTCTACAGAACACCCAGCTGGTTTCGAATCACCTCCACCGGACCATTGCAATGATGACATCTTGCATGAGAACAGAAAGTGCCAGAGCAAGCCCAGGGGCAGAGAACAGGAATGAAAGCAAGGCAAGGTATGTCTTTATTGCCCTTCATTGTTCACATTCCAACACCAAGATGACTTATGTTGCAGACTGGTGACACATTGTGTGTTTTCCTCTATCATTAAAATTAGGACAACCTGTTCTGTAATTTACTTTCTCGTTTATTGCTTGGGACTCTTGTTACTTCAAATTATGCCTGCTTTGTTGAGTATTTGACCATGGAAATTGTAAGTGACTTATTGTGGCGTTCTCTCTGATTCCCAGAGTTAAGGGTTCAGAGAAGCCTGAGAGACATGAAGTGGTTTCCCCACCAGCAGTTAGAATCAGGATCCCAACAGAAGAGAAACCCCACATCCTCAACGCGCAACTGGCATACCGTGCTCACAGCGAACAAGCACTCCGACTCAAGCTGGACTGGAGTAGCAGACGTCAAGAAAAGCTTGGAGATCACAAGCCGGCAGTGGATTGTTATGAAAGTGTTTACTACATTAAGGGCCGTAGTGAGGAGTGGACTGTACCACAACACTTCCATGCCGACGTGGACCCAAAGAAAGGAACGATCAACAACGCAAGTCCAGAACATTTCTGGCATGAAAATAAGTTTTACCAGCCGGCACCCAGTGGTCTCAGCAAAACCCACAAGGGTGAAAATAATAGAACTGATGGAATTCTGACACGGGAAGAGAGAAGCCGGCCTTTAAATCACAACGGAAGTGATCAGAAGACAGAAACGGCCGGAGCACCTTTAGATCTATCCGATTACAGAAGATCCAAAGATCAGGGCCACCCCAGCATGAAGGCTGAGGCCGGCGCAGAAAGCCCAAGATCCACATTAGAGTCAGGGGAACTACAGGGAGCTGAGTCCAACAACTCGTCTCATCTTAGAGCAGTCAAGCGGTCCCATAGTGACACATCGTCCAGTGTTGACCCAGACCAATCGCCAGTGTCTTCTCACTCAGTTGCCAGTCACCACTTCCATCACGCAGACGATGGAGACAACGAGGACAGCTCAGTAAGTGTCTCCTCTTTGTGTGAAGGCTGGTTGAGCAGAAATTGGGGCCATGGATTAAGGATCAAGTAATGCCATCTGATAACATCTTAATAAAGACAATTATTAATAAATGATTATTGGAGTGTTATTTTTCTTCTTCAATGGAAAGTTGTGGATCTTGTTAAAGTAATTATAGGGCTAGAATACTTTTAATGCTTATGCTTGTCACTGTTGTTTATAACACCTGTGTTTTTAATAAGACAGCAGTGGAGGAGCTATCTAGGCGAAAGAGTGGTTCATTGCACAAGTTCATTTACTTCCTTGAAGAGCATGGGTTATTTTATTTTTAATTTGTTTTGCTTAATCTGCCTTAAAACTGAAATTGTACTTTCAGGATCAAAATGAAGAAAAGGACATCGGAATTTCAAAACAGTCAAGAAAGGAAAATGAAGAAATGAAGCAGAATTTAGGAAAAGCACTTTACCCAGGTACAGTATGGTCTAAGGGTTAAAGAAAAGGGCTTGTAACCAGGAGGTCCCCAGTTCAAATCCCACCTCAGCCACTGACTCATTGTGTGACCCTGAGCAAGTCACTTAACCTCCTTGTGCTCCGTCTTTCGGGTGAGACGTAATTGTAAGTGACTCTGCAGCTGATGCATAGTTCACACACCCTAGTCTCTGTAAGTCGCCTTGGATAAAGGTGTCTGCTAAATAAACAGTTAATTTACCCAGGTACATTATGGGCTAAGTGAATCAATATTAAAATATTCTAAAGATGAAACCTCTGTATGTGTCTGACACAAGCATGAATGTACCATTAGTATAAAAAATACATTGCGGATTTGTACTGGTATTAAGATGGTGATTACTGATCATGAAAAATGTCCTTTTCAGTCGTAGTCTTGAAAATGCTGAAGACAGAAACAGAGGCTCCAGAGTCATCGGACAGCAAGGTTGGTATTTCAATGCTGTCTGAGTAAGTAATGAATGTATCCTGAATTGATGTCTGGTTCACATAAACCCAAATGAGAAATAGACTTCAGACATCTTTTAAAAACGTTTCTTATAATGTCTATTTTGAAGTGTAACCCTATTTCCTTTCTATAAACAGAGGGGTGCTGCTGATGAGTCTGAAGAGCCAAATTGCTCCGAAGGGAACGAGAAGGAAAGAAAGAAAAGGAAAAGAGGCGAGGGGCAGGGCAATGTAGGTAAAAAAAGATGTTACAAAGTACCACTGATTGTTCCTCCTTATTTTCAAGGGAGAAAACAACCCTGTATGATAATATTCTGAACTATTGCATGCTTATAGCTCTTGGGCACAGCTTTGATTATATAAACTGTAGAAGCTGCAGTACATTTTAGTGTCACTGTAGACACCAATCATGCCAATCTTCCCCTATAAATCAAGGGGCCAGGTACAAAACTGACAACCTTCATACGTTTGCAACATGAGTTGGTTTGGTTGTTCTGTTCTTCAACCGCATGTGTCCAGTTAAATGAATGTTGAAATCCAGTTTTGGCCCCTGCAGTCAGTGACGCCCAATCACTTACCCACTCACTTACCCACAAGGAAGACCCAGCTTGCTTTGTACCAATGCAGGCGTGTGCAAACATGCCTTGTCCGTTTTCTGGAAGTCCTAGAGTGAACCAACACACCTGTCCCATTTATTTGATTAATGGGTATTTAAAAACACGAGGACACGATACAAATGAAGGAAATACAACCCGTCAAACAGAAAGGGTATTTACCATCACTAAGTGGTGTAAACAGTGCCCATTTGTTTGCCTAAGGTGATGCAGTTGAATCTCGATAACTTTTGATAATACAAGTCATTTAAAAAAAAAAAAAAACAGGGAAGAACATGAATTGTTCCACTGAGTGAGGGCCTAGTGCCACAGAAATGCATTTTTAACACCTGTTTGGTCAAACATAACAGCACTCTGAATGCTTGCACAGGCAATCATAACGACCACTGACTGACAACGTATGCCCCATTATGAATAGCAAGTATCTGATATAGGGAGCAGAGTTTCATTCAAACATTGTTTGACATTCGTGTTTGGATTGCTGAACAGGGATTTCCTACAAGTTACAAAATACTGGAAATCGGCCCCGATAAGGTCCACTGTTGAAGTACTTTGTGTGCACATTCTCTCATGCAGAGATAACATTTGTTCACTAAAAGAAAAGCTGCTGAAGGGCACTTGGCTTTTTTGTCAAGGGCAATAAATGCCAAATGAACCATTGGGCTGCTGCTGCTTCTGGTCTCTGATTGGTTGGGCTAATGGAGTCTATTATCTTAAGAACCTCCCAGGTTTCACTTATGCAATGGCATTGACAAGTTCATCTTAAAACCATGACTGAAGGTCACAGTGACCTTATTTATGTGATACGTAACAGGCTGCAGCTAGAAGCCACCCTTCTCTCCCTTAGTCAGCACTCATTTTCCCAGATTTTCAGATTTCCACCCCCAATCCTCACTGTGGAATGACCTCATATGAATGCATATACTTTAGCAAATGTTCTTGGGAGTTCTAGAATCTTAATGAAGAATGGGTTCTACAATCGGAATAACCTGATATGAAAGACAGTGACACCCCGCGAATAAGCATTGCGTACATCTTAGAACCAAGTCAAACACTGTAATCACATTATCTGTAGCCAAGCTCATAAATACAACACTACATATCAATGGTGACTCAGTCGTTAATTAATACATGCATTAATAATAACCAAACCATCAGAAGGATTTTGTGCAAGGAAGAGCGCCCCCTGCGGAGCTACGAGCACCACTTCCTGCAGCTCTCAGTATGCAGAGCCGAGCCAGTTTGCCAAAAGTGTTTGGTGTTCAAAAAACGGTTCGTCTGTATCTTGCATCGCTATATTTTGTAAATATATTTAGGAATTTATTTATAATCCACCAATGTTACGCATTATCTCGACTTACTAAAGGTCAGTTAGTTCTGTTGAGAGGGTAAAAAGAAAGTTTTAAAAATATGATTTGCCAAAGATATCCCGTTTAAGGACAGTTGTTGTTTTTTCTAGTTGTCTTTTGTTTGGGTGCTTAAAAATAAGTTGCGCAGCGCAACGAGAGCCGTAGTTGTATGTATGGTACACCTGTACAGTATTTAGTTTGACTATTTTTGTAAATAATTTACAATTTTATTTTCGCTTTTTTCTTTATATAAATATAATAAAGAGAAATTTGGTAGAATATTGTGTTTTTAGTGTGTGTTACATAAGTGTACCGTACCCGCGGTTTTTATGTCGATTTGCTTCAAATTGTCAGAAACTCGGGCATAAACACTGTTTACTCCACTGATCTTCCTGAACACTTCTATCTGCCCACAGAGAAACTAGAGCCTGCACTCCCTCCACGTCCCAAGGCTCTACTTTTCTCTCATCACACTCGCTACCTGCCATGTTTGTTGTTTTTCTTTGACTGATGAAACGTAATGACAAAAATCCTTAACCCCGCCCCCGCCCCTGGCTCGGCTCACAGCCGGATTCAGATGTCTTGTGTGGTCAGTTTCATTGTTTGATTCTCGCTCGGCTCCACAAATAGCCAGTGGAGACCCACCTGTAGCAGTACCGTACCGGGCCCACACGGGTCAGATGTGCCAGTGGAGAAAATACCTGACAACTTCAGAACCCATACGGGCATATGCGCAGGCCTCACGTGTGCATTCTGGAAAGAAGCAACAGCAAACATGCAATTTGATTTAAGCAATGATATCTGCTGTTACCATGACAGGTGAAAGAAATCTGCCACTTTAGTTCCTTTAAAGCTGGCCCCAGTTATTAGAGGTAATTTGCGTGCAGACATGTTGGTGGAAAAGACCGTCACCACCATTCCTGTCAAATCCGGTTCCTAATACAATTAACTCTGTGTTTGTGTAGTCATTTCAGGAACGTTAACTGAAACCTAAACCCTGTACAGTCCCAGTGTTCACCCTTTCCTAGTATTATCAGCATTTAACCTGCGAATCTGGTTATACTTGTAACAGCTACTCTGTACTGCAATGTGACAGGTGTCTCATACAATCCATTGTGACCGCTTATATAAAACAATTACATAAACCCAACTGTATTAATCAAGCTGGAATTCTATCAAGGCAGGTTTGGTGACATGGCGAGCAATGAGAGGAAACTAGTAAATGATGTCATTTATAGAAAAAGAAAAACTTGCTATGTATCATAATCAAATTGCTGTTTCCCTTAGGATCTTTCCTGACATGTTTTTTGTCCACTTGTAGGTATAACACTTCAAGGACGGGCTTATTCTGTATTTGTTTAGCCCCGACATTCCAATTAAACATTCCAATTAATTATATTACCTTGTTGCTTAAATCAAAGTGAATTCTAACCCTAAACTCAAACTTGAGTAGAGTATTATGGGAAACAATTGGCAAAGCTTTTCTTTTGTAACACTACCATCTAGTGGACTGGCTAAATATCACAGTTTTAACAGAGCAAATGGATTCCTCTAGTCTAGTGCATTTCATTATTCTTGGGAAGGATAAAAAGCATTCTATACTGTACAACTGAAAATAGGAATGCTTTCGAGACATTTCCGTTTTCATGCTACATTCATCTATTTTGTATCCTTGGTGAATTAAGTTTTATTCCAATTGCTAAAATATCTTAATATTTTACAGCTTTGGACTGAGGAGACACATTCTCTACGCCATTAAAGAAAGTTTGCCCTCGGAAATGAAAGCTGCCCTCATTCTTCCCCGTGGAGCAGTTCCCAGTGCCACACCCACTGAAAGCAGTTGCAACCATTGGAATTTGATATGCTGTATCTGGACATCACCATGGATACAATAGAATGTGTTCTTGAGGGGCCAAAAGCCAGACTCACAGTATGCCTGCCATAGCATAAATTCAGGGCCAGACTGACTGGTCCAATGAATTTGCTTGCCTCAAAAGTGTCATAAATGAGTTTACTAATTATTCTAGTTAAAATGTACATCAATGTGTTTTATATGCTATGCGTTGAAAATCTTTGCAGGAAGTTGTTTCATCGAATGTTTGTCCAAAGAGTCTGTGGTGATGTGTTACCTGCTTCATGTGAGAAAACATAAATGAATTTCCTCTAAAGTAAATGTAGACACAATGGGTCGTATTTATTAAACTTTAAAAAGGATTAGAAGTCCATTCTCTTTTTCCAAAGCACTATTTAACGTCAGAGCATGTTCATAGACACTATTCAAATATAATTCCGCAAAACAATCATTTTGTGAATAGGGCCCAATATTTATATATGTAAATAATAAAAAGGAAGATATTCATACTGCATTTCCAAATGCAAACACATTTTGTTTTATAAAACTTCTTTGAAAGCACAGGTCTCCTCTATTGTTTCACATAATACTTCCTGATTCATAATTAAACAGGACTCTCTCTCTCTCTCTCTCTCTCTCTCTCTCTCTCTCTCTCTCTCTCTCTCTCTCTCTCGCTCAAGTTCAAATACTTTATATATATATATAGTCACTAGTGACCCTAAAACTTGTCTTCCCTTGTACAAGGTGCGAGCACCTTTTTTTGAGTGAAAGGTGTATGCAGCAGAGAAGGATGGCTCTTTGATAGAAACAGCTTAATTTATTAGTTTTTTGCAGGTATCAGGCTTTTAAAGACTGTCGCCCACACCTGAGGTGGCTTTGACAGACTCACTGAGAGCAGAAACTGACCCAAGACTGTCACCGCTACTGGAAGCAGGCTGATCTTTGGGATACAAATTGAACATTTGTAAAACTGCAACAAATATTGTAATGACTGTAATGTATTTTAAAGAATATAAAGTCAGCAGAAATATTAAATAAATTGTTAAAACACACTATTCAGAAAAAAATGTTATAATGTACTCTGTATTAGTTTATGAGAATATTGCAGGATTCTATATTCCTGTTTATTCTAATATAACAGTAGAACAATATTATTAGTGAATGTGTAAGGTTGAAAAGAGAGCTCCTGGTATCAAAAGGTCAGGCTGGCCTACTGAAAGTTCCAAACTTCCCTTATGAGGCAAAAGCATCTTTTTAATTTGACTCAGAACCTCAAACATTCTGATCCAGCGAGAACAGAATGACAAACTCTATGGAGCACAGTTAATATGCCAGAAACAATTGAACTAAAATAGGTTTGTGGTTCTCCTATAGTAAGAAAAAAAAAGTATTTAAATAAATAAGAAACCTAATATAATAACCTTAAGTAAATGCATGAGGATGCTAGGTGCCTAATTAAAATTAATCTCTTGCCTTCTGTGTATATCAATGGAGTAAAATAAAATGACAATTTATAACAGAGACTGCTATATTGAAGTATCTGAATTAGAAATACATGTTATAAAATCATTTAAAGTTAAACTGTTATACAAATAAAATTAAGTTCAGTACTAACTGACAATGTCACAATATTGTAATAACTGTACTGTGTTTTAAAGCATATACAACCAGTAGAAATACTATTAAAGCTAATTATGAGCAGGATAACAGAATCTGAATTAAGAAAACTGAACAAATGTTAGAAAAAAAAAAGCTTGTCTGAGTGCCTTTGTTATTAGAGTGCATATACACTCTTGGAAGCTGGTCAGACTTAAAAACAGGGCTTCCTATATCTTTAAATGACTGAATAAAACTATAGAAGCCGAGGTCAAATCCTAGTCAAGTGTCACTCGACTTGGTACAACAAGCTGACAAGATCCATGCTCTGAAGAGCTCTGAAAAGCTGATTGCTGTTTGTCTGTGTTCAGAAGTCTCTGCCTTTTGAAGTCAGCTCTTGTTTTTACGTTATATTCTACAACTACATTTCCATATATTGGAAGGTAAGAACCATTTTGAATTTATATTTCATTTATATTGATGCATTGCTATAGCAATTCTATTTTAGCTTTGGAGAGTGATATATTGAATGTTTTAGGATTTAGCTGTGGGCGCCTTAGCTTTTTGCATAGCTAGCCTAAGGTCTAAGCGTATGACAACCATACGCTTTGGCCTGCAACCACCCAATCCACTTACAAGAGTTTAAAACATCTCTGCCCTCCTTAAAGGAGTGTGCTCAGAGCAAAAAAAGAAATACATGCATATATATATATATATATATATATATATATATATATATATATATATATATATATATATATATATATATATATATATTTATATACAAAGCTATGGTAAATATATTATTCATTGTAAATGTACTAGACTCATATAGAAGTTTAACACATTTTTTTATTATTTTGATTTGAAGGCACATTTCCCTCTGATATCTAAGGGCTGTAGTAATAGAAGTTGTAGCATGTGTTAAACCAACGTGTCAGAACATTCTCACTTGGGGGGGTGGGGGTAGCAACGTTTCATGTCTTTTAATAACTTAGCGAGCTGCTTTACAATACTGCAAGTGCAAAAGCAAATTGTGAGAGCCACCCACAGCCGCAAATAATATTAATAATACACCACTGCTTGTGCTGTTATACTTACAACAACATGTACAGTCTGCAAATAGAGGTACGCTGCTTATATACAGCAAGACAATCAAATGCTGTTCCTCATTACCCCTGCTTTGCTAATGCACTACCAGATCAGCAGCTTTGAATGTGGTTCCTCTCCATTTCCATTTCATACAGACTTCATTGTTCTGGGACTATAAGCAGAACTGCAATCGCACCAGTTATTGCTGGGAGTGTTTTGGGATATGTATCACTTGTCATACATCACCACTGTACAGAAAAAAACTATATATTATAAACAATAAAGACTGAACCCTTCTATTTCTTGTTACAGATTTCTCTAACTTCCAGTATGTTTTATCCTGCATACTGGTATTGCATGAGTTAACATTTCTTATATAGTTAATACACACAATGTGTTAATACAGACAGCCCTCTTTCCATGAATAAATGTAACCATGCAGGAATGGGCACACATCTCTCCAGGACAATTCAAACCCTTAAAGACATATCGCTTCAAATAAGTGCTGCCTTGCCCACCCCCCCAACGCTGGCCTTACGCTGGATTCACAATGTTATGAATGTGTTGTGTTGGTCTTTACCATTATTTTGTACAACTGTATTTTGTAATCTCCTAGATTAGCAGTAGTCATATTTATGGCACACTTTAGGGTTTTTCTAGGGACATTCTTTTGATATCTTCAAATCATTGAAGATATCAAAATATGGTGACCTGTAAAGTCCTGTCTGTCTGTCCTTAAGACACACTCAAATGTGTGTATGTCAAGCTCAATCTTTATACAGTAGTGTGCACATGTATTAGAACACCCCATTGCTTCTGTATATAATACAGTAGTGTGCACATTTATTAGAACACCCCATTGCTTCTGTTGTTTTGACTTGTTGTGCATATGAAATCAAACCACTGGAACTGAAAATCTTGGGAAATTGTCAAAATAGGCACATTAGTGATTGTCTCATTGAATTCATGACTTTAATAGGCTCCACGTGCAATAAATTAAAAATAGTACACAAATGGTAAAATGCATAAGGTTTTTTAGACGTTGTTTAAGCACAAAGTGGTCTAACATTTTCACACATGAGTGCCTATTGTTTCTATATCACTGATTACTGAGCACAAATTGAAATTCTCACACCCTGAGGTTTTCATGCAGGTAGGTATATAAGGGCTATAAATGACAAATGTTGAGGTGTTGTAATAAATGTGCACACTGTTGTATGTGCATGAATGCAGAGGGGGTAAGTCATTGGTCTTCTTTCTTATGTTACTGATGGATCTAACTTTGTATTTAGGTTATCCCAGTCTACTGGAATCTGCATCAGTGTACATATATTACTTACATATTCTGCACGTATGAATATTAAATACTTCAGCTGCCTTTTTTAGATATAAACTTGCTTGTAGACTTATCTTTTAATCAAGTGTTTTCACATATAAATACTAGCTCCCATTTCTTGAAAATGTTTACAATCTTTATAAATATAGCATCAGAGTTACTTAACTGTGTGACCTTATTCTGCTTGAAGAAGCTGGTAATAATTTCCATTACAGATTAATTCCTCCGACTCTTCTATATGTGTTCTGCCTATTTTACTAGATTGATAGATAAACAGCAGAGGAAGACCGTACCCTGTTCTTCTCTTTCTCTTTCTCTTTTGACCACGGACTCTTTTGTAACTGGTCCCCTGTTTTACACCAGTGGATCTTAATCTGAGATTGAAACTTCTCTATTCACCAAGAAAAAGAAAGTGTTATAAAGTGTTATAAAGACATAACTGCTGTTAAAACTTCTAAGAAATAATCATTACAAAATACAAGATGTATTCTCCCACTTTTTTATGATTAATATAAAAAAATTAGCTATCCATTTTACAGTATATATCTTCCCACTTTTTTATGATTAATATAAAAAAATTAGCTATCCATTTTACAGTATATATCTTAGTGGTGAGACAGACTCCCTATGTGATTCTGACACTAGTTTCAATGCAGTCATTTTTTTTGTTCTGGGATTTTTCCTTTCCACAATATTCATATGCACACTTCATAAATTCAGCTTTTTAAATATTGGCAAATATCGATGTAATATTGAACTAATCAGAAATTACAATATAGAATGATATTATGGACAGGTATCCCAAACCAAAAAATTAGCAACAATTAGTGGAGACCAAACTACAAGTTTCTTCCGCTTTTTTCTAAAAGGAATTTCACACGTTTTGCATTTTAGAAGTTTCCAAGAAGCAGTGTTGCACAGCGCAGCAGACTGCTATCAGTAGTGACGTTGTACAAGGGAAGTGGCTTCAGTAGATTTGAATAAGCAAGGAACAGCAAATGACATTTGGTTTTCAACATCAAGTTAGGAAAAAAGTTGTTAAGAAATAATTCTAAAATCACACTGTTGCACCATTAAGAAATCCTTGAGACCTTATGCGACATTCTGAAATGAAAATGGCATACATCCTTATAGGGCTTCTCTTTGATAACATCTCCAACTTTAAAAAAAATATATATAATAATGAGGGCTACTTAATTTGCATGAATGGTATTAAAATATGTGTTTTTGATTAGTTTTAGTGCTTTCATCAGTATGCTTTTCCATATCATTGTTGTGTATGCCTTTACAAATGTCAGCACTTCTACAATTCATGTCACGTATTCCTGTAAACGTGCAGTATGAGACTTCCTCATTCTACAGGGGAGACTTCTCTGCTGTTAACCTTGTGTTTGCATCATAGGCCAGTGAGAGCTGCAGTCCTCTACAAGGACAGTAAGACTGGCAAGCCAAACATACCTCAACTGATCTTGCGTATGCTGGATTGCAGTACTGGCCTTATTTCAAAATGCAATAATTCATAAATCGAGTTAATGCATGATAAAACTGCACATGCATTATTCTTTACTGTACTGAAAATAGTGAATCACTTAATGCCACTCATACAGCAAATTAAAGGACTTTTACGATGTACTGTCACCATTGCCTAACAATGAATGAACTAGATTAATGAATGATCTAATGATGAATTAACAAGGGAGCACTTCAGTTCACTCAGCCAACCAATGGATCATGCAGCCTAGGTGTGGAAAATTACAATGCATGCGACAGACCTACAGCCATTCATATCACTGTTGCACATTAGAAATTATCAATCAAGTAAATGTCTGCATTGCAAAACTTACAAAACGAGTTGGCCCTCGCTAGCTAAATAGTGTACAGTGGAAAGGTCTCTTGCTTGTGGCTAAGCAGTGTAGGGCTGAGGTTCCAAGGACATAGAAGGAAAGTACGTCCTGTGCTGTGCCTCTCACACCTGTGCCCTGAGAGACTCACAATATATATATCTAATAACTAATCAAAATGATAAACCATGTTAACCAGTGTAGATCCAGAGCTGGTTCCTGTGGAGTGCATGAGGTGGGAAGGATGCAGCAAAGTCCAGCGGGCTGCAGGTGTCATGCCTGCTCAACCTGATACTAAACAGAAAATAGTGCCCATTTTATTATGATTGAGGCCAGTTCCCTAAAGATGGAAAGTACCTTTCTGTTCTTCAGTTCTAGATGCCAGCCATAGACAATGCTGCATATTGTTTATTTATGTTGGTAAGTGCCCGCACTATCTAGTGAATACAAACCAGATAAAGTTTCCTTTTGTATTTCTGGTAATAGAGAGTAGGTGTTCACTAGATGGCGCTGATGCTTGCTAATATATAGTAATTGCAATAGTAATCCCACTCAGAATAGTTGCAAGCGTCACAAAAACTACAAAAATGTAATTTGAAGCTACATATTCGTTAACTATCAAACAAAAATGTTGTCATTAAAACTGCTCTAGTTGTGACGAGAATAATATACCCCATAATACCCTTCCCACCCCCCCACCCCTAAATAAATAAATAAATAAATAATATCGATTTTTTGGGGGGGGGGGGGGGGGGGGACGACGACTATTGTTATTATTTTTATGTATTTATTTGTATTATTATAATATTTTTTTTAACTTGCAAACTGTATTGTTGGAAAATGTAAGTTATTAAAAACACGCGAATTAAAAAAAAAAAAAAAAAAAGCAGGGTATCAAATCTAAGTGAAATTACAGTATTGTAAACATAACAGGGCGGTGCTGACTGAGCTTCAGTGAAGCCTGAAGCGTTACCCAATTTGTCATTTTCTTAGTTGGACTTCCTTATGCATGACTGTAGCTGACATCGTCGGTCGCTTGCTTTTAGCTGTGTTTTATAATTAAAGAACGGAAATGTTTACTTTTATATGAGAACATTTATCGCACGCACCTTGCTCGGATTTGTCTGTGTTTAGAAGTGCCTGAGTTCTATTACTTTAAAAAGGTAAGTGTTGCGCTTTTCGTCTATTGACAGGATGCTGTAATATAAATTAAAGAGCCGTTATTTACAGGTAACGCTACAGTATAGTGTATTATAGGAAACAGCCTTCAAGCCTGAGGGTACATAAACAGATCAGTATATAACAATTACACAATTATAATAATAATAATAATAAAAAACTTAAATAAAAAAGTTAGTATGTGTTGTGATCTGGTTTCAAGGTATATTTTATTCTGTTCAGTAGAGTAGCCTATGCGAGAGAAAAGAGGAAGCAACAACTTAACTTTGTTTGCTTAACAAACGCTATATATTTATTATATTTCTTTACAAAATAATTATAACAGTATTATAACAGTATTATTAAAAGACGACAGTTGGTTAGTATTATACTTTACTGAAACGTGGTGTAATGTTGTTAGCGGGTTAAGTCTTTTTTAATGTATTGTTTTTTCCGATGTAAAAGTAAGGAAGTGGCAGACAGAGGCACCTTTATAGCGCTCACTTTCACTTGCTGTATTCCAGTTTCGTCCAACCCGATAAAACACTGTAGACGCGTGTTTAACCCTTTGAGATACCGATAGTCAGCGTACCATTCTGTCCTGTGAGAGTTACCTTAAGTGAGGTCCCTGTTTCTGACTGCCACTGCACGTTCCCCAAACCCCAGAATCTTAACTATTGCACATTGTCATTAATCTGTTTCATGAACGGCAAGCTTTAATAAAAAGGGGTTTGAAAAGTTTTGTGACTAGGGCCCAATATGTCTATAATTAACATTTTGGGATCCAATTCAACAAGTTTAATTCAGAAATGGGTGCAGGATTAATACAGACAAATACAGGGAAACATTTAGTAGTTTATCCCTTTTTACATTAACTGGAAAATAAATCAAATATTTGACATACGTTTTTATTGTATACAGTGTGTAGCAGCATCAGGCTAAACTAATGAGAATTCTGGCATTGTCTCAAAATGAAGACAACATGAACCATGCAGTATGTGGGGTGGTTTTGTCTGTTGGCATATAAAGGGCAGGTTCAAGGACTAGCTGTATAATACAATACCGTTTCCAAATTTTTCTAGTTATTAGAAATACTTTTTTTTACAATTTTATAATGTAGTCTGATTTATATATCTATTTTTAACGACATTCAAGATCGGTCTTGGCTTGATTTAGACTGGAGAGTGGTAGACATGACACAGTGCTGTCCTTGCTAATACCTTTTACCAAAGAATTATAATTAACTAAGTTTCATTTTGACCTCGAATGAAGTTTCATTTCTGCTTCCTTGCAATACTCTCTGCAGTCAATACACACTTTCAAACACTCTTAACCTGTATTGTCTTTTGTTTAGTTTTTTTAAGCTGGTATATATAGTGCTGTGTTTCTGTTCTTTATTGTTTTGTATATTTATTTAACTGGGCTTTGACTGGTTCTATCATTCTGGGATTGGGTTAAAGCATCCTAAAATGCTGATGCAAAAAAATGAGTACTTCTTACAGCCAGAATCAGTCACACTTTCTAAACACTAAAAATATTTTATTTTGCGGAAATTCTTTTTTGAAAAATGTTGTCCACTCGAGCTATAAAACAAGCACCTTGTTCCTGCCACCTCAGCCAGTAAGTACAGTTAAAGTCCTTATAAAGGTTTACCACAGTAAAAACACAGCACACTATAATAAAGCATATGGAAAGCATGGTAAAGCATTGGTAAGCATTGCAAAGACCAGCAAGGTATGCTAAAGCATAATGATAAACATATCAAACCGGGGTAATTTATGGTAAATGCTTTGTATAACCATGGCAGAAGCATAGTACAACTACAAAATTACTGTGCAAAATTACCATGAGAGGCTCTTATAAGGGAGGTGGAGAGAGCTGCAAGTTCCACTGTTTGATCATCAGCTCATTTCCTGGTCATGCTGGACTGAGAAGGTCCGATACATTCTACTGTACATTTATAATTTGTGGTTGTTTCTGTTCATCACAAGTGACACTAAGCGTTGCTAAAACTTTGCACATTTAATAAAATGTGAAGCATTTGTTTTGAAGGTGTCAGCCTCGTTAAATTAATTTCATTTACTGTCAGAGTCACTCCCATTTTACTCTTTCAGCACTGCAAAGAGCGAGAGAGGTGTAGGAAAAACACTGTGACTCCACTCAAAACTGCAGACGGTTAGTGCAGTCTTCACTCAGAAGAGCAGGCCTGACCTTTTCATTGAGAGATAGCTCAAATTAAATGATCGGTGTCCTCTGTGTGGTTTTTATTATCTTGAAGTTGTTTCATCTACTGTAATCTAGACACAATGTTCAGTCAAGGCTGGTCAGTGGCAGGAAAGCAGACCCAGAGACACACGCTGCAGTTTAAGCGCTTTGTGCACTTTTATTTAACACAAAACAGAACGAACACAAAGAAACACGAGGCCCAACATAAACAGTTCAAATAAAGTAACTCTGGACATTATTATTATTATTATTATTTACTTCTTAGCAGACGCCCTTATCCAGGGCGACTTACAATTGTAAGCAAAAACATTTCAAGCGTTACAATACAAGTAATACAATAAGAGCAAGAAATACAATAACTTTTGTTCAAGCAAAGTACAAGTTTGACAAACCACAATTCAATAATACAGCAGGTAATAGTGATAGTTACATCAGGATATGATTAAATAGTGATAGTTACATCAGGATGTGATTAAATACAAAGTACTACAGGTTAAACACTTGGCAGATTACAGTATTCTGAAGTACAGGATTAAATGCAGTAAAATAGGGGGCTGATAAGAGCAAAATAAAGCACATTTACATGAAGGGTGATAGTGTCCCAGGATACAAACAGAGGAGTTCTACAGGTGCTCTTTGAAGAGGTGGGTCTTAAGGAGGCGCCGGAATGTGGTAAACACTGCTGTTTAGGCTGGGCCTTTGCCTTCACTAAACACTTCACACGCACACTCACACTCACACTCACACTCATTTAAATGATGTCTCAATCCTAAAATCCTAAAAAAAAATAACATGGCTTTCTAGGATACTGGACATGGTAACTGGGCTTATTCCATATATATTTCTGAGCTACAGTACGTTCTTCTACTAAAACCATGGCCTGCAATACATAATATCTTTCAACCTAAACACATCTGAACCTCAAAAGAGAACTAAATAATCTCAAAATGAGTTATCTAAGTTCCCCAGCCTTAGTGCTAAACTTGCAATACAACACAACACATTGAATTTTTTATGGTGTCTGCAAGCTTAAAAAAAAAAGGTTTTAAAAAATATGCAAGCAATGCAATTAGGAAGATCCGAGTGTCTGAATGGTCTGTGCTGTGGAGCTCTGAACTCCTGTTCCCACACAACAGGAGCCACTCACACCCCCGATTGCACGCCCTTACTGTCATAGAGTCAGCGCAATGGCAATTTAGCTGAGCCGGGTTTTTTTTCTATGGTGCTTAATAGGGTCAAAAAATAGGGACTATGATCCACTGATCTTGTTCGTCCGTCCATCCATTTGTTTGTCTGCTGTCTTTTTATATCAAATCTTCAGAAAACTTTCATAATGCATAGCCTTCTATAGACGTTTCGGATTGCATTTTGCTATGTTCTGATAAACTGATTTGATAGATATAGTTTGAGCCTTTCTGGTACAGGTGCGGTTATTGTGTGATTATGAGCCTCCTCTGTATGTGTTTTCTTCAGCGATATAAAAGTTAAAACGCAAACAACAGAGATGACTAAATTTACAAGTGGCTTGTCATGTCACGTAAGTTCAGTATAATCTGCATTAGAAGGTTGAGGTTCAGTGTAACAGTCACGGCAGCACTGGATTTATGACAGGAGTTTTTGCTTTTTATTGGTTGAGTTGTTATACCGGGAACTGGTTGGCTGGATACAATAATGAAAGGAACATCTATTATCATTTTCTTAAATTAGGAAAAAAAACTCTGTTTTTAAATAAACTTAAATGTCATACCAATTTATGTTACCACACAGGAAACAAAATAGCATGTTAAGAGCTTAACCCTCAAATCAGCAATATTTCATCACAAAACATACTCTTACAGGGTTTATATTTCTTTTTGAACTGCAGTGTTGTATTTCTTCCTCTCTATTAAGTGATAGTTGATGGGCACGATGCTAAATCTGTGTGCGTTTTTGCTCAATACACAATACAATACACTTCAATACACAATATGTGGTTGCGCATTATTTTGAGTGTCATAAATACGTTTTTAATTAATGTGCAGTTAACCCTTTGCTGAAGTGTAGTTACATGTTAATAAACAGTCAATAGACATTCCATGCATGTGTGTATCTATCATTAGACTGCCATTGGAGCTCATATTTCATATGTATGTTGAGTATGTTTTTTGAGACTTGGTAGTTTTCTGCTCCAGTAAAAAAAAAAAATACATACAAAGACTGGTATGTAAAGCTGCTAATACCCTGTTCACACGATCATCACAATTTGAAAACGTGATTGTGAATAGCAATCATGTGGTTTAAATGTGCATTGTTTGGGTTGTGTGGATAGCTTATAGAATAATATTGGTAACATTACATACCAGTCTTTGCACTTTAAATGGCAACAAAAGAGGAAGCAATCTCATTGGCTAACAAGTGTTGCAACCTGTGCAGACATGTCACCATACCGGCACAGCAAGGAACTTTAAGAAGCACTCTGCCTGATTCACTTGACAACCAATTCATTCACTTGGGATTTTATAGGCTCAGTAACACACCACAAGGTATTCACATGTAGTACATAATCCACAGGCTAACGGCACTTGGCTTCAATGCCGCTAGGCCAATAATGGACCATAATTGAACACCCTTGTGTGTTATTGCTTTCGTAAAGCAGAGCTAGGCATCACTGGCTCTCCATTTCATCAATTTACAGAGAAATACTCTATTCAAACTATAATACACAATCATTTTGAGAAAGTGAATGACAATCACATGGTTTTACCTCCCATTGATTGCACATTATTTAGGCAGCATGGGTGGGGTATTAGATCCACCCAAGACCTAATCATTTAATGGATCTTCAACAGGGTAAAAATAAGGTTACTAGTTGTCAAAAAGATTGCCTAGTCCTGTACTAAAGTCACAATATACAGGCCAGGAAACAGAATGGTGATGGGTTACTTTGTATGATGGGCTGTTTCGGGGGGGGGGTGTGGTAGGGGAGGATTATGTTCTGTATGCACCACTCCGATTCCATTGGACATCCCCACTGTTAGATAGATTACAATTCAAAATGCTGCCATTATTACAATACTCCTAAGTGCAGCTATCTTGATTGTGACCTTACTGTGGGAGTCAGGGAGTGAGCAAGATGGTGGAGGAGAATAGGCTTTTCATGGAAATGTTAATACTGGTTATTCCACACACTGTGGTGCTTAATGACACTGGATTGCTGTCGAAGGCCATATCTTGTTCCTGTGTTGTGATACGTGTTATTGATGTAGAGCTAGATGACACTGCAATATCATAGGCGTGGCATACCTTCTTATAGCATGTAAACCATCTAGAATGCCTTTCCTTCTTCTTTTAAAATTATGTTTGCAATATGTGTTGGTATTTTGTTTTTTATTGAAGTTTGTTTTTAGCTGATTCTCTTGTAAATGTCTTTAGAATAGTCTTGGCTAGGATACTGTAGCTTCAAGATTGTTGTCTGTCCACACAGAAAGAAAGTACATTTTCAAGATGTTTTAATGTTCAAAATAGAATCAGTGCCACCCTGACTGACAATGAGACATTGGTTCCTGCACATCCCTCGATCTCAGCTACAAGGATCTTTTCAATGGGCTTAATCTTTTGGCTTGTTTTATTTTGCAGGACGATGGGGTGTGCAAAATCAAAGGAGGAGCATCTGCCTGGCAATGACAAGGTCATGAAAACAGATTCAGTACGTAAATCCCAACAAGCTCATTATGTGAAAGATCCCACGTCTGGTATTAAGACTGTAAGTAGGAATCTGGGAGTAGGGACGCAGGGGTGGGGGTGGGGGGAGGGATGAGTTGATGGGGGAGAGGGAGGGTAATGTGCTGCATCTTCTAGGCTCTCCATCTGTCAGCAACAACAATCACCGAGGGGCTTTAATCATTTTATGTCATTCATCTGAAAATCTGAATTGGTAAAAATGCATCACAAACAAATAATTCACATTTCATGCATTTTGTGCCATATTCAGAAAATGATCTCTTTCATTGAGCTTTGCAAAGACCTTCAAAGCCAGTATCCACTGACTGAAGTGTTGTTTTCATTGTCTACAGGTGGGTCCACGAGACTCAGGTTTTAAGATAAGTGTTAACATTTATGGATGAGCTAAACCTGTACTTCTTTTACAGAAGCATTATGAGACAGCGTTTGGTATCTTTGTTTGGACGTATTCCGAAAATCTGACATTTAGTTTTAAGGCCTTCCATATGTTATAAGAAACGGAATTTACGTGTTCTTAAATGATCTGCTGTTCTATAAATAGAAGCACGTTGCAATTGCAGTTGACTGGAAAATGAACTTGACTTTTGAGAAAGAACCATGTGAATAACAGCAACAAGGAAGTGAATAGCTTTTTCTTTACGCAAAGCAGGTTTTGGCGAGGCCAGACGGAATTTCGTTAATGCCACAGGGTTTGGGATTTTGGTAGCTTGAAAACTACCTTTGAGAACTTCATGCAATGAACAAAGCTAATATGGAGACATGTCATCCATAAATTTAAACATTCATCCCATTAAACTGAAATAAGGCACTGCCTAAATAATAAGCGCGATCACCATTCATTCTTCATTAAGACATCACTGAATAAGTTAGTTCACTCTAAATAAGTGTTACTCTGTGAACAGTTAATACATTGATTGAATTGGACATTACAATTTGAGATTTGAGATTTTAACAGTGTACAACTGAATATGTAATATAATTGCCACATTCATAAAATTATCTTTTTTACTAACACCTGATGAACGATCACAGTGACTTAACACGACAGGACTGCACTGACATTACAATTCAGCTTGGCTACATGCACAGACAATAGATTCATAACACACAAATGAAATAAGAAAGGTTTGCTAGTAAAACAAGTCCAATTGTAATGGTTCTTTTCTCTTTTTTTAATAGAACAGAAACAGCTCATCAAATCTGCCATGTACAACAGATGGTAAGTTTTGCCGACACACAGTACATCCATAACACTCAAAACACTCCACCAAACGCACACTGAAAAAGGATTGGCCAAAACGTTTGTCTACTTGACTTCGTTTCTTATTCATTTGACATGCAGTGTAGCAACCCTTGTATCTTATCGGATGTGGCTGTTGACTGTTATGAACAGACAGTGGTGAAAGTTTAAGAGGTTAGTGAAAGATCAGCGGAGTTTTATCATTCATTTAGCCCCCATCTGTTTCCCTACTGGAACATGAGAGGATGTCACTTCACCTCCTTAACCATATACAGTAGGAAGGCGTTCCATTTTAATTAGAAGCTGGTTCTGCTATGTATGAATTTACATGCCTACATGAATACACTAAAAGAAGATACTGAATGTTTTTTTTGTTTTTTTTTCTGGGCTCATTTATGTAAAACAGGAGACAAAGATACAGTCAAGTTGTTTTAAAGGCCATGTATCAAGCTGTGGTATCAGTTCCTACAGGTAGTTTGAATACGATGGGGGCAGGTGGCACAACTCCTAGCAAACATGTGTTTGTGGTTTAAATTGGCAAGGCTTGTTATACAGCTGGTTTGATTTTTACTACCCTCTCACTCCCACATCCTTCATGTGTTTGTTGCTTGTTACTTTGTATTGTTATCCAGATTTGGCTTCTTCACCTATGCATGGCTACTCACACCAGTGTCCATATAGTCAGTGTGTCGGCCTTTACCACAGATGACCGCAATGGCAGCATGGTAGAAAGCCAGATAGAGAAAATGTCCAGGACCTTATTGAAAAGCAGTAGGATGGCGAGGCTGGGTAAAATGTGCTGTCCAAAACACAAACCCCATCTGTTATCGTCTGCTAATTTACTTCTTTACATAAATAGGCAGAACATTAAAGACAGCACACTGAAGAACCAGGCTGCATACAGTAACGGCATAAAAAAGTAAATCCAAGCTAAGTCAAAATAAAATGTTTTTATTTAGACAGTCCACACGCATGACTAAACCCCTCAGTGCATTCCTGGCCATTGACGTATCATGTGCAGTTTCTTTATCTTATACAGAGATACGTCCCTGCTCTTTTACATGGCTTATATCAACAGTGTATTATCACAGAATGCCTGCCGAGATACTGACCCTCACACAGTATGTGCAAGTTTGCTGTGATCTCATTTGTGATTTGGACAGCCGTCCTGTTAGCAGAATGAAAACATCTGTTTTGGCAAAATATGTATTTCATATTTAAAAAGGGGAAGCTGATAGGAAGTGACGGGTGCCATCGTGGGTCAAAACCAGGATTATTTTTAGGCACAAGCACTAAAACAGAGAAAATCTCACACTTTTTTCAGCTCATTCTCAATTCTCAACTTTACCCTGACTTGTACTGTACTACTAATAATAAAAACAGTTTTTCAAATACACTGTAGTTGTGTGACGGTGAATGTGTGACTACATGGAAGAATTATGATACTAACACTTAAACTGCTTCATGAATTAATTGTAAATTACTGCTCTCAATGCTTGCTATTAAATAAAATGCTATTTAGTACATGTAATACCATATAATTTGCTGCTCTTTCCATTATTGTTAAATGGTATTTTATTCTGTGCCACTGGAACACAAGTTCCAATCTTTTTACCATTGACAATGCTTGGCATGGTCTCACCTTTGCCTACCATTAGGGTACCGCTTGTCAAGAAGGAACTATTCCACCTGGAAATGTGTCTTCTTTCTCTTGTTCCTCAGGTCCTGAAGAGGTGGTCATCACGCTGTACGACTATGAAGGCATACATGATGGGGACCTGAGTTTTAAGAAGGGAGAGAAATTAAAAGTCTTACAAAAGTGAGTACTGCTTTTTGTCTGTTGGAGGATTTTTGTCTGTTGGGTTTGAAATCGGATATTACTATCTGAAGATGGGTCAGTCAGTGAAATATATATATATATATATATATATATATATATATATATATATATATATATATTACACAGCACAGAATTCCTTATACAGGGACTGTGCTGTGTGTGGTTGATTTGATTAACTCACTGAGCGTATTGCATTTAATGGCCTTTTCCCTGTGAGTTTTGTGGTTTTGTGCCGAAGCAAGATCAAAGACGTGTTTGTAAAAGTGACCATGGCAACTGGCAATATTGATTGAGTCAATTCTTAACCGGTAACCCTTTTATTGCATTCTCAGCACAGTACTGTTGCTGTCTCCAGTATCACTGCTTCTCCACCTCCGGTTTTAGTAACACAGTGAAAACATGCAACAAGGCTGAGAGTGACTGCTAAACAGAAGCATCCTGCCAATACTGTAGTCTGAATTCTGAGAAAAGCACGAGTGATGGGGAGGGAAATTACTCTGATAGCAAGCTCCCAGTTGATTAATGAACCAGGTCATGTGAAGAAAAATATCAAAACAGCAGAAGATGTCTCTGTTTTTGTGGGACTTCCCTTTTTTGATCTGTTGTCCCATCACAGCATCAGCTATTTAACATGTGGACAATATAAGACCGACCACCATTGTGACATCCTGTTTAGTATTACAGTAGATTGAATGTGTCTCATTTGCCCCTTTTTCCTGTGTGTGGAAGGTTGGCCTCCCTGCATAACCCACATTGCTCTTTATAGAGTGCTCAAGTACCTCTTCTCTTTGTATTGCAGGTCGGGGGAATGGTGGAGTGCCAAGTCTATGATCACCGGGCAGGAGGGCTACATTCCCAGTAACTATTGTGCCAAAGTCAACTCACTGGAGAGCGAGGAGTAGGTGTCACCCCTGCTAATGGACTGTACCCAAGTCCTGTCACAATACCCAGCTATACGTATCATCATACTATTCTTTGTATAGCATACAGTATGAAGATCACATGATATTAGGATCAAATGAGGCATGTTTTCAAAGCATTTACTCCAGTGTTCAATTATCTACCCCACTTAATCATGTTACTTGTCATACAAAGAAAGTACTGATTGCAAGTAATATTGCAACCAACCTGCTTGGTATCATGACTTCAGGTTACCCCCCAGCGTAACTCCATGTCACTCAATATGCAAGTTTAAGGGGTGGCCAAGTAGAGAATCTGGTGCAGTCGTTTAATAATATGGACTGCAGATCAGGTTTGTTTCAGTTTAACAGAGTGATCTTGAACAATTAAGAAGAAGCTGACTGACTAGTTTGAGTTACTGTCTTAATTACAGCCTGCATTCGGAATTAAACCTGTAGATGTTTTACAAGAGCCTAGTGGTGTCAGTGGTGAACATGTGCAGTCAAGGGTTCACAAGGAGTGCTAAGAATATATGGTTGGTAATTACTGTATCTGCTGTGTGACTACAGGAAGCGTTTGCAAATTAGATGGCTGATATTAATCTACTCCTTACATAAAAACGTCAAGCCCTTTTCCGCCCCATATGACTTATCATTGAAGAAATCAATATATATATATATATATATATATATATATATATATATATATATATATATATTTCTAGACACAAAACTTGTTGCCAAAAAAAGTATTGAAACAGAATGACTTGGGCACGATGTGATCCAGAGGGTTACTCTGGTGCAGCGAAGGGCAGTTCAAATGCATTATGAATTTGTATCATTTTAATAATAAATAACTGCATATTTACTTCCTTCAGATGGTTCTTTAAAGGTGTTAGCCGTAAAGACGCTGAAAGACAGCTTCTTGCACCTGGAAATAAAACCGGTTCCTTCATGATCCGAGACAGCGAGACAACCAAAGGTGAGTTCAATGGCATTATCTATCATTCTCTCTGCCGTTGACTTCCATTGGGATTCAAACAAAATGGCACACTTTTGATTAGGGAATGTCATAAGGAGTTCTCGGGAAACAGTTATCACCTGGTAAACTTCATGAGCCCTGTAATTATCACTGAAGTGCAGTATCTATAGAGGACGGTTTCAGACATGTATTAGATATTGTTAGATGCTTTCTTATCAGTCTTAGGAAGCACCAAGGTGGCTTGAATGTTTTTGTGTCTAAAGTAAGTGACTTTTTCAAAGGAATCCCCTGTATGCCCAGGGCAGCAGTGTGGAGTAGTGGTTAGGGCTCTGGACTCTTGACCGGAGGGTTGTGGGTTCAATCCCCAGTGGGGGACACTGCCGTTGTACCCTTGAGCAAGGTACTTTACCTAGATTACTCCTGTAAAAACCCAACTGTATAAATGGGTAATTGTATGTAAAAATAATGTGATATCTGTATAATGTGATATGTTGTAACAATTGTAAGTCGCCCTGGATAAGGGCGTCTGCTAAGAAATAAATAATAATAATAATAATAATAATGTCCAAGGTTTGCCTCCCTTTATCATATGTAATGGCAACACTGGTAATTGTGTGACAAAATGATCTTGATCTTTCCGTCTAGACGCCCTAAGTGTTTTCTTAACCAAATCTGAAATATTGCCAGTCTCGTGATGTCCCATGCTGTTTTATCAGTTTCTTTGTTACAGTACAGTGGTGTGTCAGTCCTGTTTTTATCCTGATCTGTATCTTGTTTTAATTTTTCACTGGCAGGAAGCTATTCTCTGTCAGTCAGAGACAGTGACACCCAGTCTGGGGACACTGTGAAGCATTACAAGATCCGAACGCTGGATAATGGAGGCTTTTACATCTCTCCGAGAATCACATTCCTCACCTTACAGGATCTCATCAACCACTACAAGAGTGAGTACTGGCACTGCCACTAGGCTGAATAGGGCTTGGAGCTGCAGATCCACATTGTAATGATGTGAATACATTCAGCCTTCAGCTGGATATTAATCCTACTGGTATTTTCCTCCAGAGGTCATTTATTGACCATCTAATTCTCATTACTACATACAATAGTCAAATGAGGTCAGCAGAAAAGTAGGTTTATAAACTCAGGGGAGACAGCACTGAGGTATGCCACTAAATAGACACCACATGATTGTTTTAGTCAAGCTGGCCCATGTGGGGCCAGGAAGTGATTAGGTAACAGGAAGCAGCAGCAGCAAAAAAAGAAGAGCTCTTCTACTTAAT
Organism: Acipenser ruthenus; assembly: GCF_902713425.1. NCBI lineage: Eukaryota > Metazoa > Chordata > Actinopteri > Acipenseriformes > Acipenseridae > Acipenser > Acipenser ruthenus. The sequence goes on along the minus strand of NC_081217.1, from coordinate 6,908,426 downwards.
AAAATAGTAGAGGAACAAGTGATTATGTTCCTGGAGCTAATCAGAGTTAAATCAGAGGTAAAAAAAAAGATTTTAGATTTTGTTTATCACACCTTTATACCGGAGCTCATTAGCGCCATAGTTAAAATAATATTTATTGCTCTTCTTACGAGATAATATTGCGTGATTTCACAATGATATTGCATTATTCCGAGATAGTTTTCATCAGTGATAAAGATGTCATAGTGCAGCAGATGTGCAGAAGTGCAGCTGAACAGTGAGAAGCTGTGAAGTATCTCTATTCCAGTTCCCTAAATGTGAAACAATGTGTTTGCATTGGTGTCAGTTTTCTATAACATTTAGAAAAAATAGTGTTACTGCAGTAAATTAATGCACATTTTCATTCAGCCCATTTCATGTTCACATAGATTAGGCCAGGGGTTTTCAAACTTTTGTGTGTCCGGACCCCTAGAGACAAAAAAGTAGAAGCAAGGACTGTGTCTTACCTATACAATAAATACTTTGTACTGCTTTATCATTAAATACACCCATTTTAAAACAAAATGAAGTGAATAATGACATGAGTGCTGTGAATTACCCAAACTATCTAGTTATTGTAAAATAACGCAATATTATTTCGTAATAACGCAATCATTGTTGTGAAATAACGCAATATTAACTGGTAATGACAGAATAAAGATTTTGTATCTGTGACACTAATGAGCTTCCCTACCTTTAACCAAGCAAAACAAAACAAACGTTTATGTTTCAGGTTGATAATTCACTATCTAGGAGCCCAGATAAAAATGCATGTTCACTCTCTAGGATGCTGTCTATGAATTCAATAAGGTTGTGGCTGGTAAATGAGGGCTATCAGCTGTGTAACTTACACTCTTCAGTGACCTCACACTGGTTCCAGAGCCTGTATCTTGTATTGGCTGGCTGATTCGTTTATTAACCATAAAAGTTGCCTCGGATGTTTATCTACATGTTTATAACGCTGCATGCAAACTATCGCTCAGCCTTTGGAGTGTGCTGTTCACTGTCTTAAAAATCGTCATATGTAAATAAAATTGTGTATAAATAATTCACACATTTCTTATTGAAATCATACGCATTCAATAACACACCATAACATGAATTTAAGGTGTATATGTGTCATGCTTTAGAGTTTCCCATCTACTGTACCTAGAGAATTGGTTATCCAAACTGAGGTAACAACATTCTTTGATCGTATCAGAATCCGGGTGTTTATGTGAGCTCTTGTTTTGTGTATGTTCTGTTGTTTGGCTTGTTCAGCTGTCACACTCGCAGTCTTTATCTTTGTGGGTGTTGTTTGGGTGTTTAGGACAGGGGGATGGTCTGTGTCAGGCCCTGACGGTGGCGTGTATCAACCTGAAACCTCAGAAGCCATGGGAGAAGGATGCCTGGGAGATCCCGAGGGAGTCTCTGAAGCTGGAAAAGAGGCTGGGGGCAGGCCAGTTTGGGGAGGTGTGGATGGGTAGGTCAGGCTTTGAAAAAAAAGCTTATATTCACACATTGACTTCCTGTGTAAATTATTTTTATAGAAGCACTGAAAAGACAAGGTGTCTCTAAGATAAGAGGATGAACCTCCTACAAGTTTACAGCTGGTGTTGCATTTGCCATGTTAATCTTCAGTGAAGTTCGTCAGTTCCCCACACTTTTCCATGTGTAATGCATTTAGGTCTACAAGTCTTTTACTATAATTCTCTGAACTCTCGTATAAGGTCCAGGCAGGTTGTTCTTTGAGACCGGTCTCTAACGCTGGCTTGACTGCACTTTCTGACTCCTCCTCTTCTAACCCTTTGCCTCCAGCCACGTACAACAAGCACACAAAGGTAGCGGTGAAGACGATGAAGCCGGGGACCATGTCAGTGGAAGCGTTCCTAGACGAGGCCAACCTGATGAAGATGCTGCAGCACGACAAGCTGGTGAAACTCAACGCGGTAGTCACTAAGGAGGAGCCTATCTACATCATCACTGAGTTCATGGAGAAAGGTGGGTGCATCGCTCCAGCATGCGTCTGTCTGGCTAAGATCATTGCATTGAAATCTGGATGAACTCTTTACAGACTTCTCATTTCCATTCATTATTTCTGAAATGTCCTGATCAAATTTACTTCCACATTTCCTGTGCCCTATCATAACTTCTCCAACTTTTAAAGCAGTTGTTTCTTGCTAGGTTTAAGTGTTTTAAAATGGTTTTATTCTCCTTTCAGAAAATGTGCCTTTGGACATGTTTCATAGTAGGCCACACAAGTGTTCTGTGCTTTTCTTTTCTTTCTATTCTGGTGATAAAAAAACACAAATATGTTAAGAATGGCTGCCGTCATACAAGGTTACTCATTGTTCATGGCCACCATTGCACAACTGCTTTTTACTGAACTGCTGAAGTTAAATTTACCTGATTATATTAACCCGTCAGTGTGTCTATGCTACTGGGTACATTCTGTGCCAGTTTTACAAATAATGAACAGGGTCCTAACCTAAATATGTGTGTGGTAGCACACAACCTAATGTAGCGATAAACCAAGTTTAGTTAGTGGATATTTAGAATGCTAAAAGGGGTACCAGTGATACAGTGCGATTTTAAAGCCTGGTTATCACTCCTTTGAAGAGTACATTGGTTCATGTATGAAAGACGGTCTGCTTTCATTACAGTTCGTATGACTTAAAAAAGACAACATGCATTTTACATACACACGAATACTGAAGACATTGACATTTGCAAATTTTTTCCAGAACATAAAATAATTTGAAAACTTAAGACTGCTTGTCCGACTTGTTTGTTTTTCATTTAGTAATTTTACTGGGTAGAGTTTTGACAGCCAAGTGAACCAATTAGTCTTCTCTTACTTTTTCAGTTGGCTAGTGTCTTCCGTTCTGTGTAATTGTGTGATACTTATATAGCAAGTCTGTAAACCACAATCAGAAAAAGCCTCACTCTAGTCTGACCAACAGGAAGAAAATAGCACATAGCAGTTTTTTTTGTATCTCTAAACATCACATAGAAAATACGTTGCAAGACAAAAGTAGCATATTTTTTACTTATAAATAACATAAAGCAGTACACATTGGGTATTGGGCCTAATTGACTTGATTTATTGAGCTATTGCATTATGCTGTAGCATGGTAAAGGCTTAGAAAAGTGTAGCATACAATACTAAAAGCATTGTAAAGGATGCATTATTATTATTTGTTTATTTAGCAGACACCTTTATCCAAGGCGACTTACAGAGACTAGGGTGTGTGAACTCTGCATCAGCTGCAGAGTCACTTACAACTATGTCTCACCCGAAAGACAGAGCACAATGAGGTTAAGTGACTTGCTCAGGGTCACACAATGAGGCAGTGGCTGAGGTGGGATTTGAACCGGAGACCTCCTGGTTACAAGCCCGATGCATGGTGCAGCATGAGAAATGCATGGGAAACCTTAAAATCACTGTGAAAGTTTATTAAACGTTTATGCCACAGGGCTATACTGTATTATCACCTTTATTTTCCCACATATTTGTTGAGCTTACAAAGTCACTGAATCACAAACGCTTTTTAGACTGGTAAAGTGCATGCTGCTCTGGCAGACTGGAGGCAGTTTACTTGGAGAAAGGAAGTGGGATTGGGGTAAAATTCGGTTCTCTCTGAATAATGGGGTCGTATAATGAGAATCGCTGCTCCAGCGGTTTGATTTTGCAAATGGGAACAATGGCTTGGTAAATAAGTTTGCAAATGTTTTTTTTTACCAACATTTGATTTTTTTTTTGCAACTGAAAATCTAAAAAAAAAAAAGTGTAACTTGCTACATTTGTTAAAGCTTGCTACATTATAGTTTGTTGCTTTTTCCGATTGTATAAAACCTGTGTCATGTCCCTGCAGGCAGTTTGCTAGATTTCCTGAAAAGCGATGAGGGAAACCGGGTGCAGCTCCCTAAACTGATTGATTTCTCTGCCCAGGTAAGACATATGGATTGTTATGTGCTGTGTAAATGGGGCAGGATGTCATGTTATTAGGGGTGATCTTTTGTTGGTCTCATAGGTAGCATAGGTGTTATGGAATGGTTTGGAATTCAAAGCTCTTTACACACACTGTCAAGCTGATCCACTGAAGAGAACATACCTCTGGGGTGGAACACAACATCACATCACACAACAGCACTCTGCACTCTGGATTCAATAAATAATTACACACGGTTGTCATCATTTTTGTTATTGGCTGCCATGAGGATACCTGTGTATTAATCCTAGGGTTATCTGTGTCACGTGTTTGATTCTCTGCCTCATAATGGATTACATTGAGCCATTAATGTCAGATAAGACATCACCAAAGGGCAGAATGTACAGTAGTTCCCTCTTAATAAAAGTACCTGGTAGCTACTGCTATAGCAAAGCTTTGATGCCATTTAAGGCAATACCTTGGTGCTATAATTTTGATGCATTAAATAGATCCAAGCTAATTAACACATCTAAGTTCACTCTGTGGCACATATGAGTTTTTGGTCTCTTCAACAAAAAAGAAAACATTCAATATTAAAGGCCCCAATAAGAAGGATCACAACCCTATGCACGCAGCGGAACAACCACACACACACACCCACGCACACATACCCACACACAGCCCAACACCCTCACGCCATAACACAGATGGCTCTGATCTTGCTTCAATTTTCCATCAACTGTTAAAAGGGCTTTTTACTTCTCTGTCAGTGCAGATCAGTCGCACTGGGGCTACCCTGTAAACATAGCTAATTATGTTGCTTTGACCTTCAGTTTCACCACACTTGAGTTTCTGTTTAATAGAACACAGCCGCATGGTATCTGCTGCAACAACAAAAGATGAGAAGAAAATGAGTCTGCATTGATACAATACACACAGTGTTCATTAAAAACAATAAGCACCTGTGTCCTGCGTCAGGCTGCATTTGAATATTCAAATCTCTAGAGGCTGAGTTGAGCCGGATCATTCAGCTTCAGTTATGCTGTGGCTTAAAGGCCACACAGTTCTATGATGTGAGAATCATTGCTAAAAAAAAAAATAACCGTTTGATTTTCAGGGGAGCCGTTCAGCAAGCATGCATGAACGAGAGCTCGGCTTTATATTGGCTTCAGACTCCACATCTAAGGTGCTTTGTGAATCTCTAAGGTCTCCGTTTGCATGCTTCTGGGGAACAACGTCCGCTTCCTTTTCTTCTAAAGATCACCCACACAGAGCACTGTCTGAAGCACTGGAGTCTGTGCTCCTTTGTAGTCCGATCTAATCTATGAAGGGAAATCTCTGGCTTTTGCTATTGCAGAGCCCTTGGACAAATTATTTTAGACATGTCCAAACATAATACTTTTAAAATCCTAGTTCAGCTAGACAGCAGGTCCCAGGTGGGAGTGGAAATTAAATGTATTCTGTAGTGATGTATCCACCAGTGGAGGTGCCTGTGCACATACATTCCCACCTTTCTTCACTCTCTACTTTCACATGACATTTGGTCTCTGATTGCCAAATTAGATTAAACTTTGCATAGACATTCGTCACAAGAATTATTTTTCACATGCTGTGAACACTTCCGTCACACTGCTCTTAGAGATCATGGTAATCTATGGGAATAGCCCCTTTAATGTGTTACCTTTAAAAGCGATTTTTTTAACAAAGCCTTGCTAGTTTAGCTAACTAATGACACTTAGGCACACCCCTTCATTGGTTGAGCAACATGCTTACAGTTCCTGTAGAATGCCAGGTCCTGGTCTCTTGCCCGATTATTGAATGATCCTGAAGACAAGACTCTAACAGGGGCACCCACCCTCAGTTTTAACACGTTGTGGACTATGTGGAATCCAGTGTTAGCAGTGAGTTTTCCTTTGTGATATTTCCCACTGAGTCCTGTCGATCGTATCGCAAGTTGTAAGTTAGGGTGATGTGTTGATAGAGTAGCCTGTATTGCCCATGCAGTTCCAACTGTGCCTCTCTGAAATGGCGACTGCTTTTAAGCTTAAATAAAGCTAATTATAAAAATTAAAGAACAGGTATGCAAAACTTTTTTTTTTTATTCCCTAATGAGAAAGGAGAAGAGGAAGTTATAAAAGCAGAACTTTTTTTGTGATTAGATTTGAAGTCTTTACAGGGAATGGCTTCAACAAGCACCTGTTCTCTGAAGTTTCTACCACAAGGGTGGGGGTGGGGGGGGAGTTCACTTTTTAATATAAATAGACTTCCTCTAACTGCTTTAAATGTATTTGAAGCAATTATAGCCCCTGAAGAAAACTTTGCAAGAATACACACTGGGATACACACCCATCTGTGTGTCACACTTCAATTTTAGCTTGCCATCCGCTCCTTGGCATTCCCTGGACTCCTTCAGGGTCTCATCTTGGACATCGGTGACTCTGTTTATTCCATGTAGTCAAATAGAAACTGATGAGCAACTTTTTGCGTCTGGTGGTCGTGTGATAACTGGAAGGTGCCTGTCAGATGAGAAACACACCAGGCCTCAGCAAGACTCATTCATATCATCTTAATATTACTCAAAATGGCGACACTAAGCAGAGTTGAATAAGGATGCCTGTTTTAATGAGGAACTTGAAGTGCAGTACTAGGAAGTACATTTACAATAGTGTTTATTTATAGCATTGTCTTATCATTATACAGTCTACTATACTGTGCATGTACATCACATTGTAATAATTAAAAACAGAAAGCTGTAACCATTGCAGTGTCCTGTTTGCTATTTGGTTATACATTCATACAGTCATACGCTTTTTTCTCAAAGTGTTATTAAGTGGGATGGGAACCAGTGGTAGGACTGATCAATGGGATTGCATCCCATTATATTCGAGCACAGACATTTCAATGCAGTTATAATAAGCAGTGGGTGACATTAACAGGGTCAGTATTAAGCAGGTTGGGCTGTGGTATAAAGAGACAATAGGGAAGTGTCTGTACAGAGGGGTGATTCTTGAGTTCAGTCTGTTGCTGAAAGAGGAGAGGAAGTTCGTTCTCTGTTAAGAATGTGGAACATAGCGCTCAGCTGCCAGTAATTTATCTTCTCCATTTTCAGTACATATTTTCTGTTTGCAAATGTTATTTCCGTTTGCAATTTGTGAACTGGAGATTCTCAGGGTCGGAAACATTTGAGATAGGAATCTCTCTCTCACAGGGTCCTGCGCAGGGAAAAGATAAGAGGACAGGGTTTGCATGAAATGAATGTCTAGGCACAGCACATTGAACTACAGTGTGTATTCACAGTCCCTCTGCATTACCAAAATCAATCATATTACTTACTAGAACATGTTACCAGTATACCGTATCTTTAAAATTCATAAGGAAACAATATGGATTGCCAATTGAAACTCAGGAAAAGACAGATCACAAGAAAGAAAAACGATACTGCATGTTCGGCAGTACTCAATTCATAATTTAGTTGAGTAGTTTTAAATTGGAGGTTTTTGTGTTTGTCTCCAGAGAGTTGCATTTTACAAAAAAACAGCCCTCAGATTTCCTTTACTGATAGAACTGAGCTCTACCAGATGAGACCGAAGCCCCCGGGGGGGGGGGGCTGATTTGGGTAGCGTGTTGCTGTAGAGAACAGCCACGCCCACACTAACCATGACTGATAGTGTCGGTTTGGTTGTCTGTTCCCTTATAAATGTTTCCCATTGTATTTTGGTATGGTATTGGTGCACTTTTCAAATGCTTTTCCCGTGGTTAAACTCTGGTTTGTTTTTTAATATGCTTTAGCATACCTCTCTGTGCTTTACAATGCTCACCTAATGCTTCACCATGCTGTCACTGTGCTTTATTACACATGCCTATGCTTTTACCATGGAACACTTTTATAAGGGTTGAAGGATTCAAAATAATAATAATAATAATGTAAAGAAAACAATTATCTGATGTAGCAGCTTAAAGTATCAGTATCATACCTATGAAGCACTCAATAGGAGTACATTTAGAAATACTGAACAACATTCTCAAAGAAACTTTGTAAATTCAATTGATTATTATTTCTAATGAAAGCTCAGACAACAATGCAACAGTGAAGAGAATGAATTCAGTTGTATGTTTCTAATATTAGCACTCCCCGCCTACTTCCAAATACATGCAGGACACTGACCCCTAACGTCCTGTTGCACCTGTTCAGATTGCAGAGGGGATGGCTTATATTGAGCAGAAGAACTACATCCATCGGGATCTGAGAGCTGCCAATATTCTGGTGTCCAAGTCGCTGGTGTGCAAGATCGCTGACTTCGGACTGGCCCGAATCATCGAAGACAACGAGTACACAGCCAGAGAAGGTAAGTCAGGAGAGCTGGGCCATAAAAACAACTTACCAGAACTCGTTTCGTCAGTCAAATGGCTAATATTTCATTCATCATTCGATAAACAGCACATCCAATGATCACCTAGAAAGGGCTTTATATCTTACCTCAATCCATTCGTCCCCGCTGTACGTCAGACTTTGCCTCCTCCTCCCCAGCCTCCACCTGTTTTTTCGGCCTTGTCTAAAGGGGAGGGCAGCTATCCTGCCCCCCTGCCCATGGCCTCCCTACAGCCAGCCTCTCCACTATCAGCAAACTAAATTATGGGCAGGGGTACCTCGAAGGTTGAGGCCAAAGATGTAATAAAAATATGTATAACGTTGTATTTGTTGTGTAAGCTTCAACAAATCTTGTCCTCTATCGCATGAGTTTTCCTGACTGAGCCAGCTGTGTAACGTCAATGCTTTCATGTTTTCAGGTGCCAAGTTTCCTATCAAATGGACAGCTCCTGAAGCCATTAACTACGGCTCTTTCACGATCAAATCTGATGTCTGGTCCTTTGGCATCCTACTAACAGAAATCATCACGTACGGACGCACTCCTTATCCAGGTCTGTACATCACAGAGTTAATGCATTAAACACCAGCGTTGCTGTTTCCCCATTAATGAACTGTCAGTGGCAACAGCCTACATAGTATTGCACCTTCAGCCTTCACCCAGGATGCACATATCATTTAGGGACAGGTTGATTGGGGTTATTTCTTGTGCTATACAGTATTAAGGTTGCACAGTGATGTTTTGTGGTTTGATTTATAACTGTAAAAAGTGTGGTGTACTGCAGGAGGGTGTTGGTGAAAGTGCACTGTGGAACAAATAGCTTTGTAGTAGCAGTGTGCGTCCTGGTTTTGTACCAATGTGATTGAATTAAGCCTGTTTCTGAACAGACCTTTTAGAACTCAATAGACTTTTTAGAACTTCTACTTGTGCGGATTATGATAGCAATCATGGTAGTTAAAGTAACTGCATGCAAATACACTTTTTGATATTATTCATTAATGGTTTTGATTTGAATCTTTAATTTCCATTTTTTTTAAATCCCATAGGCTTATGTAGTACTTATTTTATTTATTTATTTATTTTTTAGCAGACACCCTTATCCAGGGCTACTTAGAATTGTTACAAAATATCACAGTACAAATTATCACATTACAAAATATTGCATTGTAAAGTACCACAGTTCAGAATATCACATTACAGATAAGAGCAGTTGTAAAGTACAATAAAATCAGTAGCAAAAGTTAAAAATCAAATAAGAGCAAAAAATAGAGAATACAGTAAATAATTACATGTAAGAGTGGGTTCGACTAAGAGCAGTTAACTTATATTAAAAATATTTTATTATACGATTAAATCCAATATAAGTTCGTAGTAAGTACTAAGAATGGATGAGAATGATTTCAAATAAGAGCAATTACAAAAAACGGGAACACGGATACCTATAAGAATAAAGTCAAAGACAAGATACAAGAAGTAGTTATAATTAAGAGCAGTAGCAGAATACTGCAAGGTATGGAGCAGTTCAGTGCAAATACAAGCTGATGCAAATACTGGTACAATTGGGTGCCATATAGTCAAGTATGGTCGAGAGGTGTGGTGTTTACAGATGCTGTCTGAACAGGTGTGTCTTGAACAGTCCTGATATCTGTGGGCAGGTCGTTCCACCACTGAGGGTCAAGGGTGGAGAAGGAGCGGGCTCTGGAAGCAGGGGAGCGGAGGGAGGTTACAGCTAATCTGACGGTGGTGGAGGAGCGGAGGGGGCGAGAGGGGCTGTATATCTCTGTATTACAATATTAACATGATTCATTCTATGGGTGTGGGTTTTTCAAATACATTCAACTGTTATTGGAAAGAACAGCACATCACAAACACTAGCTCGCTGATTCAGAGGGTTGTTGTCTTGCTGGTTCCCTTATTTCCTTATAAAGGCCACTGTATTTGTGTAGTTTTCCTCTGCTTTTCCTGTGGTTATACTATGCATTTACTATAGTTTACCCTGGCTTGCTATGTTTATTAATATCCTTTACCTCGCTATTCTTTACAATGCTTACATATGCTCTACCATCCTTTCAATACCATGCTTTCACTCGCTATTCTTTGCTACCTATGCTTACCATGTGTTCACTATGCTTAATTGTTCCAGTCAGTCCCTGAGCCAGGTGTTTTTTCCTCTCTCAGGGATGTCGAACCCTGAGGTGATCCGGTCCCTGGAGCGCGGGTACCGCATGCCACGGCCAGAAGCCTGCCCCGAGGAGCTCTACGAGATCATGCTCAAGTGCTGGAAGAACAGACCTGAAGACCGGCCCACCTTCGAGTACCAGCAGAGTGTGCTGGAGGACTTCTACACTGCCACTGAGAGCCAGTACCAGCAGCAGCCTTGAGGGGGAGAGCAGGACACCGAACGGAAAGGAATACTTACTGGTGGGAGGGGAGGGCCACAGTAACTAACTGATAACTCCAGCACACAGTGTGCACCACGTTCTAATAAGAGAGATTCAATACAAATAAGAGAAAATGTGCAAGTCTAACGTTCCTAGCTTCAGGAAGTTTTTTTTTTTTTCTTTTTAACAAATATTTATTCTTTGTTAGTTTTATTGAAAATCATTTGTTGTAGACTATTGCTAAAAATGACTAACAAATTATATTTTATCCCTGAAAATATTAGCCTAACTGGAAAAACAAGTTAACTGAAGGGATATTTTGTGTAGTTTTTTTTTGTTTTCCGCTTAGAAAAAGACAGTGGCACAAACTTTGCACTGGAGAAAGGTTAATCAGGACCTTCTGTTTCATGTTTCTTGTCTGAGATAAAAAAAAAAAAAAAAAATAACAAAAATTTTAAATCAATCAAACATAAACACCGGCAAGCAACCCATTAAATGATACAGGGTTAGATCCCCAAAGCCATTTTCTCCAAATCATCATAAGCACAATTTCAGAAAGAAAAAATGCACCCAATAAAGTTAACAATCCATTTGCTATGGTGCTGTAATTGCTGTTTTTGCCTTGCAGACCAGATGTGTGCTAATGGCAATTTGCAGTATATAACTTTGAGAAGCTAGACCATCGTTGTTTAATATATATATATATATATATATATATATATATATATATATATATATATATATATTCTTTTACTTAAGAGGTGCACAGTTAAACCTGTTTACAAACCCGCACTAATGTGTGTGTGTGTGCGTGAGAGAGACAGGTGTGTCGGATCATAGTGCCGGCAGATAGTTTTTACTATGAGATTAGGGGAATTATTGGAAAAGATTTAGTAAGTCGCTTCTGAAAAGTGAAAACATGAACCCTGAATCTTGGAGCAAACATTTAGTAAAGCTGTTCCATTTGTTCTTCGCTTAAAGACAGCTCTGTAAATATCTATCTCAGTTCAAATGTATGTATTTATTCATTTCAAGTAATTTTACCAGGACAGCCCCTCTGCAGATTCAATTCGGTACAGTGATATCAGAATTGTCCAGCCCCCAATGGACTGGGGCTACACCAAGCTTTGTTTTCATTTTACTGTACATTGTGCTGAGTCAAGCAGTAACTCGAGGAAGAAACGTAATGTCAAGGGAATCAATTCAATACACATGGTGGCCAAATTGTGGTTCACCTGGATATAGAAAATACAGCATTCTGGACACCAGGGCTTACCATATGCTTAATTTTAATGGCGTTTATTTTTTAGTTTCCATTTTGAATGTTATTGTAGCTCAAGTATTCAGCATTCTTAAATAGCAGCTGGTTACTGAACTATTCACCGGTATGTGTATCAAGGGCTAGGTTGTAGGAATGTGACTAGATCTTTGTAACCTCTTGTTCCTAAGTATGGCCTATATTAGGCCAAGGTGCATCTTAAGTTGTGGATTAAGAGAACTGAGCCAAGCTTGGGTACCTGAGTTAAAACCTCTCTTTTACATGACGTCAGTGATGATGTCACATCTCGTTGCTGGTCTCTTGGTGTAAGCCAGAGCCCTCATGGTTGAAGGCCATGGGGATGGCCTTCTTCATCTGTCATAACATCCATCAGCCACCAGGGGGAGTGTCTTGGTAACAGGAAAATTATGATTGCCAATCCACATATGAATGTGAAGTTTGTATGTTTTTTTTTATGATTTAAAAGCTGTCAGTTTGTATTATAATATAACTTAACAAATCAACAAAGTAAATAAGATTATAAAATACTGTATAGTGTGTGGCCCTTATACATAAATAATGCCAAATGAAGATTTTTACATTTTACGCAAATTCCCTCTGAACGAAGCTTACTGTGCATCTCTATCGTTGTATTATTGTTATAGTTATTATTATAGTTATTGTTGTTAGAATTGTTATACATACATTAATTGAAAATACCTTGCACCCTGTTGCTCTTGACTTCTACAATGCTGTTACCCATCAGCTCTAGAGGTTCTTTTAGCAGACTAATACTATTCTGTGCATGTGTTCTGCAAGCAGCACCAGCTTGTTCTTTACTGCAGTTATAATTAGGCTATGGGACACAGAGCTGCAATATTTTGCTGCAAACCGGGCAGTGGTTAACATTTATTGTGCCTTATTTTTTTATTTTGTCATTATTTATTTATTTTATTTGACAGATCATACTACAGTACTAGGTTTGGTGAAATTTTAAACCCTTCCCATAGTCAAGAGGAGGTACCATGGACAGCCAGGACAAACACTTGTAATGGAATACCATCACATATAGCAACACATGCCTTTGAGATTGTCAGCCTTACCCCCACTCTTCCCTTTTATGATGTCTTCAATAGCTGTGTTTTGATGCTCAGATACCTGGATTTGTGTCATTTTTCTATTGCTCAATCCAGCTGGCTGCTGTCTTGCTTGCGTTCTTTGGTTCACGTTTTCTTGAGGAATCACGTGATAGTCATATCAAATCATATCAGGAATGCTGGCAGCTCAAATCAAATTTAAAAGCATACTGAGATAGCTTATTTTTGAGCTGCATTGATTGGCCATATAAAATCTGGGACAGAGCCAATGTCATTACAATCTACTGCCCTGTGCTCTTCGTGTCTGCTTCTGTGCCATTTGATAAATCTGTATTTTAGTTTCCTTTTTATTTCATATTTTGGAATAAGCCATCAGTTAAATATCGACAGAGAAAAATTAGCATGCCCTCCACCTTATGAGAAAACCACAAATGTGCCCATGGCCAAAAAAACGCTGAGGACCACTGGCATAAAGTCATCACTCAGGAGACTTCGGGAATCGGAAATTGTGCAGCACGGGATGTGGAAATACAGGAAAATGTATCTTTAAAATATTACAGAATTTATATCAGGGATGCATATTCAATAGCAAACTAATATGTCAAGTGAAAGATAAACAGTGATGTAGTGTTTGCTACATGCACACACACACACACACTATATACATATATATATATATATGTCCAACACCTGTACATTCATTGAACCCCCCAAAAAAATGGTGTATAGATTGTGTGTGTTATGATCCTTTTTAAATTTTGAATTTTTGTGGTACTTTTTTAAACATAATGTAATGTTTTGATTATTTTGTAAATGTTGTATTTAACAGTTTCAGCCATAGACGATTTGTACTTTTCTGTGTAACAATGCTTAATTGATTTTGCAGATTTGCTTATTAAAAAAATGAAAAACATGACTTCAGTGGTGTGATCGTGATGTGTGTTTCAATGGAATTTACATGCATTCTCTTTAAGGGAACAAAACGTAAAGGGCAATGCAGAACCTGTACCAGTTCCACTGAAAAACTAGGCAGAAATTGATATACACTATATGTGAAAGTGGATCCGAACTGTTGAATAGGAAAACAAAATATTGATCATTATTATTATCATCATCATCAGTATTATTATTATTATTATTATTATTATTATTATTATTATTATTATTATTATTGTTATTATTATTGAATCCAATGATTTAGTGCTGCAGGCATCTCCCTTCTAGTAGGATAAGTCATTGACATCAGTCATCAACCATTCCTCTGTACTAGAACACAGGCATCTTAGAGGATTGAGTTATTTACTTATTAACAATAAAAGTGTTTCATATTGCTGTATAAGTCACATGACAACATGCTCAATACAACATTAAGCTTGTCAAAAACTGTTCAAGTTGTTGTTCTAGTATCACTTGTGCAAATAATGGCTGGCAGATAACTATCTAAATAATCAATTGTATCTAAAAATGTATGGCAGGAGACGGGAGTGATCGAAAGGATTTTTTATTTTTATTTTATTTTTGCATATGTTTATTCCATCTATAATATTACGGCATAGGTGGAGATTAAGGGGACCAATATTCTGAAACTGCAGTTAAAACACACACACACACTGGTTTTTTTTTTAATATTATTATTATTATTATTATTATTATTATTATTATTATTATTATTATTATTATTGTTGTTGTTGTTGTTATTGTTGTTATTGTTATTATGATAGAGGAGACGAGCAAGCAAGCAAGCTCAATTGCTTCGCCCCTTATTCTCCACCTATGATAAAATATGTTTGGTGATTTCTGTGGGATATTCTTATTTTTACGCGTTTCTGCAATTGTAACTGAGAAAGGCTGACACGTCCAGCAGTACATCAAGACTGTGTAGGTCGGAGATCCATTAATGTAATAATTATAATTGAGATTACTGTTTCCTAAACCAACGTATTGGGCTATATACCAAACAAAACATTATATATCATTTAAATCGTTTTTCTTAATAAAGGCACCAATACATATGCACATTAGTAACCAGTGGGTGACAGAGATTATAGTAATTATTAGGTTTGTATTCTGTTTAAACACCGCAACAACTGGGCACTGCACTTATTTCAATTCCTATGACAAGAGGAGATTTATCGTTAATTCCCTTTCATGCAAGTGACCATGACTCATCCCTTGAAGTTCAGCGAGAAGCTCGCTTCATTTGTTATCGCTACTTCCGGCGACGTCACGAATGACACGTGTATCCAAGATGGCGGTGGCGGTAGTGATGGTAAGCATAATTTGTTTTCTTTAATGTTTTTTTGTAATTGTTCTTCCTGTATACCGTTTCTAATAGTTATGATTAAAAATAGCCTCGCCATTGCATAAAAGAAAACGGTGATATGTATTATTAGTCTTGATTGTTTGACATAAAAGGGTCGACCAGTCTCTGTTTCCTGTGTAAAAAATAAATGTTCGATTGAACATCATGCACGTAAATAATATTATTATAATAATAGCAAGGTAATAATAATATATTTTCTCTGATGTATATTGCAAATATGCATCGGTACATTTTATTATTAGCCTGTGAATGAGAATTCGCCGTTTAGAATACTGGTAATTAATATACAACTCTGTATACCTTGCCCGTGAAAATACCAACGTCTCTTTGTAAAGCTGGCATGCCTAAATAAAACAGTAACAAAAGTAATCATAGAATGGACAACATTTCGTAAGTTGTATTTTATATCGTATACCAGTACTAATGCCATTACGGACTTCCGAGTTCCCCGATACGGAAAATTACGATTGTTGGTTTTTAACAGTGCAAGCCGGTATTGAACTTATAATCTACTGTACAGTGTGGGCCATTTGTTACCTGAAGCACAGGTATGGCCTAACATAATTTGGAACTGACAATGCCAGTTAGCAGCCAGCAGAAGGCTTTCCTCCAATACCCCAACACCTGGACCCAGATTTGCTTTTAATATACAGATTTGATTGATACATTATTATATACTCATTGACACATTCCAGTACGCATATTGTATCTTAAATTGTATCTTTACCATTGGCAACTCCTAGAGGGAGAGAGAAAAAAGCATGTCAAATTCTGGTTAAACTTGCTCAAGATATTATTGAGTGTAATCTTGGGTATACGGTGGCTTTGTACGCCTGCCTGCCTGTGTGTCACACTTACATTTTTCATATTTCTAGAGAAAACTTTACGCAATTTAGCGCAAGTTTAAGTAGATCAGAATCTGGGTATATAGATGTAGCCTGTTGGTCAGTCTGTCTCTGTGATTATGTCATTTACATATATCTAAAGAGAGGTTACATTTTATCTGGACAAACCAGTAGCACAAGAGATGAAGACATTTGGCTTGTTTATATGTCAGTTACATTTTTACAAGAGCATGTGAATATAGGTCATGGTGGTCTGCTTTTATCATTGCATTGGTGGCTTTTATTTGTAGTAGTGGCAGGGGAAGATTGTCTTACAAAAGCAATTCAATGTTAGTAACTAAACATTAGCTTGGCTCTCTGCTTGTAAAACACTGCCTGCATATCTCTATTGGTCTCAGTCTGTTACTTGTAATGAACACTAGTAGTCTTTGAAGGATATGCTTTCAGTACACATCTCTGGCAAGTCATCGTTGGCTCTGTCTGTGCTATCACTCGTGTGTCTCCAGTTGTTAACTGAGTTTGTCTTTTTCATACTGCCAAAATACCCTTTTTCTGGACGATAGTACAAAAAATGTTTAAGTATTTATATGGTGTTATTTGTCTTTTGAAGACAGTATGCTGGCAAGCATGACTTTTTTTATTTTCAGGAAACGTGGACATTGATGGTGTTGTCCCTTCTTCATTCTGCCAATGCCTTTTATGTGCCAGGAGTTGCACCGATAGACTTCCACCAAAATGATCCTGTGGAAATCAAGGTAGGAAATTAATATACAATCAAAGTTAAACAGGCAGCAAAGTGGCTAACTCATGTCAGGCTTGTAAATTGTCTAATGAAAACTAATAGCTAAGAAACATCTTTCAGTGAATATTTTTTATGGAATACAGGAGTGATTTGTAGAGTGCCACAATCCCATTATTGGTATTGTGCTCTCCTAGACACTCAGGTGAGGGGCTTTGGTGTTGATTGGGCTATTTTATCATTTGGTTCATTTTTTTTTTCTTTTTTTTTTTTTTTTTTTACAAAACCAGCTTCTTGAGCTTACTCAAGCAGCTTTCAAATGGTAAACTAGCTGAATTAACACTAGTGACCCTCATCTGGGTGTCCTCACCAGCTTTCAGTAGAAAGCTCTATGAAAATAATTGAGTAATCGATTCATGCAGCTTTAGTGATTGGTTAAAGGACGAAAATGCACATGCACAAAATAGTTCAGGATCGTATCTCTGTAGTGAGCACTGATGGAATTTGTCTAACCCATGCTGTCTTATTTCTGCAGGCTGTTAAACTGACTAGCTCACGGACACAGCTTCCCTATGAGTATTACTCGCTGCCGTTCTGCCGGCCAGATAAAATCGTTTACAAAGCAGAAAACCTGGGTAAGTTCAGAGTTGTGTCTTTCTCAAGGTCAGTTGTAAGTTTGTTTTTGTGCGAGTTGCATTGAAATCAATGGTGTCTTCAGGTCCAGGGACCAGGTGTGCTACATTTTCTTTACTAGCCATTACAAGAGAATGTATATCCTGATTTCCTTTAAATGGGTTATTATGAGAGAAAACCCATTGTGATCTTAAAGGTGCAGCTGTAGGTAGGGTTGCAGGTGGACATGTATTGATGAAAACACTGTAAGCAAAGTGGGTAAGTGCCATTTAAGCAGTTTTGTGGAACAAGAAGACTGGTTGGTATCTTAAGGGACAGGATACACAGTACATATAAACTTGCAGTTCCAGTAAATTAACTTTGAATATTGTTTTGTTTTATGTGAAGTGAAAGATACCTATGATGTAAAAAAAAAAAAAAAAGTTTTAAGTTGTGATTTTGTAAAGACTAATCTGATTTTATAACAAAATGCAGAAAATGAGTAGTACAGACCTCATGTTGATTAGCATAGTTGTGTTTTGCAGGTGAGGTGTTGAGAGGAGATAGGATTGTCAACACTCCATTCAAGATGCTCATGAACAGTGATAAGAAATGTGAGGTTCTCTGTGACCAATCGAACGAGAAACTTTCGGTGGAGAAGAGTAAGCTGGTTGCGGAGCGCATCAAAGAGGAGTATTACGTCCACCTGTAAGTGATAACACCAGATTATTCCTGAATACCTGTTGATTCAGGTTTGGGGTTTCAGGTTTGCGCACTGTTGTGTTGATCTTAGGGGTGCAACAATAATCGATTTATTGATCATCTGTCCTTAAATTCTACCAAGCTTTAATTACATTTTGGTGAATCGATGCATCGAATTAGTACCCAGTTTTAAGTCTCCTGTTTCCGGGTTTGCATTAAAACCTTGAGTGTGAGTCCGCTCCTTCTAGTGCTAGTACGGTAGATTAGCGCGTTGCTAGGATACACACTTCAAGCCTACGTTAACAGTAGGATAAGACAAATCAGAAGTAGGCCAAGTATTCGCATTTTTTTTTTATTTAAAAATTAAGGCAACACATTTTTTTGGTTTTGTTTTTTTATCTATTAAATTTACCAAATACCTTTTGTTTCAAAGCATGTTGTGTTTGGATTATATGGCAATATTATAGAAAAAGAAGCTGAATTTTGTACGATAGTTACATTAGTCAGGGTTTGTGAGTAATTCAAATGCTTTGCTTTTGGACATGTAAACAGTATTGAACAACCGTAGTTCAGAAATTACTTCTGTTAAAATATACTATTTATTATTATTACAAAGTTAATCTTTTCAGTTGTTAAATGTAAGTCTTTTGTATTTCATTTTTTATAATCGGAAGTGTTCTAATTTGAATGCAAGTCGTGCCTTTTTGTTTAACTATGCACAACTGTGTTTTTAGTTATTAGATCTGTAAAAAAAAAACGGTTTATTTTGAAAAATAAAACATCAATGCATCGATTATCGTTGATAAATGTCTATACGGTAATCGAATATGAAATGAGGGTGCCGGTTGCACCTCTAGTTGATTTTGTAAATGTTTTGCTTTGAATACCCTAAATCACATATTGAGAGAGCAATTAATTATGAGAAATACCAGTGAAGAATGGCCAAGATGAGTTACAAAACTGCAGCTTTATATTTAGAAAACAAACAGAATAGCTTTATTAATGATGGTTCAGCAGAGTTCCATGCTCATACATTTTGATTCTTGCTCTATCCTAATAGAATTGCTGACAATCTCCCTGTTGCTACACGGCTGGAGTTCTACCCAAACCGGGATGGTGAGGAAGAGCAGAAGAAAGATATTCAGAAGGATGTGCAGTTTGAACACGGGTATAGGCTGGGCTTCACAGATAACAACAAGGCAAGTGATCTGTGAGACATAGACTCAAATATTTTGTGTGGGAGTATAAAATCAGCATTTTATGGAGAAAGAAATGTAAAACTCAACCATTGTTTGCACCAGAATACTTGGTATAAATACATTAATGTGGCACAGTACACAATATAAACCTTAGTTTGTGTAATGACTTTCTGTGCTTGTGTAGTGAAAAAAAATCCCAGTGGGGGACATAACCCCCTCATATGAGAAAGCAACCTCTTTTACTGCTGTTAACGCTGCCCTAGGAGAATTGTTGCAGTAGGAATGCAGTAGTCAGGATGCTCCGTTGGTTTAGCCAATTTATAGCTATTAAGCATTGTGATCGTTAATACTGTGCTGAATTCATTATTTTATTTTTTTCCTCCCCAGTTCTATCTGCACAACCATCTGTCGTTTATAATCTTTTACCACAAGGAGAAAGTAGAGCAGGGAGAAGAGCCCACCTTCAGGGTAGTGCGCTTTGAGGTTGTGCCACAGAGTGTCAAGTGGGAAGGTAAAATCTAGCTGTTATCTGCAGCATTATCGTGAGTTCACTTTTTGTGGCCCTGTGTGGATACTGTTATGATTTTGCATGCTGTATTTAAGTTGTACTGTAGATTTGTGAGAAATCCACTTGCATTATTTTGGTAGATTAGTCAGTAATGCTAGTTCAGCATTTTCTATTTTGGCAATGGCAGCTACAATGGAAACTGATGAAGAACATTGTAAGCAGCATTCAGGATCAGCCTTCCATGCAGGGCTAGTAAGTCGTAGCTAATGCATTAAAGCCTGTATATGTGGTTACCAGCTTGTACCATCCAATACATCTTAAAACAGATGTTTTTCAAGGCCAGCAAATACGGCAAACTTGAATAAGCAGCCATAGATGGTTTACCCAACAGACTTTTTAATTTTACCCACACTGCACAACTGTTTCCCCCCCCAGATCTAAAAGCTGATAATAAAGGTTTGTGTACGTTGCCTGAAGCCAGTGGCTCTGCTCCTCAAGAAATAGACCCCACCAAAGAAAACCAGGTTCTCTTCACCTACTCTGTTCACTGGGAGGTTAGTGCACTGCTGGAAATCTGCTGAGCATCAGTAAAAATTATGAAGAAACCGAAATATTTTAGAAAGTTGTTTGCTTATTGTGATGTATCCAATGCCAGTTTAAACATGGATAGGCGATGCAGAAACAGAAAAATGAACACTTTGAATTTTAATCTGTAGGAGAGTCTTGTCAAATGGGCGTCCCGTTGGGATACATACCTGACTATGAGTGACGTACAGATTCACTGGTTTTCCATCATCAACTCCGTGGTAGTCGTCTTCTTTCTTTCCGGTAAGAGGGATTTTTAGTGCACTTTCCATTCTTTGTCGGCTTCCTGTATTTGCTTACTGTAAGTGTGCTGAAATATGACTAGGAATTTTAAAAAGTAAACTTGTGTTTGTAAGTGATAACATTTTATTTTCAAATTATCAGAGGCATCAGGTGGGCTGATGAGGCATTCAGTGTTCCTCCATTTAAAACAAGTTATTTTCTTTCAGGCATTTTGAGTATGATCATCATTCGAACCCTAAGAAAGGACATTGCTAACTACAACAGAGAAGACGATATTGTAAGTGACATGTTCTCTTCTAGTTTTACTGAGTTTTTACATATACATTGCTATCCAACTAACAGTCTACATGTGGTCCTGTGTTTAAAGTGTTGAAGATTACACCGTCAAGAATATATTAGTAGTTTTAAAAATAAAATATTAAAAGCATGTAATATAGTGTGTGTGTATAATTACACACACATAGTTTATTTTCTAGACATCCGCAGTATACATGGACCTGTGTGTTTTGCATACTGTTTGTAAATAGTTGTGCTGCTACACAGCCCAAAGAGCTAGATATGGACAGGTTTCAGGTTCTTCAGATGAACAATGGATTGTCTGTCGGACTAGTTTGTGTGTGGTGGTTGATTGTATGTGTTTACTGAACAACAGGAAGACACAATGGAAGAGTCTGGGTGGAAGAACGTCCATGGTGACGTGTTCCGTCCACCTCGCTATCCCATGATTCTCAGTTCTCTGTTGGGATCTGGCATTCAGCTCTTCTGCATGATACTGATAGTAATCTGTAAGTATTTATTGTAATGTGTTTCCTTCCTAAGAATCATGGGGAACAGTATCTATTAACCTTTAACTGACACACATTAATTATGTTGGTGCTTCTGCTCTGCCATGGTAAAAATGTTAATTTTGCATAATCTATCAAGTAGTTTACTGGAAAACAGTCCTCAAATAAGCCGTTGCAGTTTCCTTGGGAATCTGGGTTTTAAACCCACTGTTTCACAAGACCTCTCACAAAATTAAGAGCTTTTCAATGAGATGAAAAGTGTGGTTTTTTAAATATATAAAAGAGACCACATGTATTTTGTTGTAGCCCTTTGTTTATCAATACCTTTGACAAATCCTCATCACAACAACTCTGCAGATCTCAAGGCGCTTTACACAATAAAAAAAAATACTATAAAGAGAAATAAACAAACCAGTGATAAAATCAGGACATAAACACAAAGCAAATTTGACTTTAAAAGCAAATGGATAGCAGAGGACAACGAGAGACGCTCTTCTCTTAACCAAATGCGAGACCAAACAGATAAGTCTAAACATGAGACTGTGTTACATTAATTCTCACTACTGACCTTGACTGGATTCAAACTACAAATGTGAAACGCGTCATAGGCCCACTGCCCATCCACTGTGCCACCCAAATCATATGTTATATACATTTCTTTTTTCCTGCTATTGCCAGTTGTTGCCATGTTGGGCATGCTGTCACCATCCAGCAGAGGAGCCTTGATGACAACCTCCTGCTTCCTCTTCATGTTCATGGGGTATGCGGTAAAGTGCTTTGTGAAATGAACTCGATGTCATTTGCTCTGAACTGCCTTTCTTTGAATACTTTAATGCAATGTGAATATAAGGTAAAGCAACTTCAACAAATAAAAAATAACTGCTGATGTATGTTTATTTTATTTTCTCTCCAGTGTGTTCGGAGGTTATTTTGCTGGCCGTCTGTATCGTTCTCTGAAGGGCCACAGATGGAAGAAAGGAGCGTTCTGTGTAAGATGGTTTTTAATACTCATTAATATTTATGTAAGCACAAAAGCATAAACTACAGATTCTCACAGCCACTACTGATGGATGTTAAATACAGGATAGTACCCTTTTTATTTTATTTTTATTCTAGCCCTTCATTTTTAAGTAAATATCATGACATTGCACATGGAAGATCTTTTTAAATCATGTAGGCCTCACTCTAAACCTATTCATGTGCATCAGTACATGGTCCTGTTCCTCGAAGGCTGTGTCTAATTTTCTTTCTCACTTTATGCTTCCAGACCGCCACCCTGTACCCTGCAGTCGTGATTAGCATCTGTTTTGTTCTGAACTGCTTCATCTGGGGAGAGCACTCATCTGGAGCGGTAAGATTATGTTCCAGCATATGCTAATGGGACCTTGCCTCATAAAACTCGTGTTAAACTAAAACCATTGCACAAGCTACTTATTTTTTTTCTTTAATGCTACATCATAAATATGAACGTTGTAGCAACCTCTTATGCTGGAGATTCCTTTTTTTAGGCTAGTGCTATAGTACACAGTTTGATGACCGTTTCGTTTTCTCTTAAAGGTGCCTTTTGCTACCATGGTTGCCCTCCTGTGCATGTGGTTCGGTATCTCCATGCCCCTGGTCTACTTTGGCTACTATTTTGGTTTCCGCAAACAGCCTTATGATAACCCAGTCCGCACCAATCAAATTCCCCGGCAGATCCCAGAACAGAGATGGTACATGAACAAGTTTGTTGGGTAAGTTACATACATTTCGAACTTTACTCTCTTACGGTATATGTTGTGTGTAAATTATTATTATTTTTTTTATATTTGATATAGATCTAACCCTGCTTTTTTCTTTAGAATTCTTATGGCTGGTATCCTGCCCTTTGGTGCAATGTTTATAGAACTTTTCTTCATTTTCAGTGTAAGTTTATAAAATAGTCAGTGTGTGTGTGGGGGACAAAAACAATCTACAATGTATCCTGTATGAAAGCGTGTCTACAATGACATGTCGGATTGGCTTGCTTTTCTGTATCTTTAGAACAGTGTACCCCTGTTAGCGCTAATATTGGGATGTCCAAGTTTAGTGTTTAATCTCGGGCTGTTAAACTGCCCATAGCTTTTGAAACATTGTTCCATGTGTTTCCCTGTCGATTCTTTTGTAGATAATTTGTGATTGTTGTTGTAGTTGCTGCATCCTACAGGATTTGATTGCACAATATAAGCAATTTTCTTCTTTCACTCCTTTTAGGCTATTTGGGAGAATCAATTTTATTACCTATTTGGATTCCTGTTCCTAGTGTTCATCATCCTTGTTGTTTCCTGCTCTCAGATCAGCATTGTAATGGTTTATTTCCAACTCTGTGCAGAGGTAAGCAAGAATATGCTCTAATAACTACCTTTGTAATAATAAAGTATTAATACAAAAGTTTCCATTTTGTATTTAAATTGATTTTTAAAATTATTTCGTGATTTTATAGTGGGGTCTGCCTGTCTGTAACACTTTTGCAAGCTTAGTATATAATTATGAACGTGTGTTACAGTTCTCAAGATTTATGGTTATTTCATTCATAAATTATATGTGAAATGTTTAGGAATTGGTTTGTCTCTTTGAGGAGAAGTTTGCTACTTTAAAAGTACTCTTGTCTTTGTCTGTTTTAACCTCTCTCTTTTTCTAGGATTATAGATGGTGGTGGAGAACATTCTTAGTCTCTGGAGGATCAGCTTTCTATGTTCTTATCTACGCTATATTTTATTTTGTGAATAAGGTACGTCGCCTTTCAGAATTTCATTTAGATGGTGTTAGTTAACCCACACCCTTGTGCTTATTGTTCAAGACAGGAAAATGCCATTTGCAGCCTTCATTGTGCCCTGGGCTGCTGAAACCAGCGACCCCTGTAGTCTGGCCAGGCGCCTGCGGGCTTGCCTGTAAGCTGCCCGAGAGCTGCATTGTCCTCCGACGCTGTAGCTCTTGGGTGGCTGCATGGCGAGTCCGCAGTGTGAAAAAAAGTGGTCGGCTGACGGCACACGCTTCGGAAGACAGTGTGTGTTCGTCTTCGCCCTCCCGAGTCAGCGCAGGGGTGGTAGCGGTGAGCTGTGCCTAAAAATAATTGCCGATTCCAAATTGGGAGAAAATAATAAAAAAAGAATTGGCAACGACTAAATAAAAAAAAAAAAAAAAAAAAAGTGAGCCTTGAATATATTTATTTAAAATCTAAATTAAGCTAGTAATTGTGAAAACTGATTCATTTACAATTATTTCCCCTGTACACACAAATTGTGTAATACACATAAATGTTGCAGTACTCTATGAAAAAGTAACGTGACTATTAGAGGGCTGATGTTCATGGATTTTAAGAAATTATACCTAATCTAACACCTGTGGACTTGTTGACACTTTCACCTTTTGTGCTTTTGACAGACTAGCCCTGTATTAAAATGGATCAGTAACAATTATTCTTACTGATTTATTTATTTTTTCTTCTTGTTTCAGCTGGATATTGTAGAGTTTATTCCATCACTGCTTTATTTCGGATACACAGCCCTGATGGTCCTCTCCTTCTGGCTGTTAACAGGAACGATTGGTTTTTACGCTGCATATATGTTCATAAGGAGAATCTACGCTGCTGTCAAAATAGACTGAGCGCATAACCCGAGCACAAACCTGTGCTTATACTTGCGTGTGAGGGGAGGACAGCCAGACAGGACCTCTCAATTAAAATGCAAATTCAAAGTTTAATTTTCTTTTATTGCACAGATCATGGGCCACGTGGGATAAGGGGGTTTCAAGTTGGCAGAAGATACCATTTTAAATCTATTTTGTTTTATGACTGTTTTGAGTTAACAATTTACCCTTTACAAAAAATACTACACATGGGTTGTGTTGAAGCTACTCTGTCTTCTACTTTGTTTTTCTAATTCTGATCAGAGGTAACCTTGAGTGCCTGTTTATTCCAGGTTTCTGGTCCGGTGATCTTTTGCAGTTGATCTGTACAGAGGCTCACATGGTTGTTCAACTGTTAGACTAGCATGCAGGGTGTAAAAAGGGGACAGATGATGTAAGGTTTGTCATATTGTCTGCTGTACATGTTTCAATCCAAACAGACATTTAGCCAGAAGGCAATGCAGACAACCCTTACAGAGTATACCTACAAATGTTGTGACACTATGTACATCAGTTGAATGTTTTTACTTTAATACTGCTGTTCCAGTGGCAGCAAATACAAATTAATATAGGTTTTTAATTAGAATTTACGTATAGAATATTTACAAAGTTTACTTGTGCCTGTTCTGAATCCACCCCTAAAAGCAGTCTTGCCACTCGATTTTCTAAAGCTTCAGTGCCATTGTTCCCGCTAAAACTAAAATCAAATTCAGTACGTGTTATAAACATTGGTTTCGCTGTACGACAGACCTGCTGTTTTAAAATTCATGAATACATTTTTAAGCACCTAATGCTGCCAAAAACAGTATGTAGGTTCTAAAGTTGGGAGCTATTCAGATTACATTTTAGGGGTGTGGGGGGGGGACATGTGACCAAGGAATGCTTGTACATAACATACATCTGAAATGTAAAACCAGTTCAATATAATTCATAAGAGGTAGTAGTCTTGCCATGTATATTGACAGAAGCACCTGAGTGGTTAAAGGGGAATCTAAGGTTTTTTTGTGTGTGTCATGCTCGTGTATTTTAATAGATGTTTTACCTTTTTTTTTTTTATTATTATTTTCTGGTATACATGAATCTGAGCTAACTGATGTTACAAGTCATGTGCATATATATATATATATATATATATATATATATATATATATATATATATATTAAATCATTCCCAAACACATGGAACAGGATTAGCACTATGTCTGTAAACAGTGGTGTAAGCATTTATTGGTTTAGCTTCTGCATTTCTTTTTGTACAATATAATAAAGTTTGTTACCATATGTGGCTTTCAGGCTTGGTTCTGAATATCTCCAAGTCTTTCTGTAAAAACCTGTCAACGAGTGCGAGGCCCGGGTGTTTTCTACCTACAGCACACAGTTCACAGATTTCAAAAGGAATGTAGAAATAAGCACGTGTATGTCAACAGGCACACCAGCTTGCTGTACCCTAAAAAAATGTGTAAATGGAATACAGTTGTTGGCTAACTGCCAGTAGTCATGTTTCAACTAAGTTATTTAGAGTGTACCAGCTCTCTTCCCTACATTCCTGAATGTGTGGTTGGCTCAACATGTCTGTTATTGGTATTCTTCTGCTTAAACCGGTTTAAAAAAAAAAAGTGTTTTTCTTGTGATTTTTTTTTTTAAGTATATGGATTCCATTAAATGCCTGCTGGAGACCTATGTGCTGGTGAATCCTATCAGTCAACTCAAGAAATGCACACTGAGCCTGTAGAGTTTTTCCTTTCTTAACCATTGCTAAATAAATTATTTATATCTTACACCGATGGAGCCATTTTATGTGCCTCCAATTAGAATACAGCACTGATACCATCCACCATTCAGAGGGTTAAACATCAAGGCTTGTTTTTATTAATTTTAGATGGACTGTCCCTTTACACTGTTGCACTGATTGTAAAAGCACACCATTGGTAATTTCATAGCATCAAACCTGTAATGTTTTTTTTTTTAAGTTTTTTCGTTTGCTTTTTTTAAAGCCCCTCAAGCTGGTCATAGATATGCAGGGGGAGGGGAAGCATGTGTAGTTAGAACAATACAGGGAGTGACCGATCATACGGTAGGGAATGGTGTAGTTGACAACCTGAGCATGATTTGTTTCAAGATGTCTTTGGTGTAATCCTAAATAAATGATGCTTTGTATTATGACGTTCACTCTTCTCAGGTGCTGTATGTACCGATCATGTCATTGTTTTCAGACTGCATGTTTTTTTTTTTTTCTTTATATAAGAATGTGAAGTTATATAATGTATAAAATAAAACATGCTTAATATTTCCACTTTGGATCAGCTTCACTTCAGGTTTAAAGTATCATTTACTAACTTTACACGGGCTAATTTCAATGTTGGAAAGGTATTGTCGCAGAAGTAGTAACTTTACAGATACGATGGTTTGTAAGCCGAGAAATTCTTTAAAATGTATTCATGAGGAAAGTAAACTTTAAACAAACTACAATGTTGTAAATTGGCTCTCATGGTTGTGGTTAAGACTATGCAAAGGGCTTGAGAAAAAAAAGAATGAGATTAAATGCGGTAAAAAAAAATAAAAAAAATCAGACAACAAACTAAACCATAGGTTTGTATTTTAATCATTTAAAGATAACACAATAAAAGTCAAAAGTACAACATACTGTACAATAAGTAAATATGTTTGCGTTAACTTTTCTTTGGATCACCCAATATAAAAATCTGTCATCTTACACTGCAGCAATGATTGCATATGAATCCTTTAAGAAACCTCATCTTTTTTAAAACAAAAAAGATTAGATTTGTTTCTCTGAAATCCTTTTGTACATTTCCCAGTAGTATGTAAATACAATGCTATATAAAAATATAGTGAATAATGAATGCAAACATCCCATCTCTTCTTTTTAAACGAGGCAGTAATAAAGAATACAAAAGGTAAAACAACTTCTACATACTACACAATAGATACACAAAGAACTTGGAATGCAGGACTTAAGCTAAAAAAAAAAAAAGACACTAGGTATTTCTGCTTAACAGACAGACACCTTCATTTCTCATAATATAGCCAAAACAATTGTATGGGATTTGTAAATATCAATGCACTGTCTGAAGAGTTTCATCCTGCAGTTAGTTATTTATTCCATTCCCAATGTGTTCTGTACCTACTAGTACAAATATGGGTTGAGGGTAATACAGCCTAACCAGCAGAGAGTGTAAGGTAATACTAGCAGGTATACACTGAGATCCAGAGACCAGGTCAGTACTAATACAAACAGACAGAGCCTACAGAAAGCGCAGATACCAGTCTAAGGTATTGTCCATACATACAGGGCATGTATTAATAAACAGGAAAGAAAAGCATGATGATAGTACAAGGCATAAAAACGTATTAGCACCTAAATGTCAATTGTAAAGTATTAAGGTAAGCTTTTTTTGGTTTTGGATTTATAAATAAATGCTGTTAGTATTACTAATGCTTTAATACGTGTGGACATTTTCCATTGCATGTGTTCCAGTTGTTAAATATATTGCAATATATCCTTTCTATTTCTTAGGTTATCTTTAAAAGCAGATGTGGATTTCATTTGTTGGAAGCGCTTTATGCAGATGTTGCTGGTGTTGACAGGTATTTCTGAAAATCAACACATTCAACTTGTGAATCCTCAATGTTTAAAACACTGGAATGCATCATCATTTCCAGGTAAATAATACTCTTCAAATTAATCTGTAGCTTAAGTTATGAAATGTGGCACTTTTTGGTGAGGGCATTTACTTAATACAAAAAGGATTCAGACAGTTTGGTCTTTGGAAGCTCAAACTTGGCAACAATACACTGAAGACAATGGAACTCACACCTGCACAAGCTTCACAAAGTTCTAAAATGGAAAAAATTAAGCAAATGCAACCATGTTTGGTTTCTAGTAGTTCTAGTTCTTGATTCCATGATAAGTTGACGGCCTAAAGCAGCAACAGACAGCTTTTTATGGCCTATAAAAACAGGTGTGTTTTAAAACAATAACAGTGAGACACCACATGGTATTTCTGTCTTGAGCTGCATACTATACCATGCCCAGGTTACTACCCACATACTGGTTTTCCAAACCCATATTTGTACATGTTTCCTCCGAGATACACAGAAATCTGGCTTTCTATTATAGGCATTTCTTTGCTTTAGGCTGTCAAGCTGTTGGGCTGGTACTTCCTATATCTATCTCCCACATGGCTGACACTCCAAAGAAGAAAAAAAAAAAAAAAAAACCAGAGCAGCGGCACATTTTGTTTATCAAATACTGTTCTTATTCTACAAAAAAAAAAAAAAAATCTATACATGGTTTCTAATGGCACTTAATTGTACACATTAAAAATTAACAGGTTGTACGTAAAAGACACTCCTGTTTACAGGTTTTGAAAGTGCTAGAAAACAAATAGATTTAAACAAGCCATGGGAGGAAAAAAAGTCATCAGCCACTATACTGGAGCAGTCAGATCAGATAGTCATTAAACTAACATGGGAAAACCACTTCATCCAAGAGAAAAACAAGTGTATCAACTCAATTATTTAGCTGGTGTTGATGACATGTATGTGTATCATTTTAAAATAATAACAGTATTATTATTAATTTAGTTTTTCCTCCCAGGACTTAGAAATATACATGAGGTGATGTGTTGTGTTATTATGAGGTCCTGTTTAAAACAGCACAAATATTAAAAAGAAACAAAAGCCCCAATTAGTTGTTTATACTTTGATCCAACAGAAGGGTCTGCTTATAACAAATGATAGTACAGTTTGCCATTCCATTCAACTATTTTTGCTGAATCTAGGAAGAAGCCAGATGAATAACATAATGCTGAAGGCAATGTGTATACACACACACACACACACACACAACCCAGTTGTACTGATAACTGGCAGACCATTTGAATTGTGAGCAATTTTAAACTTCGGAAGAGAAGTCGTCATCACAGGAAGTTTGATACCAAGAAAGAAGAATGTAGATTTATTTTCTCAGGATACTTTTCAGCTTTAAAAAAAAAATAACAATAAAATTACTTTATCTGTAATATGTTCATAAACAAAAGGTAATAGATGCTTATTTAGTTTATAAAAAAAGCAGTTTATATTAGAAAGACATATAAATACATAAGATATAGTTACAAAATATGTAGGAAAACAAATGAAATGGCACATGCTTTACCAACAATGATACAGCATTATTAGGATCCACGCATGTCCATTGTAATGAGGCTAAATGTCCAACAACTATTTATTTTCATTGGCTTCTCCTATTCTTAAAAAAAAAGTTTCAATGGCAATGGACTTGTTTATCTTACACTTGAAATCAGGTTAATGTTTGTAAAAGCCATCACTACTTTCACATCCGATCCCTTACCTGGTAATCTAGTTATGATTTGATGTAGTGGGGCACATGGCAAAAACAGCAGGGAGGTCAAAAGGATCAAAGATGGGTAAGTGCATTATTCCAGGAGTGAGCAATATTATACAAAAACAGCCAAGGGTTTAACCTGCTCATGGCTTTTATCTGAGATACATCCCTGCCTTTAGGAGTACAAACCAATGCTTTAAAATCCAACTTGCCTCTGAAAAACTTTTCGTGCTAGAAATCGTGTTTGTCCCTCTTGTTGAGCAGAAAACTTTTAGTTAACTTTTTATTTTTATCTTAATTCAAATACAGTGCTTTCTGTTGTACCTTTGAACTACAGCATGTGAATTAATTCAGTATCACGAGGCATCAGGTGCTTTTCATCTGTAGCTTTGACATTAGTGATATCTGCAGATTACGATTGGTGTATAAAATAAATGGCAAGGATCCACAAGGTCTTTGCTACAGAATAAAAAGGGGACCACTGCAGTATTTCTAGTGCTAAACTGGGTTTTAAACCTTGGACAGCACTCCTTTAACCATATAAGATTACCAGGCTCACTAATTGGAGCTATTGTTTCAGTCTCTTGCAGGCTTCAGATAGCAAGACAGTTGAAGTAAAAGCACTTATAATCCAAAGGGTGTTGTTTTTTTTAGTACAATGTAAAGTCTTGGTTATTACTGTAGAAATCACAAACCCTGTTTTTTTTTTCTACAACAGCTCAAATATACTGAAAACCAATACTTAATCTAAATTCAGATCAATAAACTGCAAGTCATACAACAAAACTGTATGGACACCAATTCAAAATGTCAGTACTTTATACAACTATCTAGACTTAATTTCAATGAAAAAAAAAGCAATATATTTTTTCGTACACTGCAAAGAAATTCTTAAAACACATTTTATTGTTTACTATTCACATATGTCAGGGTTATTATACTGAATGTCTAAAACCGACTAGAAAAAGAAATATTATAATAATAGCAATAACAACAATTTCAAAACTGGGCCAACTGTGACTTTTCAGATTTGAAAAATGAATGTTGGGAGGGAGACTTATTTATCTGCAATAGATATACTGGGACAAGTATAAAAATGGGTAATTGAGTAACCCAGATGTGACTGATCAGGGGCTGGGCGGACTGTTTCTCAAATTGTCAAAAACTGCCTTAGAAAATGACATCCCCGCTTGAGATGTGGTATTATAGTGGTTCAACTAAGTACATGTCATGAATGTTGGGTTTTAACAATTTCTGAGGCAACCTTATTCATTGTTCTTTAACTGCGTTGCTCTACAATTTAAAAATATTCAAGTTTGCTGTCGACAGTAATACTAACCTATGGATCATGTTTCGAAGCATATGGTAAATGATGGATGTCACGCAACATACCGTGGATGGGTGATGCTGTTAAAAAACATATTTGGGTCACTGGTAAAGGACTGCAGGCAGCTATTCCTTTGGGTAGCCATTGCAGGAGTATTGAGTCACGGTCATAAATGGCAGTACAGTTTTGACATGGAGATGGTCAGATGATTGTACTTAATAGTGATTGCACTGCTACTTCTCATGCTGCGGCCGCTGTAATAAAATTCCTGACTGAATTAATGAACGAGGAATATAAAGACTGAAGGATTGCACAGGCTTCTCTATTCCTTTCCACTTGAGTTTCATTATAATTTGCTAAAGACTGCATAATATTTGAGCTTACATTTAAAACCTGGTTCAGTTCTGCTTTTTGCAATAATGGGGTGTCTCAAATCAGTCCTGTTCATTTCCATTTTTAGCAGGCTGAGATCAAACCACTTCAAACTAGCACGCCGTCAGTCCCAGTTACGGCTGTGGTTTGCTGGCATAAATCTGTCTCTACAACTTTGAGCACCTAATGCAAAGGATGCTAGGGGTGAATGCTACACCTCAGACTTCTGAACTAAAACAAACATGCATGTAAGTAGATGGCCGTCAATTCATTTTACTATTAAATATTGGAGGTAGATGAGTAAATTTGACAATTCTACAAACATAACATAACAAACAAGCAACCTTTGACCTTTGTGTAATATCTGGTTGCAGATCAGATTTTTTGCTTAGAGCTGTTCATTGTTCGGAGCTTTCAGAAGCAAGTGAACTGGCCACCACTATGAGGCCAACGTTACCTCTAGCCATTGTGGGTAGTTCAGCAGCAAGGATTTATGTTTTTATCACACAATTTGCACCCTGCTTTTATAGCTGGCATGCATATTATATGTATAATTAGAAGACTATGCATGTGTGGATACTTTTAGTGCCATTTTCTGCAAAAGAAAAAAAAAGTATTTTAGCAGCTTTTAAATAAGTGTACTGTAACTTTTATACCAAATTAAACTCACGGACAGAACCCTATCCTTTTCCAACAGGAGCGCTCTCAGTAATGGTCAGCGAGTGACTGACTCTGTATTGCAAGCTTTACTCCAGTCATCACCAATCAAGCATTGGGGAAATGCAACAGAGATCCAATCTGCAGCGCTCAGAGGAGAGACTATCCATTAAGCTGAACCCACTGAGGAAAATCAACTAGAAATCAATATTCCACAGCACAAACTAAGTGCCAATATATCTATTTGATGTGTGTATTTTAAAAAAGCAGAAATGTCCTTCATTAAACCAGGGCTTACCGGTATAAGATATTATATCTGGCAAAGCAGCACTGTTGACCCTGCAAATGAGTTTGCCAAATACACCATCATTAAACCTCTCTCCAACTGTGTAAGACTACTGTATTTGGCCTCCAAATAGATTTGAACTTACGACTTCAAAAGTCATCCAAACAGGTGTGAGTTTAAAATGGATCTGGAGTGAAGTTGCAATATGATGCTAGCAATCTTGCAACATTCATAAATGTTTATTGCTAGCATTAATTTCCTGACAATGACATTCACCTGAAATATTTATTTTTACCATCTGTAGTTGTGAAATATACTTTTTTTTTAACCACTATGTGCATTCCAGTTTTCTCCTTGGCAGTACTGTGCTTGTTTCCACAATAGCAGTTTACATGAAGGCCAGATATGTGTATTTCTATACTGCTAGTGAAAAAACATTGAATGCACATGTTTGCGTGCATTGGCTGATGAAGGAAAAAGTGCTTTTTTTTATATAAAGTATACATCCCCATCTTAGATGATGTAAAGTATCTGAATTGTTTGTCTGTAGGTCTGTTTTTTGTCATGTTATTTGATACCCTGCATGTTGAAAGCAGGTTAGATTTCAACCAGTTCATGTAGTTATTATTCCTTCACTAATTCTTCATGATGTATCCTGTAGGGAAAAAAAAAAACTGCAGAATAACACGCAGCTGATGAACTGCCACTTCGAGAAGCTATAGGGAACGTCTTATAAGAGGAAAGAAAGATGATAAAAAGTACTATTACTAGTCTTTGATAAGTTTATAGCACTGTACCTCCATATTTAGGAATCCATTCTATCTAGTAAAAGAAAAACAAACAAAGCCTTATAAAAGCTTCTTAATATAAAAGATTTAGCTTCCTCCGGCTAAAGAAAGCTTTGTGCGCTTTAGTAAGGCTCCTTATTAAGTCTTCAACACGGTGAGAGGGATTTTAAACAGCTCCCCCCTCGTAGTGGAGCCCTATTGAAACGCCTGGTGAAAACGAGGCAAGGTGGTTGTGCTGAGGCTGGTAGTGAAGACGGGAGGGAGGGTGTGGAGAGGCCCCAGGCTTAAGCCACTCCCAGATCCCTGGGACTCTTGAAGTTGAGGTTGCAAAGAGGTTAGGGGAGACTGGTGCTCCCCTTGGGAAGAGTAGCCCATGACTAACCCCCCTGTGGACATCGGGGGGTTGTAAGGAGGGAGGTTCAGCGGCAGGAAGCTGAGCAGGTGCGAGAAGTCCATGTTAGCAGCACAGAAAGATTCGGCAATGATGGCCGGGCTTTTGGACAGGAGGTGCTCCCCGGAAAGGTCGTCCAGGGACTGGTGATGTTCCAGCCCGACCTTGGGCGGAGACGGGTGGGGCTCTACAGACAGGCCGCTCTGCAGATCCATGAGGAAGCTCTCCATCTCCACTTTGATGGGCTTCTCCTGCAGGCATGCGGTAGATCCAAGCTGGTACTTGTGTGGTGGGGGCTGCTGCGGAGGCGGGGAGTGGTGGTGGACAGGGGAAGGAGACTCCATGGGGCAGCCCATCCCCATCGTGGCCAGCGAACTGGGCACCAATGTGTGAGAGAACCCAGAGTTGGACATGGCCTGCAGGTGCTGGTTGTACATGCTCATGGGGAAAGAGCTGGCGAAGGGCTTGCCCATCATGGAGTCTTTACAAGGAGGCATGCACATCATGGGGCTATGCTCCTCCTTCACGGAGATGGGTGAGCTGGAGTGGAGCAGCCCCAGCATGTCAGATGGCTCCGTCTTGATCTTTAGCAGCTCCTGGGAGTGGCTCTTCTTGACGTGCCTGGTCAGGTGGTCCTTGCGGCCGAAGCGCTGGGCGCAGTACTGGCACAGGAAGTCCTTGCGGCCCGTGTGGACCACCATGTGGCGGCGTACGTCCTTCCGGGTGTAGAAGCGGCGGTCGCAGTGGTCACAGGGGTGCTTCTTCTCCTTCACGCCGCCCGAGGACTTGCCCGAGTGGCTCTTGAGGTGCTCCAGCAGCACGGGCGTACTCTCGTAGCTCTGCAGGCACACCTTGCAGGTCAGGTCTCCGCTGGTGGCAGCGTGCATGGCCACGTGGCGCTTGTAGCCCAGCTTGGTGTTGTAGTTCTTGCCGCACTCCTCGCACTTGAAGGCCTCCTTGTTGGGGTCGTGGGTTTGCAGGTGGTTCTTCAAGTGGTCTTTCCGGTGGAACATTTTCTCACAAAACGTGCACTGGTGTGTCTTCTGAGGAGAATGTGTGGCCATATGCCTGCGGATGCAAACGTGTGTTAACAAGAAGAGATCAATGGTTTGGTGGTTTTTTAGTTTTAATGCATGTCAGCTTGCTTTTGGGTTCTTTAAATTTTTTCACCCCCCCCCGCCCGCCCGCCCGCCCGCCCCCCCCAAAGAACTTAAGATGGTGGGAGGAAGGTTTTAATACATAGACAAAATAAAAAAGAAACAAATACAAATCGTAGCTGTTGCAAACTCCGTGAACCAAGAAAGAATCAATGTAATTTATTTTTAATTCTAAAAACATATTCAGAATGAGAAATGTAGCCGCATAAGAACAAGTGGCAAATCCGTTCAATGAATCGTACTTGGGGTTTAAGCGGCGGTGCGGCAATGGTACACATGCTTACCTAGTGTTTCTACTGCATCCCTGTGTATTTACCTGAAGAGTTTATACTTGGAGACGAAGGCCTTGGCACACTGGGCCTGGGAGCAGCGGAAGGGCTTCTCTCCGGTGTGGCTGTAGGCGTGAATTCGGAGCTTGTCCCGAGAGCTAAACAGCACCCCACACACCTCACACTCGCTAGTCCTGGGGGTCCTGGCTTCCCTCTCTGCTCGCAGCGCCTTCCCGGCGGAGCGAGCGTCCTCTTCCTCCTGCGTTAGTGTGGTAATCTGACCTTGGGCATCGGCGGCAGCTGCTGCCATGGCAGCCTTAAGGGGCTGGTGCCATGAAAAGCCGGACGCTACACCCCTGCCTTCCAGGCTCTCTTTTGGCTGCTGTGCTGTGTGATCAGACTGGGTTAGACTGAATCGCGCAAGGAGGCTCCTGGGCTGGGTCTGATCCAGTTCAAGGAAAGCAGCAAGTCACCCAAATCTAAATTAAAAAAGAGAGGGGTTTCACAGAGGCCAAGCTACTACAAACTACTCGCGATCCCAGACGTGATTGCTACAAGGTTGGCATATTGTGGGAAAGCCATTTAAAAGCACCATAAATCCAAGCTCTAGTACTAAATTCACACACACACACACACACACACACACACAGAGGAGAGAAAGCTTGTACCTTCACTAACAGGCGTCCTAAAGCTCCTCCACAGCAGCCCACTCACCCAGTCCCAACAGTGATAGTTGGGGGTGACCAAGAAGTACTGCTGCACATCTTCACCTTCCTGTAGGGGGAGGGGGTAAACAGGTTTAGAAGAGCAAATCAGATATTAACACTATAACCTGTGGGAAGAGCCACAGTGGCTTCAGGGGAATGCAGGCAGAGTACATTTGGCTTAAGGTCTACTGGATGGTTATGGTCTGTGGACACAGAAAGGCTAGTTATGAAATCTACCAGAACAATTCTACATTATTTTAGGGTTCACAGAGGTGTTTGCTCCAGTACTTGGCAAGCACTGCAATTGTTGCATTGTAAAGTCTATTTGTCATCACTAGGTGGCACCAAAGTACAAGTCCATAGTTTCTCATATAATACTGAAAAAGTGGTTGGAGTAAAGCTCCCACCAGCATGGTGGCTCTACACACTGGGCTGCTGATTCAGTGCTGACAAAATTGATTCCCAGATCAGACAAAACCACCTGTAGTGTGAAGGCCTTGTATTGTCAAGAAGGCTGGGAAATTACATGGCTTTCTAAAGCAAGGTCATGACCTCTTTGAACGCATGGTCTCATCTAAATTCTGATTCCAAATAAAAACATTAAAATAAATGTTAATCAATATGGGTAATAATAATAATAATAATAATAATAATAATAATAATAATAATAATAGCCTAGTTAGTAAAAGATATACAATTAATGAAATGCTTAAAAACTTTACATAAAAGATTCAGAGAAGTACTGAATTCAGCCCCCGGTTTCATATTAACTAATCTGTTCAAGACCAGCACACAACCAGCAAATACATTTCAGAATGAAAATCAACCACTGGAAGTCTTATGCAAGTTTTCAAACCCGATGTCAGTCCCTATTTGCGACCACATTTCTACAAGGTGGTCTAATAATGACTGAATCTGATGAATGCTTCAGTCATAATGACACCCACACTTCCATCCCTGCAGATCACCAGAGATATTTAGTTGAAAAGAGGCGACAGCTGGAATACCCCCTGCCCTGCATCCAGCACAGTCACACAAAACAAAATGACATGCCCCCCACTCACTGTTACTGGGAAGTCATATCTACTGTTACATACATGTTGTTCAGAGTATCAAGCATGAGAATGACTATCTATAGCTCCTGGCGCCTGACTAAATTCAGCCAAGCCACCTTCTCACGCTAAGCCAGTCAACACTGTAGCACTGCTACTATAGAAGGGCCTCAACACAAACACATACTGCTGTAACATAGTTCAGGAACAGCACATTTGCAGTAGTACTGCAGAGAGACTACATGTATTATATTGTGTGGTTACCACATTGTATTGCATTACAAAATGACAGTGTCTGAAATACTGCACTTACTGTAGTATAATGTAGAGTCCTGCATAATTACAGCAATGCATATTTGTACAATAAGACTGGGGGTCCTGTTAATGTTATATAAACTTTGTGTTACCTGTTTCCTCAAATGGTTTTTTTTGTGGTTTTAACCCTTTACGGTCCATTTATTAAATGTGTGTCAGGCACGCCAGGTCTAATTTATTTTCACATGCGCAGTTAATTTTAGACGCGTTGTTTAAAAGTATTTTTTTTCACAGTCAAAACGGGTTTAAATGGCCCTGCATATCAACAAAGCACTCACTAGGCATCTCCAGCCCCGCCCTTTCATTCGCTATAGCTTTCATCTATGTAAGAAATAAATAATAATAATAATAATAATAATAATAATAGTCGTACATACCGATCAATCATCTCCTGATCACTCGTTTTATCACCAAACTCCTCAATAATGTGATCCAAGTCATTATTTTATTACTATAACATCTCAAAAAAGCTCTGCAAATGTCCGTGTTCTCTGTGTGCTGACTTACTATCAGCCAGCTTGTTTACTTACGACCGCCCCATTATCTGATACCAGGGCCATGTATGACTATTCATGTGATGCGCCTTTTTTTTTTTTTTTTCGACTTGTCTCTGCTCCTGTCGTTCCCACTCGGCCATTGAATGGTTTTCGACTTTTTCCGGAGAAAAAACGACTAAAACACGTTTTTTGCGTTTCTATAATGATGTCGGACAGGGTCCGACAATGGACCCGATAGGAATAATTGCAATGTCGGACCAGGTCCAACAATGGACCGCAAAGGGTTAAAGTATGACTAGATGTACAGTAAGCAATAACATGAAAAGGCATGCGGTTGTACAGAGATATTCACACGCCTCAGGTTTGTGAGAGACCATAGGCCAAGTGTCTTCAGCTACCTTAGAAGTGAGGTTATTACTTTTGAGTGAGCTATACTGTGCTTCTATAATGGCTCATTGTTGCTTTTCAAATTAAAAGCGCTTTTGTTTTTACACGGTTTACATTGATTGCTTCAGACATACAGTACTGTGCAAAAGTTTTAGGCAGGTGTGAAAATGCTGTAAAGTAAGAATGCTTTCAAAAATAGACATGTTAACAGTTTATATTTATCAATTAACAAAATGCAAAGTGAGTGAACAGAAGAAAAATCTACATCAAATCAATATTTGGTGTGACCACCCTTTGCCTTCAAAACAGCATCAATTCTTCTAGGTACACTTGCACACAGTTTTTGAAGGAACTCGGCAGGTAGGTTGGCCGAAACATCTTGGAGAACTAACCACAGTTCTTCTGTGGATTTAGACAGCCTCAGTTGCTTCTCTCTCTTCATGTAATCCCAGACACTCGATGATGTTGAGATCAGGGCTATGTGGGGGCCATACCATCACTTCCAGGACTCCTTGTTCTTCTTTACGCTGAAGATAGTTCTTAATGACTTTCGCTGTATGTTTGGGGTCGTTGTCATGCTGCAGAATAAATTTGGGGCCAATCAGATGCCTCCCTGATGGTATTGCATGATGGATAAGTATCTGCCTGTACTTCTCAGCATTGAGGAGACCATTAATTCTGACCAAATCCCCAACTCCATTTGCAGAAATGCAGCCCCAAACTTGCAAGGAACCTCCACCATGCTTCACTGTTGCCCGCAGACACTCATTCGTGTACCACTCTCCAGCCCTTCGGCGAACAAACTGCCTTCTGCTACAGCCAAGTATTTCAAATTTTGACTCATCAGTCCAGAGCACCTGCTGCCATTTTTCTGCACCCCAGTTCCTGTGTTTTCGTGCATAGTTGAGTCGCTTGGCCTTGTTTCCACGTCGGAGGTATGGCTTTTTGGCCGCAAGTCTTCCATGAAGGCCACTTCTGACCAGACTTCTCCAGACAGTAGATGGGTGTACCAGGGTCCCACTGTTTTCTGCCAATTCTGAGCTGATGGCACTGCTGGACATCTTCTGATTGCGAAGGGAAGTAAGCATGATGTGTCTTTCATCTGCTGCAGTAAGTTTCCTTGGCCGACCACTGCGTCTACGGTCCTCAACGTTG
Organism: Acipenser ruthenus; assembly: GCF_902713425.1. NCBI lineage: Eukaryota > Metazoa > Chordata > Actinopteri > Acipenseriformes > Acipenseridae > Acipenser > Acipenser ruthenus. Next base: position 6,868,483 of record NC_081217.1, on the reverse strand, counting down.
CCCGTTTCTTTGTGCTTCTTCAAAAGAGCTTGGACAGCACATCTGGAAACCCCTGTCTGCCTTGAAATTTCTGCCTGGGAGAGACCTTGCTGATGCAGTATAACTACCTTGTGTCTTGTTGCTGTACTCAGTCTTGCCATGGTGTATGACTTTTGACAGAAAACTGTCTTCAGCAACCTCACCTTGTTAGCCGAGTTTGGCTGTTCCTCACCTAGTTTTATTCCTCCTACACAGCTGTTTCTGTTTCAGTTAATGATTGTGTTTCAACCTACATATTGAATTGATGATCATTAGCACCTGTTTGGTATAATTGTTTAATCATTCACCTGACTATATGCCTACAAAATCCCTGACTTTGTGCAAGTGTACCTAGAAGAATTGATGCTGTTTTGAAGGCAAAGGGTGGTCACACCAAATATGGATTTGATTTAGATTTTTCTTCTGTTCACTCACTTTGCATTTAGTTAATTGATAAATATAATCTATTAACATGTCTATTTTTTAAAGCATTCTTACTTTACAGCATTTTTTGCACAGTACTGTATTTGTATGGTTTGGAATTCTATTCAGTCAATCGGAGCGCTTTTACCCAAGCCATTTCATGAATGGCCAATAGCAAACCTGTGGAGCGCTGAACAAGGAAGAAATTGTGTTATTGCAATACCACCAAGATTCCCCAAGATGGCAAAAACTCCAGCTACAGTAGTACTTTTCTATAAGACCACCAAAGGGTCGGAGTAAAATTATCTTCATTGAGAGCTGGTTCTTTTTCATTTTTAGCTGGAAAGCAATACCACTAGTGTCGTTATAAAACTGACAACTTGAAAAGAAATGGAGTTTGGGTTTCCACTGGTACCAGTTTGTATTTGTATCTCCAACATCAACCTCCCAAGGAAAATTCATCTGCTTTTAAAGTGGGTGATACTGTGCATTACGAGAAACTCAGTAAAACCGTGTGTGGTGTATAGTTGCAATTCATTTAGCTGTTTAATTACATCTTCAGGCATGCGTTAATTGCCTATTTTGAAGTAAAATTGCCTTTGATTTTGACACCAGATAAAACAAACTCTCAAGACGGCAATAACTTTGCTGAAGCCAAGCCTGACACTTAACCCATTAACCACCAAACCTTTTTGACACGCTGTAGTTGTCTATCCAGAACCAAGCAAAGATAATGGCATCAATCTGCCAAGCCTCAGGCATTGTAATTCAAGACAGCTACAGCTAGCTGCGGTTCGGCTGCTTTTTACTGTGCTATTGGGGGGGGATTGAGGTCTTCAAAACAGAGAAGATCCAACTAAACTGGTATACAGAAATGGCTTATGTGTTTTAAAATGCACTACTGCTGGTGATCCTTAAACCAAAAAAAAAAAAAAAAGGTTGAGAGAAGCCACTGGACTGGTCAGTAACCCCAACCCACCCACACCAGTGCTACTTGCTACTCCAATAAAGTAAACATTGTTGTTGATAACAGGCGTTTGAGCAAGTGCACAGGCAAGGGGGTAGTGACCATGAATGAATGCTACCACTACAATCCCCATCATGCACCAGCTAGGTCAAAGCAACAGCATGAGAAGATGGGAAAGCTGGAAGCCAAACAATGGGGGGAGGGAGAGAGAGAGAGAGAGAGAGAGAGAGAGAGAGAGAGAGAGAGAGAGAGAGAGAGAGAGAGAGAGAGAGAGAGAGAGAGAGAGAAGAGAGAGAAAGGAGGGAGAGGAAGGGAAGACAGAGAGACAGACAGAGAGCAAGAGAGTGAGCGAGAGAAAAAGAAAGAAAAATTAAGGGAGAGAGGAGGGGAAGACAGAGCGAGAGCGACAGAGACAGAGAAGGAGCAAGAGAGAAGGGAAGACAGAGAGAGAGAGCAAGAGAGAGCAAGAAAGAAAGGAGGGGAAGACAGAGAAAGAAAGGAGGATGGAAAGAGAGCGAGAGTGAGCGAGCGAGCGACAGAGAGAGGAGAGACAGAGAGCAGAAGACAGAGAGAGAGAGAGAGAGAGAGAGAGAGAGAGAGGGAGGATCGGGGTGCAGGACACCCCACTCTACAGCCTGCCTTTAGTGATAGTTCAGTGACTCCACTGAACAGGATGTCAAGTCATGCTTTGGTGACCATATTGACACAAAATGACAGGACAGGAAGGGAAACGGCTGTTACAGGCAGATCTGAGGAGGGGGAGGGGGTTTGGGGTTATCTGTTCCTTTCCGCTGAGCAGTGTGCTTGCTTCTTTCACTAGCTTTAGCTCAAAGGACTTTGGCTAAAGACATCGAATTTTACTGGGTGGTGAGGAAATGGGTAGAGTGGATTCAGGATTTCTTTTAGACAAGGAGCCAACAGACTTTTTAAAAACTCTGCACAACAATTATAGTGCAATGGTGGTCACGGGGGTGTTGGAATACCTTGAAGTGAACATGCTGAGGTTTACAAGAATTCAATTACAGACAATTCGGGGATTTTAGCCCTGAAACTGAAATCTGTGGTGGAAACGAGCACTCGAGAGGTCTTGATTTTTCCAGCTCACTGTATATTCAAGGGAAGACTTTTCATGCTGTTTCTGCACTACAATTTCAGCACACATCAACACTGGGAATCACCAGATCACGGGTTTGAGAAAGGACTATAAAAGGATACGAGATCCTCTGACATCATTTGCAAAATTGCAGGACATACAGTAGTTACCACGTTCATCTTTAAACTTTGACATAGCACAAAAACATACAACAAAATGGCATCTGGCTGGCTCAGGTGCAGTAGTTTTAATGGCTTCCCAATAAAGATCATACACAAATTCCTCCTACGACATAACATACTGTACAGAAAATCTGCTGCTCCTGATAACCTCTCTCAAAACAGCATAGGAAACCAGATAAGTCAAGAGGGACTAGAAGGGGCCAATTTCAGAAGCGTGGGGATTATAGAGGACAGGTTTGGGGCTGGTATCTTGATAACCCCTATTTTACATGGCAGTCCCCAACTGTAATCCAACATAAACCAAGTCACCACTAATGACTATGGAGCTCTTTTTGTTGGCTCTTGTTAAGGAGGTGAAGAATGAATTAGCTGTCCTGATCCCCATAGAAAATATGCAGCCCTCAGAATCAATATTGTTTTCAGATAGTTTTCTGAAAGTAAAACAAGTTTGTTTTTCTTTCATCAACGCATCATTTCAGCCATGTGGCTCAGCATTGCACACGCAGTATTGTGGCAAGATTTAAAAACCCAAACCAGATCAGACCAGGGAGTTAATTTCAATCAGGCTCTCAAAATGAGCTTAAATCTGAGGTGGCTTTGATTTAAATTACAGCAGATTCCTTTTTATCCAAGTCAACACCCTCCCGTAAAGTACGTATGTACAGAAGGTATTTTATGTTATTAAAGCACATCACAAGAAATGCTCTGTAATGCCAAATGTATTTCCTGACAAGGTGACAATGCCTCGTACAGACCAGTGTTGTGGCTCATCAGGGTGATTATTTTCCCTGGACATGATTAGACTCATATTAAAAGAGTAAGTAGCGGGGTTCCGAAATATTGTGTTGTACGTCCCTACATGTTGCTACAACTGTTTAAATAATGTACCTGTAACTTTTCTTTTCATTGTTAACATCCTGACAACTTTGTACACTTCTAAAACTTTAAAGTCTGTTTCAAAGCTCTTTTCAAAATGTCCGCTCTAGTGCAGTGGGGTTTGAAATCGGTCCTCTAAAATCACTGCAGAAAGAAAACAAAAAGAAACACATAAGTGCTCTGGCTTTTTTGTTCCGTACCACATCATGGATCGTTATTGCTGTGTTACCTGTTTGACGATGTGGGTGATAATCCTTACACTATCAGTGCACTAGAGCCATTTTGAAAAGAGCTTTAAAAACAGACTTTAAAAAGTTATAAAAAAAAAAAGTGTAAAAAGTTGTCAGGATGTTAACAATGAAAAATGACAGGTACGTTATTTAAACAGTTGTAGCAACACATGGGGACGTGTAACGTTATATTTAAGTATACTTACTCTAAGTCCTAGCATAGCCTTTGGTGAGTAAGTTACAGATGTCTTGCGTTTCTTAAAATCCTGGTGAGTCCACAGCAAGTCAAGTACACAAATGTTTCGGCAAACCCTTCTGAAGTGTAATCATAATTTCCAAAACAAATAACAGGCCGTGAAGGGTGGACTGCAGTGCTAGAGTGCAGAGTCGGCTCACCAGACCTCCATCACTGTCTAGAATTTTGAACTTCCGCCCAGTCTTGTTCTTAATCTGTCCTGTACACAGGAAACAGGCACACTGAGGTCTGCCTTTGGTTTCAACCCCTGACCGGTTTACCATATTCGATATTAAGGAGAACCACACATTCAGAGATGGAGAAAAAAATAAAACGGACAGATGCACTTTGAGGAGGAAACTACATCTATTTAAAAATAGACTTCAATATTAACAGATTTCAAATACAAACCATCTTGATTCAACTTAGATCACCACCACAGGACTGAAAGTAAAACACAGTTCACCTGAGCAATCCGCTCAAATCCAGTTTAGGTCATACGTTGGAGCTGGTCACTGCAAAACCTTAAAATGTGAGGCCATTGTGGACCTTTTTATATTGAATGACAGTGCGACCTGTAATAAAAAGGCATCCTGGTTCAGTTTTGTAAGTCCACTTCTATACTACAGTACAGAATAAACTGATATTTGCCGAGGGTTTGAAGAATAGATTCTGCTGTCTTACCTAAACTCTTAACTTCCAAACAATTGTGAGAGATGAACTTAACTGAAATTAAGTTCAGGGTTTTATTTCTTAAACAAAAAGAAATACTCTGTCTATAAATACAAGCAATTTTATATACAATATATATATATATATATATATATATATATATATATATTTTTTTTTTTAAAGACTGTTTAAAGTTTGGGCTTTTACCATTGGCACGTTGCATCTTAAATTACCAAAGAAAAAAAAAAACAGAATGAGGTTATTCATTTCAGGTACTAAACTGAAATCTTCAATTTCACAAATAAAAATGACCTGTGACCTTGCCCAAGGTTTTTTTTTTTTAAATGTACCAGTGGCATAAAAAAACAGCAGCATGTTTGTGAACCAAAAGCTATTAGTAAAACAGAATTTGATCAGATCAAGTTTCGGTGTTGGGGTCTCTTTTCTGGTCCAATCTAGTTCATGTCACTTTGTACTAACAATGGCACTGTCTTACAAAATTTAGCTTAAGAGGCTGTGCATCATTTCCTGTAGAGGATAACACTGCAAAAAATACCAAGCACAAGTTGGAAGGAAGGAAGGACACCCTCACATACTGTAACCAGGACTGGCCACACAAGATTTACTGACTGCAGGATGGTCGTGACTGGCATTGCTGGCATCATACAGTTTAAAAAAAGCAAACTTCTAGTGAAAAGCTCAGTTATTGAGAACATATTTAGCCAAGCAGGAGAAGGGCAAGGGGGAATGTGGGTTTGTTTACACACAACTAATATGGGAAACAAAGGATGTGAAAGCATTTCCATGGGCTACAAACCTCTCAGTTGTCAACACAAGGGGCTGCCATAGCTATAGGTTGCTGTTTGCCCAATATGGAGCCCTGTCCAAAAACCCTGTGACTGAACATGGGTGCATGCATTGCTGTTACACAAAGTATTCCTTCGTATCAGAAAACATGACACTTTTGACGTACATGATGACTAGCGCCTGATCCTTCATGACCAGGTATTTATTCCAACATGTTCCATCCTAATTGTTCATTTGAACTGATTAAACTTCCAATCAGCTCCAAAAGCAGTTCATTTTTTCATGATACCTGTTTATCCTTTGGCCAGAGTTGCCCTTGCTTGCTCTACAAATTAATCTTAGGACTGGACAAGATTACGTTAGCTGCAACTCAAGCATAACATTGGAAGCCTCTCAAACAAACTCAGTTTCTTTAGCTAGTCCCAGCTGGAAGTGAAGCTCTGGTTAAAACGCAAGGAGCTCTTTTTTTGAAGCGCTGTATAAAAAAGTCATCTACTGATCTAAAGTCTGATGAAATAAACAAACAAACGTTTACCGACTCCCATCAAGCAGCCCTTAAACTTCCAACAACTTGATTGCATCGTGCAAGACTAGCTTTGTGATGCGCTGTATTCTTTCAATGGCTTTTGCCTTAATAACAAACATTTAAGCCAGGCAACCCTAAATTGTTCTTCATGTTGCCAAAAGGTTTGAGTGTGGGATACGTTAAGCACTTGCCATTTATTCTGTCTAATTAAAAACAGAAATTAACGATCCACAGCTGAGCCAATTGGAGAATGTGGTCTCTGCCAGGCTTCAGCTCTGTCTTAAAGATCTCCGGGACTGAAGGCAAACCTGAAACGCACGTCAGGACATCACATAGGCAGTACGATTGTTTCAAGCTATTGTTTGTTTTATCCTCCTGCTCTGCATCATTAATATGGTACAGTCTAACCTGCTGAAGTGTAGAACTTATTTTTCTTTAATATTTATACACTTAAATGGAGTATACGCTTCAGCTTTTTGGTGATCTGCGATCTCAATTCTTACTATAAATTACTGTACCCGTAACAAAATGCATTACTGTGTAGACTATATACCATTTTGTTGGGGCTTCACTTATTCAGGCCAGCATATAATTATTTTTTCAGACACAGGGCCTGTGCACGTTTGCATCTAACTGCAGTTAACTGTATAAAAAGTAAAATAAAATACAATAAAAATGTATATTGTTAGGATTGAGCATTTCCTATATACCGCTGTTCTTTTAAATACATTTTGTTTGGGGCATAGTGGGGTCTGTACAGTATAAACACTGGTAATTAAATAGAGATTTATAACATTCATTACCGTAGTTAATGGCTAATGGTCATTGATCCCCGTATGTTATCAGACTATCGCTTATCCATTTAAAATACAATTCACTGGTCTATGGCTTACTATTGCTTTAGTACCTTTCATGGCTCAACGGTTACCATGAGAATATTACAGTAAGAGGACATCAGTGGTAAAGGAGTTAAACTGAACCTGCTGCACTCGAGTCCGTGCTCAAACATTTCAAAGCAAAGGGTCACAGTATTGAAACACACTACATACTAGTCTGTTGAACCACAGAACCACAATGTCATGCTGTAGCAGACCGAAAAAATTGCTCTCTATTTTCATGAGACGGGGAACTCGCAACCAACTGCAGCTGCCAAGAGATTTGAAACGAGAGCCCAGGGTCAGCTGTGTGTATTGTGTGAATATACCGAGACACTTCGAAAGAGATCGTCTCTAGATACCACGGCATTTAGTGTACGTTTTCATTCTGTTTTTAGTATTCGCATTGGAATATTTATTACATCATTTCAAAGCACGCAGATTGGTAGCGACTACAAATAGTCACCTAGCCATAAGAAAGTGTTTTTTTTTTTTTTTCGCACATACTGAATTTTGCTCCATATCTGCTTTGTTAAATGCATGGATTGATCATTTCCCTCAATTTTACCCTCCAGCTAACTTTATAGTACAAACTTGGGTTGTTCTGTGCTGCCACGATATATCAAAGCTAAATCAGCCGTAGATTAAAAAATGTAATTCATTTAAAAAAAATTAAAACACAGTACAGCGTTATAGGAGGGATTGCTGCTGAATCGAGTAACTGGCATTCTAATACATGGCAGACGCATCAATGTGTTCTACCGCATGCAAACCGAGTCCAGTTCTGGACCACCTTCATTTGCTGGTAGCTTACAAATGTGTGCAAGTTGGTTTTGGAAGGATGTGTCCTACATCAGGCCAGCACAGGTATGAGTGTAGCAAGAACTAGAAATGAGGAACCTCTTACTGTATTCGTGCTGAAAAACAATGCATGCTTCAAAATGTGTATTAAAAACCCATTTGTAATACGGAAAATAGCGTTTTCTTTCAGAGAAGTCTGCCGTGGGGTCACCAACTGCTACCAATAGAACAAATCTAAACTGTGATTAAGCTGGGGAAGCTGGCACACTAGCTACGCAGTTCAAACATCAACAGCAGCTACACAGTGGATGGTAGATGGCATGTTAATTATAATTACAGTGCACGCAAAAAAAAGCCCTTTGCCTCCAGCGCCAACCAAAACACCTCAAAAATCAGCAGGCTCGTTACAATCTTTTTTTAATCTTCCGCCGGTTCTCGTAGCCATGACGCATCAGATATCCCTCGCCAGTCAGAGTCGTGTTTCAACAATAACAAAATAAACAAACTAGATTAAAGTGGCACAGAAAGGACTCGCCGCCACATCTGCTTTCCAACCCTCACCTTGCACCCAGCTGTGCCGGCACCACAGCATCTGCTTGCTTCGTTTCAAAAGGAGAAAAAAAAAAATCCTGGTTTTCTTAATTTCTTTCTTTAAAAACAATGTAGAAATTTAACCATGAACACCAGCCAGCCCGTTCGCTGCATCGTTTGTAGTTGCCGGTATAGTGCAGCTGTTCCTCATACCTATTTATTTCCCCCCAAATAAAAGGTAATTACTAATGAAATACCTGAAAATTCTGCCCAGCACAAAGTGCAATATACTAATGTTCCTGTTCAATTCAGTTCAGAGTATGCTGAAATGGTATTCTCTATATTTAGATCCCATTTTTATGAGGAAGATGTGGTAAAATAACATTGCTGAGCCAACTCTGTACATTGACAAGCCTCATACAACATGTGCTCCCCAAACTAGCACAGCCTCCCCCAATTCAAGGCTGTGCAACCTGTAGGACTAGGCAGCAGACCATGTGGGAGTTATCTGTTATATTTTTTAATGCTGGGAAGAAAGCAAGTTAAAAAGTGCTGAATTCTAATGGATTAGTGGTAATTGGACTAATCACCATTCCAGTTGAAATAACCGAACAGCAGGTGTTAGAATTTGTGCCGATTATCCTACGTGATTAGAAAAATCTGTGTTAGTTCTGAGCGAGTATGCATTACTAAACACACGTACACACACACACACACACACACGCACACTTAGAGATTCTCACTTTCAGGTTTAGATTAATGAACGATTTGTGATTTGAAATGTTTGTTGCAACTTGAAGTCTCCTCAATTGGAGCCAGGCTGAAATAACTCGGTTCCCTGGTCAGACTGATACCAGAGGTGAAAACCCTAATGTGCCTCTCTTGAAGGAGAACTGTCTGTTTTTAACACTACAGAAAAATATTCTTTAATTTCAACTGAAACTTAGCAGTTAGATGCAACACACTCACTCACACACAGTACGAGCATTTCTGTAGATCTTTATCTGTATACCAGTAGTGAAACTTGCGAGGTTTTTTTTTTTTTTGTTTTTTTTTTACAGGATGTAGGAGACAAGCTTCAAGAGAATAGTAGGCCGGTTTTATATATTACATGTTTTAAAGAAAAAAAAAAAAAAATCTCGCAGGCATAGGTGTATAAAGAAGTTAAACAATAACAGAAAACTCTGTAGCTATGTTTATTGTGCCACAGAATTCAATAGTTCAGAATTATCCTCATGTAAACAGAAATGCTACACAAGAGAAAGTTTCTTTGCTCCAGAAGCCCTGCTGCTATGGCTACACAATGGCTGTGTTATGCTCGAACACAGATATTGCTTTCAATATCTGGCAAGACATCTGTGCCCTACAGTTTTATAGCTGATTAGCAATAAACAGGTTCCACTATGACAGTAAATTAACTACCATTCATTCCCTGGTCATTTGCAAAAACAATGGAAGAAAAGGTAGCCTGGGAAATGTCAAGTTATTTTGCACCTACAAGTTCAGTGCTAGCGGTTGTGCAGGAAACATTCAAGCGAAGTTTCTCATGCAGCGGTAACAAACTGCTCTTAGGGCTGAAGCAGCTGGTCCTGGTGATTTGTTCTGAAAGGGTCTGCAGAGGAATCAAGGAGGTGCTGAACTCTGGATTAAAACTGCGCAGTCTTGCCAGCTAACATGGTGGTACACACAGTCACTTCTGCATTTTGATGGGTATGGCTGCTAGCAGTTTGTGGTGGTGGTGGCGGCAGTTGATCCAGATTCTTAGCCCTTCAGAGTTTATCCAGGTTTTCACCCACCTAACTATAAAATATTGCTTGCATGTGCATATAAAAAGCTGTACTCCCACTTCACATGCTAGAAAATGCATGTTCCTATTCACTCAAAAATGACTTCAGGTTACATTCCATAGGGAGAAGGTTTGTAGTCCTCGTGGCGCTTTCTAAAGTTGCTCCAAACTCCCTATAAAGTCCAGTACTCTTCTGGCATGCAGGTAGAGCTCACGATTCCCTGGCTCCGTGGCTGTGATAACAAGGTAAACAAGGGAACCCCTCCTGGCAGAGAGTCCTGGTAGTGACAGAGAAATCGCAGGAGTAGCACACGCTTTGGGCAGTCTGCCAACAGGCAGGACGCCAGCAGCGGCAGCCTCAGTCCAACGCTGCACAAAGGGGGAAGCCCTGAGCACACATGCACACAAACACAACATTTTGTTGGTCTGTTTGTGTTCTATTGCTGTATGTGCGTACATGCGAGTATCTGGACTACAGTGCGTGTGCGCACAGGAGATTTTCAAATATTACAGGCTGGAACAAGTCTTGCTGTTACTTCATTCAAACCTCAGATAAAACATTAAATGCATGACAGACCTATTAGATCGGGCACCGATTCGGTGCTTTTTAAATATGCCCAATTTAAGTTGGAGTGACTAGGAAACAGAGGTATCAGTTAAATGCCAAATCAGCAACTCCATTGCTCACAAAAGCCTGATTTATGAATTACCAGTAATCAGGGAAATGTACAAATATTGTTTAACACTTGTAGCCCATATAATGCACACAGTTTGGACCGTTTCAGTGCTAAAGGTTTAACAAGCAAGAGTCATATAGACCAATTATGTCAATAATTTACACCAGTTACCATTTTCTTGCACTCTGCACACAATTCTTTGATTGTGAAGATGGAAATCCATACATTAACATGCATTTAAGGTTGCTTTTTTTCTTTCTAAAATTACATATATATTTTACATACAAATACTAAATATTGTAACAAAAGTGTAAATAATATGTTGCAAATGTACCTTTATTACCAGTGCTATAATAAAAGCATCCTTACAAAACAAAGGAATGAATGTGGAGTTCAAAGAATGGCTGAAGGTAAAATCTTGCGTTCCTCAATGGATACGGTACAGTAGCTCTAATGCTGTAGCTCCAGATAGCAATTGTACACCCTGCTCTGTTATGGAATGGAGACCAATCATCTCAAACGCTTAATCTGTCAGCCTGCAAAGGCCCTCCAAAAGAACTTTGCATTTGGAACCGACTTTACATCAATGAGCAAAACAAAACGTCTGGAGCCAGCAGCTGTGCAGGCCCCGAGTGGAATGACTTCAGAAGGCTCTTATCCTTACAATAACTGAGGCCAAACCAAAACACTGCAAACAATCATTAACACAGTTTGTACAAGAAAAAACACACATCGCCCTCCTAGCTCAGTATAGGGTGGTTGCATGTTCACGCTGTGTCTAGATCCACTGTTCATACAGTTGTAGTCAAAAGTTCACATACCCTAATGGAAATTTATAATTTCTCGAAAACAAAGAATTTTAGTAAACGTTTTGCTTTTGTGGATGAGGGGAAAAAAAACAAGTTACAAGAAATGGATGTGTACAATTATTTATTTAAGCATTTTTTTTGCAAAACTCCAAAAATGCTAATTCAAAAGTATTCATACCCCTTGCTGCTATGATAGCATTGTCTACAAGGTGTTAGAAATTTCAATATGATAATGCAGAACCTAATTCTAGAAAAGTCTATAAAATGCTGGATTGTAGGTGAACATTATTATAGTATAAAATGGTTAAGCATAGGCTGTCATTACCAATAAGTCAATATGGGAAAAAGTAAAGAGCTATCTGTAGACCTTAGGCAGAAAATGATTTATTGTCATAAAGCTGGAGAAGGGTACAAGAAGATGTCCAAGCATCTGAGTATCCTAATTTCAACTATTGTTTCTATTATCAAGAAGTACAAGACTCATGGTACTGTCACAACGATCACTCAATCTGGAAGAAAGAAGGTTCTTTCATCAAGAACAAGTAGAAGAATTGTAAGGAAGGTTAATAACAATCTGCCAAAGATATTCAAAGTGAATTGGCTGCAACTGGGACAGGGGTTTCCATTTCAACCATAGGTCGAGTATTGCATGGTGAAGGTCTCAATGGTTGCTGGCCAAGGAAAAAGCCACTCTTAGGAAAACGTCACAAGGACAATCGCTTAAAGTTTGCAAAACGACATATGAATGATGGATAGGTGTTCTGGTCAAAGGTTTTGTGGAGTGATGAAACAAAAATCAAGTTATTTGGTCACGCTGATAGTCGTTACGTTTGGAGAAAGTCTGGTGAGGCCTACAAAGAAAAGAACACCATACCTACTGTCAAGCATGGAGGTGGTAATATCCTTCTACGGGACTGTATTTCCTCTAATGGCACAGGAAATTTAGTTCTAATACATGGTAAAATGGATTCCTTAGCATACCAAAAGATATTGGCCAATCATCTGAAACCCTCCACTACAAAACTTGGTTTAAAGCGCAAATGGACATTCCAACACAACAACGATCCAAAGCACACATCAAAATCTACTTCAGAATGGATAAAGAAGAATAAAATCATGGTTCTGGAATGGCCTAGTCAAAGTCCAGATCTAAATCTGACTACAACTGTATAGCGATACAGAATAAACAGCTTTAGCTAAATTGAAAAGCAAGTTAATAGCCCACTGTATGTACCCTGCCATGGTTGTAAATACACAATTAGAGCTATTATAATACCAGGAGCATGAGAACGCAGGTAAGACTCCCATTGCGTAGCAGTTTGAGCCAATCCTGGTTTTGATATGAGTTTAATAAGACACACCTGAGCTTGTTGCAGTACCTATACACTGTGGTGATCAAGCTTGTATTAAAAGCTGGAATGGGTGAAACTGCTATGCAATAGGAGTCTGATTTCCACCCTCGAGCCATGACAAAATGTAAGTGACATGTAAGTGACCTACCTATTCTATATGTATCCCAAGATTATGATACTCTTAATAACTTGTGCTAAACAATGTTCTTACTGATATTCATCATAGCCAAATAAGCTCTTCTATATATTAAACTCTCTTCCCCAAGTAAGTACATTTGTAGCATGGCTCATCTGCTCTGTCGTCACATCTCCGGTGCTACTGTATACAGAGTCAGGCCTGGTCTCTACTTGGATTCGTGTATGAAAGGGTTTCTGGTGGCTCAGTAAGGGGTACTCCTTCCCTCTGTAGAACAAGGTGTACAAACATACCACAAAAACAGGCATGTCAAGGAGGAAATTGATTGCTGGACTTTAGAAGGGACTGGTGAAAGAGCCCAAAATACCTCCAAAAGCAATGCGACTTTGGTTTAATGTAACCTGTGACGGTCAGTGTTATTATCTACAGTTAGTAGCTGGCTAAACGATGTGCTGGTCAGAAAACACGTAATAAATAAGCCTGCTCCACTGACCCAGTCCGTTGCCGCAATTTCCCACGACAGCCGACTTGATCTGCTGTTTTTCAACTGGGCTCATATGAAGCGAATCATTTTGTTTCCTCAAAATGTATAACAAAAGGTTAGGTTTACCAGGGATGGAAATAAGAGCCATTCCTAGTTTAATAAGACACACCTGAGTGCAGGGGCAGAGTAATGCATAGGCAAACTAGGCATGTGCCTAGGGCCCGAACTCAAGGGGGGCCCCAAAACGGTTATTGAGTTCTGCTGCAGCTTGCAACAAACATTGTAAACAAGACAAAACTAATTCTGTGGCAAAATAAAATAACCCATTTAACCCCCACTGATTTTCTAGATATACAGTACGCTCAGCCTCCTGCGTTGCTCAATACACAAAACCCTTGATTAAAGTAACCTTATAAAACATTCTTTTAAAACACTTTCATTTTATTACATGTAAATACTGTTCTGAAACATCAAGCGTTCACGTCCAGCGATCTTTGAAAAAATGCAGCCGTGTCGACGTGGAATCCTCAAGAGTACAGAATTCTATAGGGTACAGAAATCTACCATATGTGATACCTGAACTTACTTCTATGCCAAAAGATTGGAGAAAAGGGTATTTTTTTTAATGAAGCGAGTCAACCCCCACCCAATGAACAAAAAAAAACACAAGGAAACATTGACGATTTTGCGTGCAGTAAACAGTAACGTATTTGACTGGACAACAATGCACAGGTAGGTTTGTTTTTTACTACTTATTTTCGTGGACTATTGTGGAGCTACCGTTCGTGAACTAAAGTTTGAGCACCCTTCTATATATTACCTTTTTTCAACTTCATGGTGTTCCTGGTTTGTTTGAACTGTTGCCTTTTTATTCAGTAACAGGAGAAGTCATTGGTCAAGCTGTGCTACAGGATTTAACGCAGTTTAATTCCATCAGATTCATTCAGTCGTTCATAATAACTTAAAACTGAGAATTATACCTGTTGTAAAAGGGTGGAGGACTAGTTATAAAGGGGATAATATATATACAGAGGTGTGTGCATATGTGTCAGTTTGTTCAGGGGTAGGGGGCCTGCAAGTGTATGCTTGCCTAGGGCCCAGTGATGGGTTAATCTGGACCTGCCTGAGTGTGTGACTAATACACTGCAGGTAATCTAGCTATTAAAACTATTAACTTGGAATGGGTAAAACTGCCTTGCAATAGGAGTCTGATTTCCATCCATGTTTACTGTTCTGCCTGAGGACTCAAGTAACTAATGGAATTTTTATGGTGCTGTATACTGTACATCACACTTACAGTATGTGCACTGGCTATACCGACCCTGGAGACTAGACGAAAACTGCCTTTCCCAAAGTTATGCGAAAATTATGCGGCCACGGATTATAATTTGCACAGCAGTGGAGAGACCGTTAAAAATCAATTCCTTGAAACCGAGGCCATTGAAGCCGCATGGGCAGTGCAAGCGTGGTCACCGATTGGCCAGGCTGGGGCCACATGACAGAGTCCAGCAGAGAGGATAATAATAGACCCCTCTTGGGAGTGGAGAGCGGAAGGCTGGACGTGTACCAAAATCCCTCTACCACACACAGGCATGGCATTGTTAGCCATTCACCAGGCTCCTTCTCCTGGCACTTTATCATTCAATTAGGACAGCTTTCACACTGCAGACGCAGAAAAGGACCTTCAATCAAACTAAAAGCTTCACACCGACGCTGGAGAGGTTGAAAAAGGACTCCTAGTCGTCAGTCCAGTTTCATTTTTTTTGTCCTGGTGTTTGAGTAGAAGAGAGCACCGTTTGTTAACATTTGGTGTCTCTCTTTTTCCTCTCTAAAGGAGAAAACCTAGCAATCGTGCTCTACAGTTTGTGCTGGGGAATGCTGCAACACAGGTCCAATTAATGGTACAGTACAGCAAGGGGGCTGGGATTGGGATCTGCCTTTATTCCCCTTTAGGATAACCTCCCCTCAATCCACATTGATTCGGGATGAGAAACAATACATTAGAGTAGCTTACTCAGCCCTGAATCCATCACCTGCTTCTGCTTCGGCCTACTGAGGCAATGGAAATGCTGGTTCGACAGTTTGAGAGACAGCAGGTACTTTACAATGCATAAACCAAGTGTACAATGCATTTAACCAGTGTGACTCAAACCTTCTAAGGGGACTCTTACACAGGAGGGAAAAATTTCAGCATCAGTCTATCAATGACCTTTCAGAATACGGGTAGGAACATACAACATACATCCCCCACCAAGAATAGAAATAACTCATAACAGTTGCCAGTAAAAATGCATCAATTAGCAAATAGCAGCATCAAATGATTACATTAGAGAGCTTCTGCAGGCTTGGTAACAAATTCATTAAAATTGAACACTTAGAAAGACATGTGTAGGGTTAACTATTTCGAAATAGTACTTTATTATTTGAAGCAAAATGACTTGAAAGGCTTCCAATGTTAAAAGCTGTCTAAAGCTAACCACACATTTGCCAATTACATTGTAGAAGATACCAAATATTTTTGCCAAGTTCTGGAACGGATTGGGATGTTACAGATCACAGGAAACAAAAGCAGAGAGATAATGATCAATACGAGTCATTACCGCTGAAGTGGACCGCATTCTGGGGAAGTGGAAAACCGACTCTTATTTCTTTAGGCCTAAAAACTACATATGTGTCATATCAAACATTAAAGCCCTTCAAATAGAGGAGTGAGTCACGTAATGTCAAAGTTAAATGTTTCCTAAAGTAATACTGTATATAAATAAGCAGCGGTAATACAAGTCAGGATATCCTGGGCTTATAGCTCAGCACAGCGACTGACTCAGCGACCATAAGCGAGTCACTGTACCCTCTCAGTCAAACCAGGGGCCCACTACAAACAAGACTTTACATACAGCTTGCATGTTTCCACTGCCCACCGTTGACATGCTCCGACATGTTCTTAGTAAGAACCGTGCACTTTAATATTTTCCAACTGCATGAAGATCTGTATTTAACTTGCTTTATAAGGGCTATTGATGAGCCAGAAGTCGAAGATCTTTCACCGCGCAGTCCTGATTATATTATTGTTTGCTGCGTGGCATTAATTGTACCTGAATTGCGAGCTCTTCTTATTCTCACCGAGACCTCAAGGATATTCACTGTAACAGTGCTGTGGCAGTAAACATGCAGCTTTAACTGATCAATGGTGGACAAATTCCCAATCACACGCTTTCGTGAAATCTTTATTGACGTCTTCAACAAAACATTGATTGATACAGGGATGAAAATAACACTCCTATTGCATAGCAGTTTCACCCATTTCAGGATTTACTACGAGCTTCATTAGCCACAATGTACAGGTAACAAGCTCAGGTGTGTCTCGCTGTAAAAACAGGAATGGATCAAATTGCTATAGTATGCAATGGGAGTCTTGTTTCCTTCCGTGTGGTACTCACAAGAGGTCCCTATGTCACTACCTGTATAAATGTCAGGTTTACCAACTTCCCAGAGCAACCATACAGCGTAATATTGGAAAACATCCAAACCATTGTGTAGGACCAGTACATTGTGGGTAAACCCATGGACTATTGCTTCAAACATTCCTTCAAAGATATCTGGCTACAGTAAGTGGCAAATAAATGCATTGCTCCCTGTTAACCACCTCAGATCCAGCACTGTGTACCACTTCAGGGTTCATTACTTTCCTCAAACTACTCTCCTAACATTTTTGTTTACCTCAAATTGTTTCAGGTAATTCGTTGACTAAAGAACACCTTTTCTAATCAGAAGGTCTGAAGTCAATTTCTCGCACACATGTTAACCCTTTGCAGACAGGGCTTGCTATTTTAGATCCAAGTGTCTGGTTACAAAGCCAATTTTTCAATGTTCTGCTCCCCACAAACTGAGGCAGGGTTTCCTGTAAAAAGGGCTTTGATGGAAAGGTATGTGGCAGATTCTTTGAGGAGCGTGTCAGAAGCACAGCTATAAATCCCAATCCTCTACTCCTATTTACATGCAGTAGCAACTAGCTTAAAATTGTGTACTGCTACTTTGCTTGTTATTTTGAAAGATGTGCATCATCCACGAGCAACCAAACATGTGCTCTTTATAATATGTATAATCTGAAACGGATGTACGGTACAAAAAAGGCCTGTGGCAGAAATGAAGTTAAAACAAACATGAAAACACAACTGAGTTTCAGTGGAATATAAAAGATAGGTTGCCGATTTGTTTGTGGCAACTCAATACCCAGCA
Source organism: Acipenser ruthenus (assembly GCF_902713425.1). Lineage (NCBI taxonomy): Eukaryota > Metazoa > Chordata > Actinopteri > Acipenseriformes > Acipenseridae > Acipenser > Acipenser ruthenus. The sequence continues at coordinate 6,850,767 of NC_081217.1, read as the reverse complement.
AACTCTTTACATAAGGCTTAACCCCGTAACCTCCAAACATTTTTAACATAGCTGTCAGTCCACAACCAAGCAACAACAATAGAACACCATCAATCTGGAAAGCCAAAGTACTGCATCTACAAACCCTGGTTACCACTAATCTTGGGCTACCTTACTTATACTCACCGCTCCTTTTGTTCAGTAGAAGTAACATTTTTCATTTGAAAATTGCACGCACTACTGTCAGCCAGAGAGCTCTCGAGTACAGAATACTGACCGTTCAATATTTCAGGGTCTCAAATATTGGTCTGTGTGGTCTCATGTAAAGCAAATAACGCATTTCACAACCAAATTTAAATTTCCTCTTAAACCTGGTCTCAGGAGCTGGAAAAAAAAAGATAATTTGTACTGTATTACTCTTTGGTACTCAATATCAATATTACCTACTAAGGAAAGTAAATACTCATGTCCAGTAGACTCTGGGTTATTAAGATGTTGTTAATTTTCTTTGTACGATATCTTGGATACAGTTATTTATAAATTCTGTTATATGAACGAATACAAACAAACATGACTAGTTGTACCAGCACTAGTCTTGGTAACAGACATTTTAACATGACCAGTGTGCTGGATTGGACACTGCCAATTAATGATGCAAGGGGACACACAGGAGGAATTGGACGTGCTGTAGAGACCGTACCGACTGTTCAAAATGTTTATGTTTGTAAGCCTTTATGCAACAATTCAGGCTTGGAACTGGATGGAAAATGGCAGCCCTGCAAAGCATTCCATTCCAAATGGAAGCGTTGCTATAGATACCCACATGGTAGGCTCCATTGGGCCCACATTGTCCAATAGAATGATACTTTTTTAACACCATGCGCATTATGCTATGTTCATAGCTGTGCGTGTGTGATTTATCTGGGTTTTGGGCATGTTGTGTGGCTCTCTGGATGATTTCTCACATGGAAGAAAGATGTTTTCCTTGTTTCATACCAACCACCCCATCCCTGTGGGGAAGAACCGAGACTCCTTCAGTTTGAAGCATTGTGTTTTCTGCACATCTCCTAAATTAATCTGTTATCCATGTGTAATCAGTACTGTACACACTTGCTAACCACACTGACTGACTGACTGACTGACTGCCTGGATGTGTGAAAAATGTGAAACACAAACACTTTTTAAGTGGGATTTAAAAAAAAAAAAAAAATGTGAAGTTCCATTTGCAGTTCTGCATATCTGTACGATATGAAAGCAGATTTCTTTTCGTTCCAGATCAGATGCCTTTTAAATCCAGTTCTTTTAACACCTGACTGCGTTGACAAAGGCTGGTGGAAACAAGTAATCAGGTATTTAAAACCCAAACGAAAAAAATAACCCAAATGAAGCCCACGATAGCCCAAAAATGACTTATTTTAGACATACCCTTGTGACAAAACATGGTTAGTTTTGTATTTGTTGCTGCCATATAAAGATACAAAAAATGTACATTTGGAGAACTGCTTTCCTGAAGAAAACGAAAAACTAAATCATTTTTTGGTGCCGTCAGTCTATGTCATGGACTGGTTTTAAACACAGCTTTCATAACTACTTGTGTGTAAAATCTTACTGTAACCCAAAATAGACTAAGAAAATAACACCTCTAAAAAGCTGTGATTCATACATCGTCTCTGGTTACTGCAGCAATCTAAATGCACAGTATAAATATGTAGGTCACCACTGGGGTCAAGGGGCAAAGGAGAGTTTCCTGGATCACACAGAAAAATGCCTTTGAGAAAAAGCAAGAATGACATAACACTGCCAGAAAAAAAAGACTAATTAAAAAACCAATGGTTTAATGTAATTTTAAATTAGGGAGGTCTAGAAATTCAGTGCAAGACGGGATGCCTGAAGTACTTTTAATTGGTACGAAAAATTACAGCAATTGAAGCATGTAAGAAAAAAATAAAACATTTGTTGCAGTATTTAGATTTAAAAGTGATTTAAATGGCGTTGCACCAATATCTGTGTGGAATTTATTTTAATCTTGAAAGTGCATCCAAACCCAAACCAGATACTGAAGATTGCACTGAAAGTGGACAACCCAGATATTAATGCAAGTTATTTCACCATAAAGAATACAGTGGAGTTGCATGCTTGAAGAAAATGCCTCTGCATTGGGATTCTTCATGCACAGCCATTTAAACTCACAGCACGTCAGCGATTATTGTCACTGCTATTGAACTGCTGCTGTTGCTGCAGATTGCATGCATTTCAAAAACTATTCTGCAGGTTTACACCAGATGCACATGGTACACATGTTGAAGACAGAGGAGTAACAGCTACCGTCGTTTTTTTATGTAATCTGTTTGTTGTGAAATAAACAGCATATCAGCTTTAACTTTGAGCTTAAATAATATTTACTCCTTTCATAATATTAACCCGAATTAAAACAATTTTCTTAACCTTGCACGTGTGTCAAACCTTAACGAGTTTCCCTGATAAACTAAAGATCTGCTAGGTTTAAAGTCTCTGCAAAGCCTGTTTCAACATAAATACTGATTATTATCAATTTCAAATTGTGACCTTCAAGTACATAAGCATATGATCATTTTAATCATGCAGATATTGACCCCTTTATTAAAATACATTAAAAAAATACAGCTTTACAATGAGATTGATATCTGCCCCTTTATAGATCTATACAAGGGCGCAGTAAAGTAACATGTACAGCCACTTCATCAACTAAGGTGTTAAATTAGTTCTTAGAACTATGTTATGTTATCTGTCCCCCTCCTCATGTTCAGTGTTGATTCTTTGCCTGTGTTTTACACCTGAAGCATGCAGCTCCTCTAAACATTATAATGACAAGCTGTGACTGCTTCCCAGTACCTATTCACTTCATGTGTGGAGGCTCAAACTCACTCCTGTGGTCAAGCTGCAATCTGGTCATGTGACTTGCAGCAAAAAGTACCAGGATGCAGTTTAGATAGTATTAGAATCATTTGCCTATTCTGAAATAAAATCTAAAGACTCTGCAAATTCAAAGGGAGGCAAGCAATAATAAGCTTAGCCCTCTGGGGGAAATGATTCCATGAAAGAGAGACTATCTTAGTAAAGGGGTGCAATTTAAGATACAGGGCAACTTGTAGTTTTGTATAGTTAATGTGAACACCTACATCATGCCTTATCTTTTTACACAGCATACAAAGTACCCCACCTGGACGTTACGTGTATTGGGATGCATATTACACTGTGACCTTCAGATTGTGTATACATATAGTCTCCTATTACTATTAACCTTTCAAAAATGTTGTTTTGTTTTTTAAAACGGTATTTAAAAAAAAAAAAAAAAACACACTGCAATAAACACACAAAAAATGTATGGCAAAGCTTTGTGGAAATTACACATGTTCTTAATTTTGCAGCTGGCTAGGTTTCTTGGACACAACCTGATAGCAAATTATCATAGTTTTCATTTGTTTTGTTTCAATCATTTCATACACTGGGACATGAACAAGATTCAAAATGCGACCTGTAATATTCTATTTGCACCCAAGTTGGTTTCTTCCTATATTATTTGCACTAGTAAGTTTGTTTATGCTTTAAGAAAACTGGGGAAATATTTCAATGCAAATGTACAGTGTTAGATATTCAGAGGGCCATGCTCATCAAAATCATTGTGAAATAGAAGCACGGTGATTAGGAGTAAGCTGCTGTGGCTTTTCTAATCAAATACTGGTCAACAACATAAACACCAAAACAAGATAAAACACAAGGAAAAAAACTAAAACCTTGAAGAGACCCCTGAGGTTTCAGCATTTTGGTCGTCTTTTCAGAACAGAAATATTAATTTAACAGCTCTTATTTGCTCAACATCTATTGAAAACAACACAAAAAAAGCTATTATTTGTCTTGTTTTTTTTCGTTCTGCTCTTGTATCTAGGCTATAAAAACGACAGGTACAGTAGAAGGATTGATCTGGTTTTGATTTGTGGGTACTGCTGTACATGGTCTTCAAATACTCAAGCCAACTGCACCGCTTCATTAAAATCCTATATAAGTAAGAATTAATCTTGACGACACCTGCTGTGCACACAAATAATATATTATGCTTCAAAGACTTATCAAGTGAATGATCCCTTCATTTGCTGTTACAGTGCTCAAACATCTAACATCTTCCTCTTACTATTTTAGACGTTGAATACTACAAGTACAGTTAGAATGTCGATGGTGTACACAAAAGAGATTGAGAACAAACACTAATATACAAGCCGAGGCTGTGGCTCTGAGCACAAGCCAAATTCCATTAAACAACTGAGACGTACTGTTTTAATATTTGTGAAACTAAAAAAAAATATTTTAAAAAGGGCAGATTTACTTACTAAAATTGTTACTCCAGTGCAATTAGTGCAGCACAACTGACAACCCAATTAGGGCACGAAGGAGCTTTTAAAATGACAATTTCTAATTAATTTATTTCCCCATTTTAGAGAATAAAAGTGAAAGAATCGCTTCACGTACAGGACTGTACCAGTTTTATAATAAACTGGACTCTTCTCTCGTTAAGCCAACATACAAAAGGATTGGTGGTTACAAACAGTCCACAGAAGACTAGATCACTTGTACTTGAAATTACAGGAGGGTTTAAAAGACCCCTCTCCCTCTACAGAATAAACACCCAAACAGATTGACAACAGGACATAGTTCCCACCCATAAGATAACATATCAAATAGAAAAGCATGTGACAGGTGTATGTTCCAGCAACACACCACTACAGAAAAATATATTTTAAAAAGGATCAGTATGAAATCTCAAAACAAGAAGACCAGAACTAACACGCTGCTGGGAAGGGAGAGATCTTCCAAGCTGTACTTCCTAATCCTGACAATTCCACTGCATTACTTAGACATAACCTACTGTACACCTAACTTTACAGCAAAGGCTATTTGAGGGGGGCAGAAAAGGATGCTGTGGACGTTTGAAGTGGCTTATTTCAGGAATATATTTGTAGGGATGTAGCCCTTTAAAAAGTAGTAAAAACAACAAGGACAAACTTCAAACTACCAATAGCTTGTTTTGTGGTTGTGTATTCAAAACAATTCTGTAAACAGTAAAATCAGAGATGAGACTATTTCTTCCTGGCTAGGTAAACTCACTGGAAACCCAATCTGAAACATACTTCCCAATTCTAATCCCACAGTAGTCTAACAACACATGCTTCAATCTTCTACTTATTGGATTTGTAAATGCCAGAAAATCCCCCATTACCAAATTTTTATTTTTTGTTACTAGTTTTTTTTTTTCTGAAATGACTCGATACTGAACTGGATTTTTATTTTTATTTAAGCAAATGGGCTATACCTTTGTGGGTATTTTTATATTTTGCATTTACTTACAGTTTTTACAAAAGTGCAAAATCTGTATAACTTATTTTTAAATAGAACTGTACAAAAACTGCTAAATCCAATTACTAATCAACAACTCAATGTAATTTCTTCACAATTAACATATTTCCTTTTTTTCAGTTAAGGATCTAATGGTGTGCTCAGCAAGGCACAGTCAATTCTTTTCAAGTAAAAGAATACATCTTACTATCTGTTTCAACTGGCATTGCAGTGTCAATAGGAAAGCCATTGTTTTAATACAATCCCATTTCCATGTCCTTGTTGAGTAGCCTGGGGCTCTGGAATAGGTTTGTTTGGCTTCCTTCTGTCACAGTTCAACATATCCAGACGGCCTTGCTTTAAATGCTTTCTCAAAAGAGACATTAAGTGTTTTGTATATTTGTTATGCTTCATCTCAGCTTTACTATTCCCTACGCAAACTATAAAAGTGTTAGGGGAGATGGACTGAGGACTATTTTAAAAGCATTATTACAATTACTATTGGCTTTAAACATTTCTTATAAATTACTTTTAGGAGCTAATAATTTAGCTTCTTTTGGAACAAGTAAAAAACACCCATTTACAACGTTTAAAAACACCAAACAAGAATCCAATATTTAATATTGCTTATTGACCAGTACCACTAAGCTCTATCCAATACACCATATGTTTATGTAACACTTCGTTAATGAAGTCCTGTATGATTCTGCACAGCACCAGTGGTACACTGTAGCACCGTGGTATTTGTATCAGATATGCCTGTCCTTTTCAAACGCTGAACATTCTTTACATGGGTATTTCAGTTCGACAAAGGAATAATTTAACTTTGCAATAAGATCACGATTGATCTTCTACTATAAAGAGAAACTGCTGAACACCGCCACACGGAAGAAAAGGTTGCATTGCACCGAAGGAGACCTTTTGTTCCTTTTTTATTTAAGAATAAAATGAATTGCTTATTGCTCGACCTTATGGTAACATTTACTGGAAACCCCCCTGAGAAGTAGCACAATTAATTTCAAAGCCGCGTCAACTGCTAAATCTTAAAAGAAAACATGATTTAAAAATCGTGCTGAAGAAAAAAAAATGTGTTAGATGCATGAGAGATTTACACAGACGTTTACAATGTTACTAAAATCATGTTTATCTCTTCAAAACAGCAAGCAACACCTCCCTCCCTGCGTTTTCAGAAACAGAACAGAATAAAATAATTTTTTAAAAATCAATATCTTAAATCAGCAAATTGAAACCAAAACCACCACATTATGTTCTAAACACCGAACAGATAATCGTTTTATTACACCAAAAAAATGTTTAATCGGAATGTGTTTTAAAAATGTTTTTGTTTGTTTGTTTTTTTTAAAAGAAAACGCTACTTTTTCGATGTATCGTTAAAAGTATCGGGATAAAAATAGCACACTTGAACAATAACAAAAACAATTTAGCCAAGCCAGTTCGCTATTTTGCACGGTTTAAAAATAACTGTGATTAAATAAAATGAAGCACAACCGCCCTAGAATCTCTATCTGACTGCAGAGGCATGGTCCTCAGTAAGGTAAATACATATTAAATGCTTAAAAATGTATTATCTGATCAAAGTTGACACCCTTTACAAATACTTGAACAACATATTGAATTGCAAAAGATAAGTATTCTGACTAATGCCGAGAAACAGTAAAACTGCACATTTTCCGACAAACAGAAAACTCGATCACGTAATTAACAATTAAATACCCCAGATGCTCGTCCACGGTTAAGCAAAATAATAATTTTAAATACCTTTCTTTCCACCTGAAGCTACACTTTTTTTTTTTTTTTTTTAAATCCGCCAAAACATTTTAAGCAATTTAATAGAAGGGGATTACCATCCGATCCCCCGCGAAAAACAGATCTCCAGACCCCATAATAAAACCTTAGCCTAACTGAAGCCACATTAGGAAGACTTACAAAAAGAGCACAGTTGCCCAACAAAAAGTTTCCAGCACTTCACTGGTCAATTTCACAGGGAACCCCTGCACCATTTTAACCCAGACCAAACCCAAACCTACCGTGGGATCTCCCACGTCGCCTTTCTGAGTCTTTCTCTCCTCGATATGTGATTTTATTATTTTTTCCAATTTTTTTCAGTATTTTTTCTTTTTTCAGGCCCTGAAAGTCTCTTCTCCCCCAGGCTGCTGCACTACAGCTATGGAGCGGGAGCATTGTGGGAGTGACGTCAGGCACTTTCACAAACTTTTTTTTACTGGGCTGGTAAACTTTTTGGTGGCGTTGAATGTACTTCTAAATAATAAATAAATAACAAAAAATAAGCAAAACGTTTTTTTAAAAAAATAATAATTAACAATCGCCTGTGTTAAATACCTTACTTGAAACAAAAATAACCACAATGTTACAATCTAGCAACACTGAATTTTAAACATCTTAATCGTCATAACGTAGCTATAAATCAAACAATAATGTAAACAAGTTACTGAGCGGTTCCTAATATGGTTTTAATGTATGGAACCATAGTAAAGCACATTCATTTTGAATCGTAGCACGCAACAGCGGTGCAACATGTATAAATCGCCGGAAAAGGTCTGCTTATGAGTATAAATGTCAGGTTGAAGATATTGGAGGTTCAAATACGTTTTAATTTTACGTCAAGTCATGCATAATATGCATTGTAATACATTTTAATTGTATACCAGATATATTATAAATTATAGTCATTAACGTATGCCTTTTAGTCAGGAAATGGTTACATATTTCAAATGTGTGATGGAGATCACAATAGTTCAGGGGTGGTTTGTTCTCTTATTTTACCATATTAGTCTGCAACGTGTTTCTGGTTGGTTTGATTGCTTTGTTTTGTTTCATGGTTTCACTTACACCTGACTGTCTGACGTCAACAGCTCGACTGAAATATGCTTTTATTCGTTATAATTCAAAATTATTATGATTATTATTATTATTGTTGTTGTTATTGTCGTTTTTAAAAAAAAAAAAATAATAACAACAATACATTTACAACGAATTTTGCACGCATTTAATAACATCAATAAGATAAACATGAATCCTTTTAAGCGTGTGTCAGGGGGGTGCTTGAACCTTACAACGTTTAAATAAAAATGTTACAAATTACATTCACCTTTTACATGAACAGGCCACAGGCAGTGGTAAAAAGAAGCAAGGAATATATTTCTGGAACAAAAACATTTGCTGACACATTCACCATTCCAATATGTGTAATTATTATGTATGTTTTTTTCTGTTCAAAATGACAATTCCACTAGTAAATAAATAACATTTAGTTGCAATAAGGTTAGGCCCTTGGGGGTTGCTTCTGTGAGGTGGTCTGCACAGTATTTTTGTCCTTAGGGCTGTAAGGAATTACTTCCAGCTCCTTTCCTCACTCCTCACCATTGTTCAACACATTTAAAAATCATAATTGTGTGAAATGTGGTCAACTCAGGAAAGTGAGAATTCCATAAAGATAGCTGGGTTTACCAGTTGAGTCTAATTTACCTTTCACAGAAACATTTTAATATGTTAACAAATATGTTTCTTTTATTTGTTGCCAGTATCTTTCTGCACACATATGTCAGATAAACACTTTTTGGGAGCATATTAACTGGGCTTTTGCTTAGAGAAGATTGCATTAGTTCTTTCTTAAAGGAAAAACCATTCATAATTCATAAAAAAAATACTTTAAATAACTTTAAAATGACAAGTTTCCAGTTTAGAAAAAAACCCATCAATGTTCAACTTATTTAAATCACAATCTTGATGGTTTAAAAGTGTTTGCATTTGGTTTAGAACAAGTATTCTGTTACAGTTTAATTGTGTTTATGTTTTTATATCAAAATATGTTGAATTTACTTTATGGATTTTAGAGTGCTTTTTTTAAAACAGCAGCCAGCAGTTTTTATGAAGGTATTGTGTGTTACTATTCAAACAATCACCAGCACCTGAACAGTATGCAGGTATTAGATGATATTACATGTATGCTATCTGACACAAGAAAAGCCAAACACCGTCTGATGCTTAAGAGTTTTCTATTCAGTAAACTGTGCTTTTCATAAGTTGTATTGTTTCGTTTGTAAGAAATGGAAGCATATGTTCTGTTATATTGTTAACACTGAAAATGTGTTTTAAACACATAACAAGGATGAAATATAATGTACGGCTTTTCTTCACTCGGATTGCATAATATCATTATTTCCTATTCCTGTATACCTGGGTGTATTTTGTAATGTTTTAGAGTGTGAGCAACTGCATAGGAAATCCTTTCTTATCTCTAAGCTTTGTTCTTTTAACTTTAGTGACTTATTGCATCACTATTGCTGTACTTTTACAGATATTCAAAACTGATTCACATAGAGTTTTCCTTTTTGAAGGACATAAACAAACATAACATTAATTTAACAAACACATTTTAAGAGGTTATTTTTTATTTGTTTGTTTAAATCACATATTTACTATAAGCATGTACATCCAGTGTAAAATTAAATGCTAAAATAAAATGTACTGTTGCTGTTGCAAGACTTGTAAGAAACTACACAGGTATACATGAGAGAAAACATTCACAGTTTTCTTGTATGCAAATTACAAAAATAAGTATGGCAACTTCTAAGTAACCGTTTTTAGTAAACCTGCATTACAAAAATGATTTTATTTTAATAGGTTTGCAGTGCAAAACCAGTTCAGTTTAAGGTTACAGCAAAAATAGTTTATTATGAATTTGATTTCTTGTTAACTTCTTGTTATTGTAATTGAAATAAAATGAATACTTTATAGAGTATTCCTGCATAGCTTGAGAGTTTACCTCAAAATAACAGAAAAAGTTTTGTGGACAGTACATGGATTTAACAGATTGTATTGTTTTTTTTTTTTTTTTTTACTTTTCAAATGCCATATTACATATAAATTATACAGACAACATGTTTCTTATTTGTGCTTTATAAAGGGCCGTCTTCGTTGTTTGACTCTATTAAAAATATTATTTTTTATAATCAATCCAGCTCCTGTATTCATTTGTATAAAGTGATATTAGTATACAGTATTTGCTAAGAAACAAACTACGGCTCAATTTATTTAGGATAAATTATTTGCTTCTTTTTCTCAAAGGAAATTGTTACAAACCTACTAAGAACAAACTTAAGGTCATATAAACATTTAAACACTGCCATTTATTTTTTGTGGAATGTAAAACATTGTTAGAAACTAAGCCATGTTTATTTTTAGTTTTGAAACATAATCAGTGTTTCTAGTCCTTTTGGGTAGAAAATAGCAAAAGGATCTTAATGGGTTTTAAATGGATATAATTTGGCTCCAAACAATCATTGTACCATTTGTGGAGCTTGCAAATAACTGTCCTCGTTTGTCTGTTTCATTTGAACTGTTATTTAAAAAATATTGAAATTAATTAACAGCTTTGTCAAACATATATTTATTAGGAACAAACTTTTCCAGACCTTTATTTTAAAGTATTTTTTTTCCTTAAAAAAACTGAAAAATAAAAATCAGAATTGTAAATAAGGACTACTACTGTAGTTCTGTAACATGTAAAATGCAAGCATTTGAAAATAAACACATGAATAATTTAATACAATTAAAAGCAGAAGCAACCAAAAGCATGGTTGGTGTCTGTGATGTATATGAGTGCAGCTCCTTGAGTCAGGAAGAACAGAAGTTATAGCAAGCTCTGAAGGTTGGTGTAAAGACTCAAAATTGTGCCTAAGTTGTTTGTTGCTGTTTCTGTTACATTAACAGCTTGTGACACTTCCTGAGCAAATGTTCTTGGTTGGCAATAAGCGGGAAAAAATTAATTAATAACTTATGTTGTTACTGGTTACCTGATTCTAATGAGAACTAGACCTGGCAGTTGATACAATTAATAAAATGGAAAGAAGAAAACGAAAATGGAAAGAAAACAGACACAAATACATTCTCTTTTTTTGATTTGATTTACTTTTGTACTGAATGTGGGATCTGTGATAGAATAACCAATATCACAAAAATACATGAAATGGGTTAAGTGACATTGCTTGCAACAGTGAATGCTGCTGCTTTCATTTATACACAGTGCAGTATACCACATTGTAACAATGATTCTTGTTTAAACTTGCCATAAACAAATACAGATTACACACACTGAATGTATTTTGTTGCCACTGTAGTTGTTGACAGATTGATTGCTGATGGTTAATGACAGCGACCTTTAGCGTCTTCTCTGTTTGTTTGATTCCCACCAACATCCCATTGCTGACCGTGCACGTAATGTAACCTAACAAGCTTTTTACTCCAATCTTACTGTACATAAATAAATAGATGAAATTAGCACAAGGCGATTTATTTTCCGGATTTTGTAACCCAAGTCAAAGTTCTTTAGATTCGAAAAGCATTAGTTCTAGATTACTTTAGTAAAAGAATCTGCTTTCAATCTAAATGTATTTTTGCTAAATTAATGTTCCTTGTAAACTATTTAATTGTGATTGTGAAATGAATCCAGAAATTACAAATATCTTGCAGAGAGAATACAAAGAATATACTGTGAATGATAAAAGAAGATTCAAATTTGATGTAGGCAGATTCTCTCCAGTGCAAAATTAACACAGTTTTACTAAATCAACAACTTAGGGGCACATAGGATCACTCACGTGAGATATGTTGGTTATTGCTAGTTGCTTTGATATGGAAAACATCAAGTTATAAAAACTAGCAAAATAGGTTGCAACTTTGACTGGTTCTTTTACTGTGCATTGTTGGTGTTTCACATTTATAAATACTAAAAAGAGCATTAATACATTCAACGACAAACTTTTTGACAACAGTCTTTTGCAATGTCTTTCATTTTACAGCATTCAAATTGTTAATGTTTGTACAGGAGCGAAAGCCCTGCCCAGAATATCAGAAGAGCAGTTTTAGGGTGGGAGCCCAAACTGCCCACAGTTAGTGCATGGCAGTGTTTTTGCTTTTCTTGTTGCCTCTCTCTGTTCTGAGGAGGAAGTGTGGTTTTTTTTTGACCAGGACTATAAGCCAGTGGGACCAGGGCTGCATACCAGTGGCTCTCCTCCCTAGACTGTTGCTGTAATTAGACAAAGAATAACATATCAGAATGCACAGCTCAATGGCATCTTATACTTTAGAGGTTCAATATGTATGCACTAATTAGGCTAAGTACCCCAAGAACAATCATTTTGTAATTAAAAAGAAACAAAACATTTGTTGTTGTCTTGTTATGTTATGTCAATGACACCAGATTTGCTTTTTCTCCAGTTCAGAATTGGTGCTGCTTTTTATTTTCCTGCAAGGAAACACAGACTGGTTGCGCAGTGGTAAAGAAATGACTTTGCCACACTTTCGAGTCCTCACAGTGACAGCTTAAGTGATTGATTTTAATTAAAAATAAGCATTTTCTTCCAGGGTAACATAAATGTAACAACAGTCTCATTTTTTTGTTTGGCTAATTATTTATTTTTGAGTCTGTTACACTTGAATCTGAACATAATCAATTAGAACAAAAACAGATAAACCATTATTTAAAAAAAAAAAAAAATTTATATTCAGGAACAGAAGTTAAAAAAAATCATGGTTCACAGTATGTAATTCTAGTTTAAAAGTAAATGAATACTGTACCATATCACCCAAGACATCTATTTTTTAATATACTTCATTGCAAGATAAAATATAGGCTCTGCAATACAGGGGTGTGCTTTGGCCTGTATTGGATCTCTGCAGCCTGCAGTATGGTGTGTCTGCTGCCTGCCGATAAGAGCCTGGGTGGAACTCTCAGGTTACCATGGTGAGCAGAGGGTGTGGAATCCTGAAGGACCAAGTGCTTAGGGTCCTTCCTGCTTTGTCTACTGCAGTAAAATGACTGCACTCCACTCAACGAAGGACTGCATAATAACAGCAATAATAATATCCTTCTTTAAAGACAGGAATTACAGGAACACAATTCAAAGTGAATCAAAGTTAGTGCAGCTTCTTCTTCCAGTTCTCTATGACTAGCCACACTGTTGTTGATTAGGGGTTTATGTATATGAACACATGTGGGTGAGTGTGTTTAACAAGTGTTTCAATATAAAATAATTATTTCAATATACAATTTCAATATAAAATAAATCATTTTTTCTTTTTAGTATAGACTATATTTTCCAATATCAAAAACATGGTTTAAAAAATAAACAACACATGTGTGAAAAGTGTTTTGAGAATCCATAGTTGTAACTCTTATTAGCACTGGCAATGCTATATCAACGGCCCCCTTTACTTTTGTTGAAGACCTTTTGATTTTTTTCTCTGAAATGTTTACATTTGAAATAAGCAGATATTTCAAGACAATGCAAACGATGAACAGTTGCGGCTGTTTTCTGTTTCCTGGTGTAGCAGTTTAAACTCCCTCCAATGGTCTTTGTGCAATCAAACCATGTGACCTAATGCATCAACTAATCCATAGCGGTGTAACAGATGTCAATAAAGTAAACATTCTCAGTCCAATAAAAGGGGGACTAGTAATGTTACTAAAGCAAATTGGAAAATGTCTTTTAAAGCATTGACTAATACTTGTGACGCAGTAACCCAGCATATTCAAATGCCGAATGTGAAATAGGAGCCAGTTTGGATCATGCCCAAGATTGCATGAGGCAGCTACAAAGACCAAATGCTGATAAGTTACCACTGTGCCATTACATCATGTTCAAAGCCTTGACTCATGACTGGCATGGCTTCCAGGAAGTTTAGCAACACAAACCTACAGTATCAGAGAAGCAGCTGTATTGCACTGAAAAACTAATAGATAGACTATGGTGCATGGCATGAATGGAGCCCAGCATCACAGCAAGGATAGTGTTACCACTGCACGATCTGTGGGATAGCTAGGGACCTCAGAGCATATCAGGGACCACGTAAAAGGCAATCTGTCTTCAGTGTCCAGACTGAACCACAACATTTAGAAAGGCTATTCTGGTAAATATAGTATAATGCTGATAAGGTACTAGAAATGAACCCCCATTACTGTACATGATAAATACACAACTAATCTGTACATCTACTATTTGTTAACTCCTGTGAATGCCACATCAGCAGTTTATTTTGTCTATTCCCTCTTTGTCATCTTATCAAGATTGAAGTGACCCCTCCAAACTGGTTAATGCTTCATCTAACAGGGATCTGAATAAAAAGCCAATCAAGCAATTCTCATCTTTGTACTTACTGCCCTTCCTCCCCTGTTTGTTTGCCATTAGGGGTATCTCTTTCTTGTTTGTGTGGGATTCTACTTCCATACAGCAGAATCGGGGTCTTTGTTAATCGCATCTCATTATCTCCCGCAACAAGCATTTCTGAAATTGCAGGCAGCAGTTTGTAATGCCTGAGTCTGCCTGAATCTGTACCCACAACTCCAGTTTTATTAAACCTTTAAAGTAAAATCTATTCTATGAGTAGACAAACGATTCGGCCAGTGCCTTCGTCAGTTTACACTGATTATATGCTTTACCTTACAAGTTTCATTGTCGTTCTTACCTTACCTTGTGAGTGATCGTTGGTAGATAAATTACCTACAGTTTATTTAAACTTCACTGGCTTCCTGTATTAACAGATGGGTTTAAAAATGTCTTTTAACTTATAGGATTGTACATGGCATTGATCCAGCAGACATACCAGACCCCCCAGTAGTTCTTGGTTCTGGAGTCTTGGTTATTCACCAACAGTCTAGTGCAGTTTCATGAATGTCACAATGTATATATTATTACTTTTTCTAATAACTCTGTAATTTAGCAGTAGTATAACACTACCCTCTTACATAGGTAGTTTCTTAAAATATCCAGGTTCTTTCCCACTTAAAGACACCTTGCTTAAAATCTGTGAGCCTAAAAATCCAGTTCTTGCTACTATATCAGCAGGAACAATGTTATAAATTACATTTTCAACCGCTGCTCAAGAAGATACTGGTGATACTGGAGAGAATTTCAGGAAACTCCAGATTATATTTTCATCATGTGCTTCTTAAAAAATATTAAAACTGTTTTTTTTTAACAAATAACATAAATAAGGAGCAGAAGAGTGAGAGAAATTGCCAGCATGTCTTCAGTTCATTGGGTAACAACTGTGTGTGCAAAACATAGGACATTGATTTAAAAAATATTAGGTTATGATTTACAACCAGTGCGGTGAGGGTGGTGATAATCAGATTCAGAACATTCGTTTTTCTCTCCCATCTTGGGGATATCCCAAAACCCCTTGATTTACAACAACTGCTGATATGATAAAATTATAACCAAATGTTACTTAGTGGGGGTTGTGAATGAATGGGCTCCAGTCCCTGAAGCAGAGCCTTGTTTCCTCGCGTAGCCAAGCCTGAGTACATAACAGATTTCCAGCACAGAAACCTGGTAACAATTGACCAGTGACCACCAACCTTCATTCAGAGTGGAATTAACATACCCCATAAAGTATTTCTTGAGCTAATAGCTGGGTGACTGAGATTGATCTCGAGCAACATGATGAAAACAATAATATTGGAAATGAAAAAAGGATATTATTAACTCTGTGCATAATGCAGGTCATTAATGTGTAATGTAATTTTTAAAAAATTGAATTCTGAGCCAACTAAAGATGTTTTGTCTTGCAGGGTTTGGCATCTTTTGAGTCATTTGGTGTGTTGAAAATGGGTTTCCATTCTACATTTGCACCATTTTCCTGATTTACTGGTAGGACAAGGAAAAGAAAAAGAAAAAGAAAGACACGGCAATTTTGTGCAGCAAAGATGAATGGAGGGCAAACCTGCTAGAAACATCACATACAGCTAGCACACGCCTCACATGGTCAAGTAATAATAATAATAATAATAATAATAATAATAATAATAATAATAATAATAATAATAATAATAGATTGTCAATAAGCAGGACAGATCCGAGCTGATTTTACTTATGAAAGGATCCACCTTTCCGATCCCGTCTGTACAATTACATAACTGCGTTTGTGGTTGATAATGATCTGTAACAGCTCAGTCAGTGTCCTCCCCACACGCGGCTCTTGTTTTATTCATTATGTATGCGTGCAGGAAATATGGGCTAGAAGCAAAAGGGGTCAGAGTTTGAGAAATAACCAGGATACTCAAGTGTGTATCTGTGTACCTGCAAAGAAAATACATCAAAATACAAGGAAAGACCCAAAACCTATACTTAGTGTTTCTAGAATACTAGTGTTGTTATTTTTGAGCATAGCTAATTGCAAACACGCCTTTGTTCATATTAAACCCTATAAACCCTCACTTATTCTACACATGCACATGTTTCGGATGAACTCTACAAAAATGTGTAAGACAAACTGGTTGCCAACCCATAGTTGTGTTTTGGTTAGATATGTACAAGACGTTTAAATACCAAAAAAACAAAAACGTGAGGGCCTTTGCAAAGTGTTACAGATGTTTTATTTGTTAGAATCAGCATATTTCTCAGAAAAAAATATAATTGCTTGTCAAATTTACTTTCACACTCGTTTAGTGTTCTGTGTATTTATTAAATAGCAATGGCACATTTTCCATCTGCCTTATTTTATTGTATCACTTGCAATTTTGTAGTGTAGTCCAAACATGTGAAATCAATTCCGAGCAATTAATACCTCAAATTAATCACTTCTGTACAAATAACAAACACAAAAAGAACACCAGCATTCCTTGAGTTACAATTATCATTTCAACAAGATTGATTGCACATTATGCAAGTAAAATAATCAGAGTATCCTTTCTATAGCACGTCGTTTTGGTTGTTTTCCTGTGAGTAATACCATTCAGACATAGGCAGGACAGAAAACACCCAGCACATGCTTGCTAACAAGTACTGGCTGCCAGGTAAATGGTGGGGGAAAAGTAGGGTTTTATAACAGCAATGAACCTTGGAGAGCGCCTGTTTAGAGAAGGATGAAGAGCTGGTTACTACCAACAAATACAACATGACGTTCCTTCTGTAGCAGCTATAAATACTGATGACATAGCTCCTACTTTAGTTTGTCACCAAGGAACCGGTTACAGCAGTAAAAGCACATGGGAAATGGGCACTAACATGAACGATTATGAGAGAGTATTGAGTTCCGGAAAAACTGTTGGAAAACACACAACATCCATCGCAGTTTTCTGAAAATTGTATTCGGTTGGTTACATCAAGAATATTGTAAAGTTTTCTTCAAAGTTATCTTTTAGATATCTATGAGCTTTAACGCAAAACTGTTTTAATGGTTTAAATAAAGTTTGATATTCACAAAACAGTCCTAGACTGTTATTGGTTTCTATAACAACAGTCCAGCACATTTTCATCCAAACCGACTATATTTAAAACATATTAAAAAAAAACTTCACGTCATTCTTAAAATATTTAAATGTATCTGATGTGTATTGCATTATGTGTATTGGAATACTTCTACTAGTGTTTCAGAACTATAACTCAAAGTGCTGTTTTTCAAAAATATTCACATTTTTTGCAAATGCAGTCATGCATTGCACAAGCAAATCTCGTGTGAGGACTGGAATATATATTTGTCATAGGCAAATAAATAAATAAACAAATACGATGTCTAAACTGGAGCGTTATTGCAGAGGACTGGCGCCCTAACAGTTAACCTCTGACTCGCGCACAGTATTGTGGGACGTTAGCAATGGCCGCTTGCAGAACGACAATGAAACTTTTAGCTAAGACTGTTTTGTACATGTCAAGTTTATTACAGTTGCGTTTCATTTCTGCTACTGGAGTTGTCTGGGATGAGAACGGATACGTTCTGTACTGCCCGTGCATGGGTGAGTATTTATTTATTTTATTTCTAATGTTTTAATATTGTTCCGGTAGTTTTGAGTTTGTGCACTTACAGGCAGATGACGGTAAATTACTGGGATAGATTTACTAAGCTTTGACTCCAGTGCAAACAATTATAAACAAATAATAGTTAACTGCTCTTTATATTTACGGTATGTGTATTTTTTGTGCTATATATTATGTTTTGCACAGTGGACTAACATCAATAGGCATGTATTATTCTTATCGTTTGTGTAATAATGTTGGGATACAGCGTGTGCTTTTATGTTTTCTATGGGATTTGACATATTTGCCTGGGCTATGTGCCACCGTTTTAAATTGTGGTTCATTATGATTCATTGCATTGTGCTACTGTTATACCGTTGCAAAGTCCACACGCTCAGATCTACGCTATTTCTTTTTTTGATTTCTTACAGGGCGATTTGGAAATCAGGCGGATCATTTCTTGGGTTCCTTGGCGTTTGCAAAGATGCTGAACCGGACACTGGCTGTCCCGCCGTGGATTATATACAGACACCACACGCCTCCTTTCACTAATGTAAGGTATTTTGTCTAAACTTCGTGCGTATTCAGAGCCGTTTTATTTGTATATGATAAATTATATCACTTACAATTTTGAGTAGTAGTATCAAAATGAAGAATACGAGGAGCCGACACAATTTCGTGTAATTTCATCATATTCAGTATGTTGAGAAAACTCAAATAATATGCATTGTATTTGCATGCTTACCCACACATGAAAAAAAACTAACATGTCATGTGATGCAACATGGCCTCTGTACCAGTTCTGAATACTTTAGGAATCTTCAAAACTGCCTTAAGTTTGGATGCTGTTGACAGTGTAACACCAGAAGGTGCATTAGCTGTCTATCTCCATGCGTGGTGCGATCAGTCCACATACACGTTTTTGTTTTGTTTTTTGCCAACAGATGCACGTTCCTTACAACGAGTTCTTCCAGCTGGAGCCCCTGCTTCAGTACCACCGGGTCATTAGTATGGAGGAGTTCATGGAGAAGCTGGCCCCCACTCACTGGCCCCCAGGCGAGCGAGTAGCCTACTGTTACGATGCAGCAGCCAAAAGAAGCCCTGACAAAAAGAGCTGCCCCATGAAGGTAAAGAAAATAGCAAAGAACATATCAAACTGATCTGCCTGCTCTCCAGTGTACGCTACAGAAGCTCTGTGCATTTCATATCCACGTGGTTATATCCAGTATATGATATTTCAACACTGATGGTATGTGTTGAAGATCCAATCAGCAGAATCACGTCCTGTTCTATTAAATTGACCCAAACAGCCAGGGATCAAAATACAGCCTCTTGAAAATATAGTATATTTTGTACTAAAAGTATGAAAAACCGGATCTCTAACAGAAAGTCTCTTTACTGTATTTCATTATTTAAAGCAAGAGTCCAGGTAAGGTAGTAGCATAAGACTGTCACCTTGAGGATATTTGGTGGTACTGCACCTCTATCTTGTAATACTAGTAACATGTAGTTATGCTTTGCAATGTACTTTTGTTAAAAAATATCCACAGGGTATAAAGCTTATTATTATATGATGTTTAAATTGTTATAATTTTCTTGTTGCAGGAGGGGAATCCATTTGGTCCATTCTGGGACCAGTTTGGTGTGGACTTTGACAAGTCTGTGCTCTTTCCAGGCATTTCCTTTTCTTCTTACTACAAGCAACAGTGGACTAAAAAGCAAGTATATCACTAACTCTGGCTGCCTTTTACCTCCTACTCCCATCGTCCAAGCTCAAAGGAACACAAGTCTCCATGATGTGGGGTACAAGTCTTGATATGCATTGTTGTTATATTCTATTTGGGGGTTCTTTTATTTTTTGGTTGGCCTGGGACAGTATTAAAAGCCACGATGTTACCTGATGATATAACATCTAACTATCAGTGCTGCTCTCGTCTACAGTTTAACCCTTGGAAGGTTCCAGAACCTCTTGCAGACTGTGTAAGAAACCTCTCTCCACATCCAGGTTTCCCCCTTCAGAGCACCCGGTCCTAGCTCTGCCTGGAGCCCCAGCTCAGTTCCCAGTCCTGGAGGAGCATGTGCCCCTGCAGAGCTACGTGGCGTGGGCTGACCACATGGTTCAGGAGGGAGAGGGCTATATCGACTCACTGCTCATCCGGCCATACGTGGGGATCCATCTGAGGATCGGCTCTGATTGGGTAAGCACCCTGTCAGAGACTGTGGGGTTCCAGTGGGAAACGGTTGTGCTATGGTGGGATGCAGGGGGAAATTGCAGTTTTCAATAAAAACAAGTATGGAATTATACACAGTACTAATATAAAAACAAAGTAATCTACCCAGGAAAGTCCTATTGAGATTAAAATCTCTTTTTCAAGGGAGACCTGGTCAAGAAGGAGGCATGTACTACAAACACACACACATACATTCAAATAACCAATACAAGCAAATTAATCAAATTACAAAAAAAAAAAAACATTTAGGATCAAAGACCAAAACAAAATCATACTCTGCTACATAGATAAATGTATTGAAACACTAAGTTACAGTTTCTGTTTACCCAGGAGCTGGTAACATTTGAATTGTGCAGTAAGACAGTTGAATGCTCCTGTCCTGTATACTAGATAGATTATGACAAAAATTACACAGCTAGTAGTAACATATATGGGACATTCAATTTGGTGGTCCAGATGGTGCATAATCCAGTGTACAGGACACTCCTCAACTTTTAGGTATGATTTCATCATATTTGACCATTTCTGAACCTATGCAACATAGGGTTAATGCCGGTAGCACTTTCTGGTGATACTTTCAAGTTTGTAGTATGTAAATCTGTGTGAACATCTGACACCTCATGATTAAGGCTATGATTTTGTCACGGAGGTCATGAAAATCATGAATTTGAATAGTCAGTGAAATCATTGCATTGGATGTAAAAACACATTTGATTAGGCGCTTCCTTTATTTCCTTAAAAAAATGCAGCGTGTCATGCACTGAAAATACAAATCTCCGATGATCTGTAAATTGTTTGGTTGCGTATGCACGCAGCATTTACGTGTAGCTATGTAGGTCAGCAAATGAGATAGCTGAGCGAGCGAGCATATAAACTGGTGACCTCTAAAATAGCAACAGTGTGAGTGAGCTGTTTTCTGTAAAGACAGAAGAACAAATGCATCAGAGAACAGAAGTTTACCGACTTACAGAGGCTTGTGGGTAATTTTGAAATAGCTGTCGCTTTTAATGAGATTTGAGCAGTGAGGTGGAAGAGGGTAGATCACAGGAGATTACTGGATACAGGAGTTGTGAGCAGGTTTTTCTTTCTGACAGCAAAAGGCCTGTGAGCTGTTGAAGGATGACAAAGCAGGGCCTCACTTCATGGCATCGCCGCAGTGTGTCGGGTATAACCGGAACACCGCCATCCCGCTCACCAAAAACATGTGCCTGCCAGACCTGAAGGAGATCCAGCGAGCCCTCAAACTCTGGGTAAAGAAGATCAACGGCAAGTCTGTCTACATCGCAACCGACTCAGAATCCCACAGCAAGGAGATCGAGCAACTGTTCAAGGGAAACGTGAGTTCATTACAGTATTAGCTAAGTTTTCAAATACCTGCCTTCCAGAAACTATTAGGATGTTTATGCTGCAAAATTTGATTGTTGGCAGTCTGGGCGTCAAAACATTATGTACCTAAATAATGATGACCCCACAAAAGAAAGCCAACTGAGGCTAATGATGTTTTGTTTCAGGTGTCCAGCTATACAGTATTGTGACATGTTTCTGCAGTGGACGTTCAAAATAAAAGCTGTGGTGAAAAGGAAGTAGCCCTAAAGTTGAAAGGTCTTGTGTTTTACAGCATGAGACAGGAAATGCATTGATAATTTGAGGCATTGGGAGTGTGTGTGTGTGTGTGTCCCTCTAATTTGCATGTTCTTTTTGCTATAGACATTTACTTTAGCTCTGATTGTTTATCTCTGTGTAAAGGTTGCAAGTTTATTTGAATTCACATTTGATCCCTGTTTTAAATCGTATGAATTCAGAGCAGAGAAGCCAACGGGAGGTTCTTGTGAACAAGATATGCAATCTGGATGAACCAACCTGTATAAATATTTGAAGGCGTTGGTGAAACAATGTGCTCGCCCTCAACTTCATCAGAAGGCAGGAATAAAACTCTAACCTACAAGGCTTCAATGCATTACTCTTCAAGAGGTCCTCATGCTTTGTCTAACACAGATTCTGTTCTGTTTTTTCAGGTTAAAGTTGTAAGTTTGCAGCCAGAGGTGGCCCACGTGGACCTGTACATCCTGGGGCAGGCTGATCACTTTATTGGGAACTGCGCCTCCTCCTTCACTGCCTTTGTGAAGCGAGAACGGGACGTTCACAGCAAGCCATCTTCCTTCTTTGGAATGGATTACCCTGCAAAGAAAAAAGATGAACTTTAGAACTTTTAACCTGCGACAGGGCCGGTCAATTAAAAGGAAGTATTAACAGGGAAGGACAAAACATGTAACTATCAGTCTAAAGTAGAATGAATTCGTAGTCAAGATTTTTGCGAAGAAAAATAAATGTACTAATTTCCAGTAGATGGCTTTTTTTTTTTTTTTTTTTTTTTAAGACTAGAAAACACGTTTGCAGTCTGTAAAGAGTAACATTATCTTGCATCTCATGGGATTTTTCATTTTCACAAGAACCTAAAACATATAGAAGTGTTCCTGGTGTATAAATGACATCCCATCCGTCACATGCATAGCAGTTTGTGCCATTCTGGGTTTCATTGTGAACTTTATCTGATCTTCACCACAGAGAAGAAAAGCTTAGGGGGTAGGTGCATTGTTTAACAGTGAATTTTTCAGACTTTTTATTCTGAAGCAGCTACATTTTATTTAAAGTATTTTTTATATATCCTACAGCTGTGCTTTAAAGGGTTCACAACAAACAATTTGAGGAGATAGCACTTTTCAATGGAGCTGGAAACCTTTCTGAGAGGTGTAAGCTGACAGACGTATCAATGTATGAAAACCAATCTTCTTCCTGCTAATAATAGTTGCACTTGTCATGTTTACCCCACTTTGTGAATGATTTGCACGACACTCTCCTTTAGTCTGTCCAAATAAAAGCAACATTCAGCTGTTAAATCCTCAATGTAGTGTGCCCCAATGTGTTTGCACTATGGGTAGCAGAAAGGGTGTAGTTTTTCACAGAAATGGTTATGTCTTATTTAGGTCAGAATATGATAATGTCCACAAAGAGGATGCAAATGCAGTGTAATGCGTTGTGATCGCACCAAGGGACTGAGTAAATGGTCCTAATGGATAGGGCACATGTTTGGATATATATATAATGTATAAAATCAGAACAAACAGAACACTACAACTGCTTTTTATTCGATTCAATTATTATTAATAAATATTAAGGAATAAATAACTTTTTTATTTTTTTTTTACTTTTGATGTGTACTGTGTTTCACATTTATTGTTGTTAAAGTCATTAAAGTCAAAAATACTTCTCACAGTAAGAAATACAGATATAACTATTTTTTGTTATTTTTCTCAACCTCACTGTTTCTGTATGGTTTCACATGCTATTAATTAATTTTCATGTAAGTAGGGTATAGGTAAGATTGCTCTAAATAAGGAAAATCCATACTTTGGTTTGGAAACATATATTTTGTAATTTAAATAAATGAAAAAAGATCATTTTGAAATCCTTGTTTTGTGCTGTTTTTTCATTAACTACATTTTCATCAGTCTTAATTCTTATATATATATATATATATATATATATATATATATATATATATACTGTATATATATGTGTATATATATACTGTATATATATGTGTGTATATATATATATATATAATGTGTGTGTTTTGAAACCTTGTTTGTTTCAGTGTAATCAATAGGTAGGTGTTGATCAGAATTTTGTATTTACTACAGAAATTACAGTAGTTTGGAAAGTTTTAACCTAACTAATAATACTGTAAAAAAACAACACTACTGTTTCCTGTAGCATACCACAGTAAATACTGTGGGGGAAAAATGCAAGGTTGTTGACTATCATATATATATATATATATATATATATATGAGGGATATATATTTTGATTTATTTTTTTGTTTTGTTTGTATCATTTTTAGGAGTAACTCAGACAAACTTGGAAACACAGGCACCCATAATACAGTGTGGGCATGGCTTATAATAACACAACAAATTAGTAAAATATGTAACAACAATAATGGCATGCAGAAAAAAAAAAACTGACGCCATACACATTCCAAATGATTTAATTTGTGGATAAACAGAACCTGGAAGAAAAAATCCGATAAATTAATATTAAACGTAATTAATATTGTAAGATATTCTAAAAACAGATATATGCATCTGTCTTTAGTTTAAATGTGGTTTTAGATTCTTCATTGGATAACTTACTTACAGGCATCCATATCCTGCAACGTGAATCCTGTAATGATTTTGAGCTACACGGCAATAATACGACTAAGTTACACAATACAAAAGCCATAACTTGCATATAAACTCTGAGTTCTTATTTGCGTTTAGGCTAAGGCTACTACTGTCTATAACATTGCACATTTTTTGTTAAAATGACTTTTTCACAAAGCAATCCAATGCCAAAATTGAACAACCAAAAAAAAAAAAAAAAACTATTGACTTTTGTTTTCACTAGTTGATGGTCGGCGTGTGTAACTTTTGCTTTGATTAACACATCGGCACGACTGCTGTGTAAATAGGTTTGTAGTGTAGCCTACTGTACCAACAGCTTCAGTTGACCTCCAAGGGAGGTTTATTGGCAGGCATGTTGAACTGTATTAGATCTGCGCGTTATAAATTTAGTAAGGTCGGTTCAAATCAGTTGGTCTCTAAGGAAGTTGATGGTTTCAATCCGGGACAGTAGAGGCAGTGTGTTCAGTAATGGCTGACGGCAGAGAGAGTTGTAACAGCAGGTAACGCCAAATTAAAACTTAACTATCGCTGCTTTATCGTTGGTTGACGTTTTTTAAAAAACAAAATGTCATTGGGTTATAAGCTCGTTGACAGTTTTGAGAGGGATAGCCGGGCTTGGCCCTGTTTTGTTTTTTCATAAAATGAATTTGTTTTGCCGTTGCTAGGCCGCTTGGGTAGGTTGCTGAGGTAAATTTTTCTGATTCATTTTTGTCTCTTGTGCGGTCATCTCGCTAACATTGGGGATGCTTCTGTAAAATAATATTATTGTTATTGTAGAACGACGTAATGTTTATGAAGTCTCGGATATATATAGATATATATATTTTCTGGGGGTCTTTAACCTTCTACCTATTTATTACATTTTGACAATGGTCAACAAATAATTGTGGATCTTGGCTGACAATATTTTTTTATTTAGTCAATTATGCGTTACCGTACAATAATTACATGCTCAACACAAATTACTTTTTATTGATTTTGATCGCTTTTGATCAAATATAAAGTATCGAATAGTATACGACAAATGTCTTTGTTGTTCGTGTTCAGTATTCTCGAAGGTATACCAACATTTAGCCGATAACAATGTGAGTAGTCAGTCTGTGCTGTATTGTTTTTACACGCACGCACACACACACACATACACTTGTTAAATTAATAAAACTTTTATTGTGTCTATGCAGGGTTCAGATTTGTTATCACCAATACGCTGCTGAAACCTTAAATGAGAATTTAAGAATGAAGGGTCTCTGTTTTGTTATGTTTAATTGCAAAGCTTACCACTGAACTATGTACTCAAAGTCAATACACCAGGTAATCAAACAGCCATTCAATCGACTGACCAACCAATTTACACCAGTATACATTTTAAAGGTGTTGTGGGCAAACAAATGCTCAGTTTCTTGGCATTGCTTTAGTATATCATTTATTTATTTATTTATTTATTTTTAATTGTAATCATTGATACATTTATTCACATGGTTGATGATTTAAAAATTTCTTTTTCCAAAATACTGTAACCAAGATCATGTTTGACTTGCAGGCTACTATTATTTATTTTTTAATAGGGTCATTGGGCATTAGAGAGTTCTTGTTCAATAGAGACAGTTGGTGTTTGAAAAGCCCTTTTGGATTCTTTGTGAAGATGTTTTCCTTCCTGTAGTCCTTTTTATGTGACAACCATAAGTAAGAAAACTATGTATTATTGATGATGCAAGCTAATGGTTTCTTGTTGAGGCAATTTCACTGCATTCCTCAACCCATCAATAAAGGATGATTCTAATAAAACTGTTAAATCTGCCTTTGCACTGCTGTATCTAAAAGTGCAGACAAGAACAGATGGATGCATTGATATCAGACATATGACATGTTTACCCTGCAGTTTCACCCCAGGGTATCTAGCTTTAATTTTATTATTGCTTATGGTAGTGCATTTAATATCTGTAACCTGAAATTATCTTTTATCAGTAATAGATGGCACATTTTTCATTTATTTGCTTTTAAAGCAATATATATATATATATGGGAATGAATATATATATATATATATATATATATATATATATATATATATATATATATATATATATATATATATATGGAATCTGTTAGTACAAACCATCAGTCAATCTTTGCTCCCCAGTTCATTACCAGAAGGCTTTTTTAAATTAAATTGGCTCGCATCAAAAGGTCATGGTCTAATAAATTCTTATGTAGGTTACGTCAACCAAGGCTCCTGTTGGTAATCCAATTCTGAAAGCCGCGTACTATACTGAAGGCAATGATTTTATGGTTTATTTTCTTTTTTCGTGTAGATGTTGCTCATGCAGGATAAACTAACCATTTGTTTTATGATTTTTTTTTTTTTTTAGGTTTTGAAATCGGACAACAGTCACTGTGAAATAAAACCCAAGAAGCACTATTCGGCAAAATGTCCAAAATGAAAAGCGCAGAGACAGTGAAGGTGGTTGTCAGATGCCGGCCGATGAATGAGAAAGAGACTTCTGCTAGATTTGATAGAGTAGTTTCTGTTGATGTGAAATTGGGACAGATCTCCGTGAAGAATCCTAGGGGGATGCCCAATGAGCTGCCCAAGACCTTCACGTTTGATTCTGTGTATGACTGGAATTCTAAGCAGTTGGAACTGTATGATGAGACATTCCGGCCTCTGGTAGATTCCGTCCTACTGGGTTTTAATGGCACTATATTTGCATATGGCCAGACGGGTACTGGGAAAACATACACAATGGAGGGGGTGCGCAATGACCCAGAGAGGAAAGGAGTCATCCCTAATTCCTTTGAGCATATATTCACACACATTTCCAGGTCCCAGAACCAACAGTATCTTGTTAGAGCTTCGTATTTGGAAATTTATCAAGAGGAGATCAGAGACTTGTTATCAAAAGACCAAGCCAAAAGACTGGAGCTAAAAGAAAGACCTGATACCGGTGTTTATGTAAAAGACTTGTCGTCCTTCGTTACCAAAAGCGTTAAAGAAATAGAACATGTCATGAATGTCGGCAATCAGAACCGGTCAGTGGGAGCCACCAACATGAACGAGCACAGTTCTCGATCACATGCTATTTTTTTGATAACCATTGAGTGCAGCGAATTGGGACTTGACGGGGAGAATCACATTAGAGTAGGAAAACTGAACCTGGTAGACCTCGCGGGCAGTGAACGTCAAACCAAAACAGGAGCCCAGGGGGAAAGGTTAAAGGAAGCAACGAAGATCAACTTGTCCCTTTCAGCTTTGGGAAACGTGATATCTGCCCTTGTGGATGGCAAGAGCACCCACATCCCTTACCGCGATTCCAAACTCACCCGTTTGCTTCAGGACTCCTTGGGAGGCAATGCCAGGACAGTCATGGTTGCTAATGTTGGCCCAGCCTCTTACAATGTCGAAGAGACCCTAACAACTTTGCGCTATGCCAACCGGGCTAAAAACATCAAGAACAAACCCAAAGTGAATGAGGACCCCAAAGACGCCCTGCTGCGGGAGTTTCAGGAAGAGATAGCTCGCTTGAAGGCTCAACTGGAGAAGAGATCGGGGAAGAGGAGTAAGAAGAGCCAGCGGAGGCATGTGGGAGAGGGAGGAGAGGGAGAGGGAGGAGAGGAGCTGGACGAAGAGGATGAGGATGAGGTGGAAGTAGATGACAAGGATGACTCGGATTACTGGCGAGAGCAGCAAGAAAAGCTTGAAAAGGAGAGGAAGGCCATCCAGGAGGACCACAGCTTGGTGGCAGAGGAGAAACTGAAGCTGCTGAAGGAGAAGGAGAGAAAGATGGAAGACTTGAAAAGAGAAAAGGAAGCCAGTGAGATGCTGTCATCCAAAGTGAAGGTGAGGGTGGGACAGAAGTATATCGTTTTAGAATGTGTTGTGTGTGTGTGTGTGTTTTTTTGTTTTTTTTTAAGCATTCAGTTGTCAAGGCAAATACAATTGGGAATCCTGAGGAATTTGTGTTTTACAGTCTTATATTGTATCTTCAGGTTTTTTGTTGGTTAATAGCTAGTATACCATGTTGCTGAGGAACTCTGAGCGGAGTGTGTATCTAAAGTAACCTCCTTTCATGGATGCGTTGAATTAAAAATGTAGTCACGTGCCACTGTAAGAGGTTGGAAGCATCGAGTCACTTGATGCATTATTTGGTGGTGATTTTATTTAGTAAGAGAATATGCATTTCATGACTTGAGGCACTCTCTACCCTGATTTAAATGTAGGCTGTTTCAAAGCATAAATGTTCCTAATTCCCTGGTTGTACCTTTTTTTTTTTTAACCTTCATTAGAAGTTATATAAAGTTGTGTGGATCGTTTTGTATGTTTCCAGACAGCTAAAATAGCAACACATTACTTTTTAGTAGCATCGATGTTGGTGAGTTCTATTCTTAAGCTAATAATTGCACAAAAATCCTTTGTGCTTCCTCTGTAACATAGTCTGTACTTTATTACACTTGATATAGGCCTAAATATACAGTACATACACTAAAACTATTTTTGTTATATATATAAATTATGAATTGGTACTCATTGTACATATCAATTAGAATAGTAAACAGGTACTGTAGCAGATCAAACTTATAAGCTTCTATAAAAAAAACAATATTATCAGAATGTTTCCATTGATCTGTCTTTTTATATTTTCTTTAGGCTATGGAGAGCAAGTTGCTTGTTGGAGGTAAAAATATTGTTGATCATACAAATGAACAACAAAAAGTACTGGAGCAGAAACGACAAGAAATTGCAGAGCAGGTAAAAAAAAAAAAAAAAAAAATCTGTTAATCTCTAGATCAACATTTGTCAGAAAAGGTTCCTTTGCTGTTTTAATGTAGTTAATTAGAAATGTATTTGCACAGTACTATGGAATCCTAATTGGTGTTATTAATGGCCCATGTTACAGGGCCCATTTCATCCATATGCATATTGATCATATTTGTTTTTCATCTGGGCACTCATCTAATTTTGAATTCTGATGACGTTGCTGTTTTGCAATGTGTTCGCCATTGCAAAATATTTTGTGCTTAAACCACTCAAGTTCAAATTGAACAAGTGTGTTTTGTCAGAGATGCATACATTTTTCTTCACTTGAAATTAAGTGATAGAGAGTAATATGCTCTTAAAGTGAATTCACAGAACTTTGTTCCCGTGTTTGTGAACAGAAACGACGAGAGAGGGAGATGCAACAGCAGATGGATTGTCGTGATGAAGAGACCCTGGAACTGAAAGAGACCTACAGTTCTCTACAACAAGAAGTGGACATAAAAACCAAGAAGCTAAAAAAGGTATGGCTGCCAAGTGATTGGAAAACATGTTAACATGTTAAACTATCAGTAGGACAATAGCGTGGTTTATATTTATATTGCTTACAGTAGTTTTTCTGCTTCTTCTCATAGCTGTTTGCTAAGCTGCAGGCAGTAAAAGCAGAGATCCATGATCTACAGGAAGAACACATTAAAGAGAGACAAGAACTGGAACAAACGCAGAATGAGCTCACCAGGGAACTCAAACTGAAGTATGTAACTGGAAAGATGGGTCAATTATCATTGTTTTAATAATGCCTAGACAGAAAATGAAATGGGTTAGGGGGGGTCTGAAATTTAAAATGCCATAGAAGTTATTGACCACATCCACGAAATATTCTGATTGGTTGGTAAGTTGTTTTAAAATAATGAGGAAACATAAACTGGGGCGAGCAACAGTTTAATGTTAATAACCCTGTGTATTTCAGGCACCTTATAATCGAGAACTTCATCCCAATGGAAGAGAAGAGTAAGATCACAAACAGGGCGTTTTTTGATGAGGAGGAGGATCGATGGAAATTGCACCCCATAACTCGCATTGAGGAGTAAGTTTGAAAAGAAGTCCCTTCATTGCTTAATAGTTAGATGACGAAGCAGTTTTGCAAATATATCTATGCACCTGAACCTGGGAAAACACAGCACTGAAACTGACCTAAGTCACTAATTACCTTTTTACCATTGTGTTGAGTTTTTTTTTTTTTTTTACCAAGGCACATGCTTCTTTTATTATTATTATTTGTTTATTTAGCAGACACCTTTATCCAAGGTGACTTAGAGACTAGGGTGTGTGAACTATGCATCAGCTGCAGAGTCACTTACAACTACTTCTCACCCGAAAGACGGAGCACAAGGAGGTTAAGTGACTTGCTCAGGGTCACACAATGAGTCAGTGGCTGAGGTGAGGATTTGAACCAGGGACCTCCTGGTTATAGCCCTTTTCTTTAACCACTGGACCACACAGCCTCCTACAGCCTTCTTGTTGTGTGCTCTGCCATTGAGCGATGCTGGTTGTAAAAACATAGGTGTGTAACTATGGACAGTAGCATATCAGTCTACAGTAGTTTGCAATTATTTCATAGCTCAGTATAAAATGATGATGTGTCTATTGTAATGATTATAACCTGAACTTTCTCTTAGCAATCAGCAGATGATGACGAGACCTGTCTCTGCTGTGGGCTACAAAAGGCCCCTGAGCCAGCATGCCAGAATGTCAATGATGATGAGACCTGAGGCTAGATATAGGGTAAGGATGAGTTGATATTCATGGTCTTAGAATGTCTGAATTGGAATCTTAATGTACAAAAAGCTGTGGGCTCTAATAATTCTGGCACTTCTGAGTCAAAAGGTGTTTAAATAAAAAATTCTTAAATACTCGATTGTGGTGACCCAGCCTTCCAATGTAATCAGTCTTTTTTTCTTTCTACAATAATAAAGGAGACATAAGCCATGATAAAAATACAGTCCATCTGTGTAATCTTTTGGCGTTTCTCTCTCAGGCAGAAAATATCCTGCTGTTAGAGCTGGATATGCCCAGCCGGACCACCAGGGAGTATGAAGAGCCGGCAATTGCCCCGAAGGTGGCCGCGGTGCTGGAAGCCGCTCTGCAGGATGAAGATGAAATTCAGGTTGATGCCTCAACTTTTGAAAGTTTTGGCAGCAAAAAATCGAAGTCCAGGTGAGACATGAATATATATATTATTTCCTTGTGTTCATTGGCTTGCTTACTTACTTGCTTACTAAATATCTGTCACAACTAGAATGGCCAATCATGGGACTTGCCTACATAATGTGCATTTCATTGTAGTAATTATTATTATTATTATTATTATTATTATTATTATTATTATTATTATTATTTTAATTATTAGGCCAAAAACTGGAAAGAAGGCTGGCACCCCCACTTCCTCTTCATCCCCAGGGAGCTCAGGATCTCTACTTTACCCACAATCTCGTGGCCTTGTTCCGAAGTAAACGCATATTTTTCTTTGTGTGGGGGAGGGAGGGGGCTGAAACTTTTCACAACAATAGCAGGGCAAACAGAAAAGCACTGATATTGTTTTTTCTTATTTTGTAAACTGAATAACTCGCCCAAATTGAGTTTGGGGTGTGCGTATAGTATATACATTTATATCTTAAACGTCTCTAAAAACCTGTTTTCTTAAGTAGTAACTCCTGATATCAGTGCAGTGAAATAATTCTAAACATAGAGACTTTACCTGCACGGTGAAAAAACATTTATAAAAACATAAAAACTGTGGAGTTGATACCTACTGTAAAATGTCCAGGGTCAACACAGAAATGCACTGAAGCCTAGCATTGTATTTTATTCCAAAGCCACATCAAGCTTGCAAGTGGTAGACAAAATTTCGGATCCTGTTACACTGCCCCTGATGTTTCTTGTAAACGGGGCTGCCCTTGTTCTCAGCTTGGAAGCAGTATTCAGAAGAGTAGTTCGGCTTGGCTGGGACCCACAGGGAGTGCTGCATTAGCCTTTGCGCTCCCACAGGGTTAAGGAGTGAAATTAGCTGGTGATGGGTTGCCTCATTGCGCTTTAG
This sequence comes from Acipenser ruthenus, assembly GCF_902713425.1. NCBI lineage: Eukaryota > Metazoa > Chordata > Actinopteri > Acipenseriformes > Acipenseridae > Acipenser > Acipenser ruthenus. Next base: position 6,818,334 of record NC_081217.1, on the reverse strand, counting down.
TAACTCCTACTGGTCTGGTGTTGACTTCCCAAGCTTGGTGCTTGCATTACAGGTCCAGTAGCTTCATAACAACCATTGCTTAGGTTCAACAAGTGAAAAAGGTGATTGGCTGGACGGCGGAAACAGAAGTGGCCCCCTGATCTGTAAGTGGGCACAGGGGTGAAGTTGTGCAGAAAATTATGTCTTTTACCCTTGGATAGTGCCAGTGCTTGCTGCTATTATTATTATTAGATGACATTACCCCTATTCTTACATACATACAGTATATGTATATATGGAATGGATACCTCATATAAACTGAGGAGATATATTGTATTAAAAAAAAAAAAACTTAGACAACATTGCAGATTTATAGGCTCTAATTTGAGTTGTTTTTTTTTTTAAAGATAAATGTAGATAAACTGAATTTTGTGTCTTGTTTGTTATTTGTTTACTGCACAGATAGCATTTTTGAGGAATGTATCGTTTAAAGGTTATGTATACATTTTTGTGTATCCTTTTTTATGTGAATTTTTCGAGATGAACTCTACATAAGTGCACTAAAAAAAAAAACTAAAAAAAAACCTTTTGGATAGCTTTACATTTGACTGTGTACCAAACTGTACTTGGAAAGAAATACACAAGTGGGTTATGTTGCAATAAACTGAACTACATGTTTCACTATGTTAATGAGCCTATATAGGTTTCTAGTTACCGCACCATTATACTTTATCAATTCCAGTTGTTCTTGCAGGTTTCTTTCTTCAGTCTCTTGTATATACTGTACATGTAGGTACAGTAGCAGTCTGGAAAACTCAAGTCCAGAATCGGTAGATTTTAATTTTGTAAAACAATAGTAATATTAAAATAAATAATCTGGACAAAGAACTGTGATTCTTACAGATGCTTACTTATCCTCATCCTCAACTAACTTCTCTCAATTCACTGTTTTGTACATTAAAGCATGAGTCTACAAATATTTTAGGCATGTCAGCATAATAGTGGGGGGGGGACGGGGGGGGACACTACTTGCAGTTCTTATTTTAATGTTCAAATACTATAAAAACATCAACTTTTCAAATTAGTCACTTACACTGAAACTAGAGTCCTTTTGCATATCCTGTGAAAAATGTCACGTAAGCATAAATGTTTGTTTGAATCGCACATTAACCATGTCCCTGGTACAAAAATTCAACAAGTCTGTTTCCAGCTGATCCAACTATGATGGAACTGCTAATCCCCTTCTGTCTTTGAATTTACTATCCTTGGTTAATTTTTATTAAAAACAAAAGCAAAACAAGTGTGTCTGAGACTGAATCCTTTCTGTGCAATAATGTCTCTTAGATGATAAAGAATGTGTTATAAATTATTTTGAGTATTTTAAATACCATAGAACAGTAAAGTACTATAAAAGTAAAGCATACTGATACAGCCCCAGGTCAAAAGCTGGTACCTGCATGTATTCTTACAATTCTCAAGAAGGTACTGTATGTGTTAACATACTGAAGCCTCATATGTAATATTTACATCTGTGGTAATTACAAATGTATTCATAGAGGCACTGAAAGACTGTCTTTGCATTTGGTAATGTTGTCTTTACTCAGCGCAGTGAATGTGGGCTAAACAATAAAGTCAGATATCTTGCAAATATCATTACTGGGTTTACCATAGAAAAACATAAGCATGGTTTACGTATATGTCACTGTTAAAGGCTTGAACGCAATCTGGTCAGTAAGTATGAGGCCTAATCATCGCCAACAACTGAAAGAAAAATCCATGCACAGCACAAGGAGGCCAAAGAAAAAAAGAAAGGAAAAACAGCACAAGCATACAATAACTACATTGCCCAAACAAAGAAATCCACATTCCATATTGCATTGCAAGTGGGAGACAACGCGCATTCTTGTTTATTTAATTATAAATACATTTAAAAAACACTTTTTTTGCAAAAGCTAATATTAATTTGGGGAAACACACACAGTTAGTATTGGAATATTTGTCAGTACTGCGTTTTTGACGGTAGGTAGCGCTGTATAATCATTTTGTTTTGAAGGCTCGTAGTGCAGCCTGGGTAGCCGAGTCTGTAAACACCCTGGAAGTGTTAGAGCCCTTACACATTTTAATGGATGTTTCAATAGGGAAATTATTATTTACAATATCTAGACTTGGAAAACGTGGGTACTTATTATTCAGGAAAATATTAAATTATATTTAAACATTTGGTATTTGTTATGAAGCTGATCATTAACACAACTACAATTCCCAGAACACATCGGTTCCACGTCATGCGAAATAACTGCTGAATTAAATAAGACATTGATAATTTATTCAATTGTTAAAATAAAAAGAAAACATATAAAAACTATGTTTGAAGTGGGGTTTGTTGATTAAACGACCGAATGAAACGCACGCCATTGGGGCTCTGAGTCAGAGACTGCAGCGTGCAGTACACTGCACTGCATTGCAGCGGCTGCAGAGTCAAAATGGCGCATACTGGTCGGGGGAGGGGCGGTGTGTTATTTTGCATTCCTGCAGTGTGTGCCCTTTAACCCCGTTGTTATGTTCCCCCCTGCATTCCTGAGTAAGAGGATTTCCTGCAGTAGTCGTAGTAGCGTGCGGACTTGCTTTCTGTGTGTGTTTACAACGAAGAGCCGACAACAACAACAACAACAACAACAACAACAACGAAAAGGAAGCGCGCTTCGGTTTTGAATTGACGAAAAAAAATAGCCTGTAAAAATAAAAACCAAAAAAAACGACATCTACGCTTAAAAACAAAAGACGAACCCCCCCGAAGAAATGAAGGACAAACAGAAGAAAAAGAAGGAGCGCACGTGGGCTGAGGCTGCCCGAATGGTAATGATAAATATAATAAAATAATGAATGCCAACTCGCACTGTAATTAGCGGCATTTGGTATAATATAACGGTGGCTTGAGAGGGTTGTGGGGCGCAATCATGTCGTATACTGCTGGGCGGAATTTTAAAGGGAGAATGCAGGGCGTTTAAAATATATGCGGCAGTCAGTATTGAGGGAAAACGCCTGGTTTGCTGTTTCATTTGTTCTAAAAACGAAAAATGTTCATTTTTTTTGGTCCCATATAAGATACAGGACACGTTTATGTGTCATCCTTCCGCTTTGATGCAGTTGGTTAGCCTGTGTTGTGTAAGTGCGTGCTGTACTGTGTTATTAATACTGTTTTATCGTTTTTGCCGTTTAATGCGTAGTTATTTGTGGGTTGCACTGATACTCTTTGTGATAACAAATGCAATTCAAATTCTGACGATATTCATTTCATTATATTCCAAATGTGTATGGTGGTAGTAAAACTAGCATGGCGGGTTTGCTATGAGAAAAATGTGAATTTAAAGCACCAGAAGATGAGGTTCTGTATGGCTTGCTATTAAAAAAAAAACAGCTGCAGTATAGTGTCCCCAATACTGTGCTGCAAACTGTTCAAAATACAATTCTGACCCCCTGCAGGTTACTATAACGCAATCCTTCAAGAGGGGGAGGGGAGAGAAAATGTGAATGTGTGTGCAGTCACTGTAATGCAAAATATTTGTTTGTCACAGTATCTAAAGAGCTCCTGTCACAGTTGTACAGTGTGTACCTTTTTACAGCTGCAGCGCTACACCTATCCTGATGTGAAGAACACATCTATATTAGCAAGTCAGATTTTCCCACTGTTATAATCCAGTGATGTTTATATTATGCTGTTGTGGTAGTCCAGCAGTGTGTTGTGTAGCTGCATCCAAAAACTAGTGACAAAAATGTATTGACCATTGAATTATTTTTTTTTGGGGGGGGGGAGTGAGTGAGTGGTAAATGTCAAGTAATACAGTAGTAACAATTCTAGTACTGGGGTGCAGTCTTTTTCATTTGCATATGTGGAAAGTACTGGTAATTAAACACAATCAGTTAGGTGTTTTTTGTATGTTGCATCCAAGTTATTGTGGCATGTATTAATTTATAATTTTTACATCCTATATATTGACCATGGCATACTGTTAGTGAGTGCATGATAGAAATAAGGGAACTTTAACCCCTCATTTAATTTACATTACATATGCTTCAGTGATGGCAGTGCTCATGAATTTAGAACGCATCAGTGTCAAGGGTGCTAATGAAGTGATTGGCAGAGTAAGTGGGGAAGCACTGTTTAAGAGAAGGCATGCATAGATTAGCAGACCCCAGTACAAAGCTAATTAATCATCCAGTGATCTGCTGGCTCATGTGTATCAGGCTCACCTGAATTTATGAAGCGGCCCCTGAAATCGTTCCCTGTTTGTCAATTAAGTAGGTTTCTCATTTATTTTAAAGAAGTGTATATGACCTCTGGTATCATAATTGTGTGCGCAGTTACATGCTGTCTTGGTTAAGTTCAGATGGCTGTTTATTTGCAGGATTAATGTGTTTTCTTGCCTTGTTTTGCCAGCTCTTGCACCATAACAATGTGCCACTTTGACAGGTAATGCTAAAAAACTAGCAAGGGTTAGTACAGAGGTTTTTTTTCACAGTACGGTGTCTTACAAAACCAAAATAACTTTACTGTGGGCCAGTATTTGGATGCAGTGTATGAATTTATAAACTGTTGCGTCACATTTTTTACATACTGGCCCAGTGTGAAAGTCTGGCGGACTACACTTGATTTGGTAAAAGGGATCCAAGCTGGTCCCTAGAAAACGAAGTGGAAAAATATTACAGCACTAACAAGGAAGTTGTCTATAATTGTGGTTGTTTTCTGGTATCCCTGGTAAACCTATTTGCCCTTATCTTATTCTTATGGGCTAGAGAGCAGCTTGTATTGTTTGACAACATTTAAAATAAAAGTATTTTTCTGTAGGTTCACAGACCTGCACTTTGCATGTTTCATCCTTATTTTATTTAGTATTTTTATTAGTGGTTTAGTATAGGAAGTGGTTTTGGTAACTTGTTTGCTTTTTTTTCTGAAGTTAACCATACCTCACGTATGTGATCAATACCTTTACTGGAAACCACAACAGCCAGAAACTGTGTCGTGTCTTGTTTATTTTATGTATGATTCTGCATTTTTCCTTTTTTAGATTGCCGTAGAATATCTGCTGAAAATCGGTTCTCCTTGAAATAAGGAAATGCTTGTAATCATTTAAAAATAATGCGTGTTATAATATTCTTAATGTTTGAAAACCCCAAATAATGTTGTGTATTTATTTATTTATCGTAAGGTTTTCTGCATAAATAATGCAATGTAAAAAGAAAATAACTAAATGAAATAAATAACAAAAATGACTTTGCACTCTACACTTATTACAGTATAAGCACTATATTAACAGAAGATAAAAGATGCATGCATATATAGCCTGCATGTTAGCCTTTAATACTGAGGTAAAGTTCTGAACTTTAACACTTGAAAATGGGTAAAGGCCATCGTTCTCGACACGCATAGACTTTGCAATATACTTCATTTCTTCTTTCAATTTGTATTCAGTGCTTTGACAGGACTAGCACAGTCAGAGATGCTGCCACACAGTGTGGAAGGGGAAAACCCCATTACAAAATAAAAATCCCTCCATCTCATTAAGACAGAGGAATTTCCCTTGTCGATTAAAGTAACAGGAAAAAGCAGTAGCTTAAAGGTACACATATGAAAACATGAAACTGATTCAGAATTTACTGTTTAAGATGCCAGTCTATTACTTCTATATAATTGCTCTCGAACAACTATGAAACCAGCCACTGAAGCACTCGGCAAAACTTCAGTTGACAGATTTGCTTTATTAAACAACTTTCAAGTATGGTGCATATTAAACTAAAAATAAATAAATAAATAAAACAGCTGTTTTCTTATATGGAGCAATATTCTGCTATCAAAAATCTGTTTTGCCCTTCATGACTGAAACTTAAGTGACATGTTTGACAAACGGGGGCTGTTTCCAGCTAAAACTTGGAGCTACCTAACTTACCCTAGGTACAGTAAGTTTGCCCAAGATTCATGTTCAATGGTCTGTAAAACCTAGTATTTGACAGTAAAGTTTCATAGGTGTTTCTAGTGAATCTCTACAGTAGTGTTAATGAAAGAAACTTGGTGGTCCTTCTGTACAGGTGGTCTTTAATACAGGTTTGAGTGTAGTTTAAATCCAAAATGGAGGCTGTACAATGAACCATGTTCCAGTTATTTGGCCGCAGTGGGCCACTTGTGGAGTGAAATTTCAGAAGGCATTGTCAGGTTTAAAGGAAGCTGTCTTGATAAAAGAATTTATAAGTAGCCTCACAATGTGGATCGGTATCTCTACTGTGAATCAGTCATTCATTATTCTGGGGGGGGGGGGGGGGCGGTGGGTTTGACAAGATTTAAATGAGTTCTGTCTTAACATTTGAAACGCGGTGATTAATTGAACAGAATACTATAGTAGCACCATATGGGTTTCTCTCCTACATGTATGTAAAAAACAAAAAAACACTAAAATACAAATGGGATGTTTTTTGTGCAATAAAAAATAAGCTGCTCGCAATGAGCAACGTTTTTAAGTTCTGGGATACTCTGATGTTATGAAAGAAGCCTGCCTTGCTATTTGCATGATAAAGGAGTCGACTGATATCTCAGTCTGTGCATGCACGCTGCAGCTCACTGTGCAGAGGCCTGTGCATTGGAAAATGAATGCCTGCTTGTCCTGATTAGCACTTTACCCATCCACTAGCCTATAAAATACGCAACGCCAGCCTTTTGTCAGAAGTGTCCACCCTTGGGGAAAGACTTGCTACTCTTCTGTTTGCAAAGTTTCTGTAGTAACATGGAGTACAAGAGACCCTGTTTTGTTTTTTTTAACCCAGTACTGTTACATATTGTCTATGAAGAAAAAATATTATATTTATGCTTATAGACACTCATCCTGGTACAGGAAAAAGTGACACGTGGATTTATTACATACTAAATGAATTATGATATCTTAATTTTTTTTGTTTGAACATATAGTGAATTGCTAAATGTTTTGAATTAATAAAAATGCCCCCAGCATGAGATTAATAATAAAAAAGTTCTGATGTTATCTTATTTTCTATCTGTCTGTCAAATGTACCTCAGTAAATAGTGGCATCTATACGCCATGTCCTGTATGTTGCACAGGAAAACAAGAAGATAAGGATGAAAAGATTAGATTTGAAGCAGGAACAAGGGGGAGTGAGAGAGGGTGATAAAACACAATCAAAGGAAGGGCTTTTTTTCTTTTATATAATAATCTAGGAACAGTTATTGGGCATGAAATGCGTGGTTCACTTGGATAGTCATAAAATTGTAATGTGGTTGAGAATCATCTTGAGCCTTTTTCCCCCCTTTTCTTCAGGTGTTGGAGAATTTTTCTGATGCTCCCATGACACCGAAACAGATCCTGCACGTCATCGAGACAAAGGGACTCAAAGAGATGAGGTCAGGTCAACATGAACAATTTCATTTTAGTTTTGTAAAAAAAAAATATAATAATAATAATGAGGATGAATGCAGCCATTAATTACCAATTCAGAAGCAAATACCATATAGGCATTTAAAAAAACGATTCGAATACTGCTGGGGAAATGTACAGTGCCTGGTGTTTTTATTAGAAATGTCTGATCCAAATTCAAACCTGTTTTTTGCTGTAATTAAGCTGTACAGCAACTCCATTGGTAGCTTTCTTTGCGATTTTAAACATGCTGTTTCTGAATAGCATGTAACTTGTTGTTTTTCTCTTTCTTTCTGCAACACTGGTGCTCTTTTACTGGTTATAGAAGGTAAGCCAAACTGAAAGCTATACTACACAATAAAACGTGTGTGTGTTTTTTCCATGCATGAATTTATAATCGTAAGGGGAAGGGGAGGAAATTCAGTATTTGAAATTGTCTGCAGAGATTAGTATTGTAACTTCTTGAGAAAGATGGGAACATTTGTAACCTGTGTAGAAATGTAAAAAAGACAGCTTCTCCACACTCACTCCTAAGTTCTTGGGTTCCTTGGTTTTTTGCAGCGGGACTTCACCTTTGGCATGCCTGAACACAATGCTGCATTCACAGTGCAGAGGAGACGATGGGATCTTTTTCAAGCTTCCTGGCAGATTGAGTCTTTTCACTCTGAAGGTAATGGCACCTTTCTTCACTGTAGCTGTTTAATAGACCCAGGACAAGTGGAAAGTAAACGCTACCGTACGCGCAAAAGAAGTTAAATCTGCGGATTGTCGTTTTCATGTTTTATCCTAAAATTTAATTCATCTAAGGGCTTAATTATTGTTATTTGCCCCCAGGATATGCTAGAATGCCAAATTTGATGTGAGGAAGCAGTGTACTGTTTGTTTGAATGTGTGATGGTTGTTTCACACTAATCTTTTGTATTACATTCCCCAGTACTTCCCCTGTAAAACAAAGAAAGCAAAAACTAAAGCATGTAATGAAACGCTGTTTTCACAATGACAACTAATTAGAATGAGTATAATTGTGTTTCACTGAATAGCAGTGTGACAGTTATTTCTAATGCATCGTGAAAAAGGTGGGACTACTGAAGAAAGCTAAGGTTGTCTGCAAATAAACCTACTTTTTAAATCATGTTTTCTGTTTCTCAGTTTGAACCCCTGACCCCTTGTATAAAATCCTTTTCTTGAATAGTGCCTTTTTTCAGTTTTTTTACCACTTTTTTGAAATAGTGCCTTTTTTTTTTTTGAGAAACTCAGTAGGTGTGAACAATGGACCCCTATTTGACCATTGCAGGCTCTGACACATTTCTAAACCTGCCTGTGGAAGATGGGGGGACTTTTATGTGGTTTACTGGCTGTAGCGCCTTTAGAAAAAAATCTGTAATTGAGAATCTTAGTGAAGGGACCGTGCTAGTGGTGCTGTGCTACAAAGTAGGGTTATCAGTGTGCACTGTGTTTAATTGGATCCCTATGCAGCTGTAAAATATTTGTTATAATACTGTATCAAAAGTAAAACTGAACTTCAATATCACAAGTGAAATAAAGATGCTGACTGTTACATTCCCCTTGCTTTCCAAAGGTGCATATTTACAGATTTTTTTTATTTTTATTTTTATTTTTTCCAGAAAGATGCCCTGCAGTGGTCCAAAAGCATGGCAGTGCCAGAGGCAGAGGGTTTAGAAGACTCTGCAGACGTGGAAAGCTGTGATTCCAATGAAACGAGCAGTGCAAGTGGGGAAAGCGATAGTATGTGTGTTGAAGCAGCAGTCCTCTTAATCCCCCACCCCCATCAATTTGGAACCTACAGTATTCTTCCCATTTGGAGCAATCCTCACTGTTGTGTGTATACATCCACGTTTAATTTTACAATGCAGCGGCTTTACAAAAATGCCCCTGCCACACTGTCAAAGCCTCGTATCTCAGAGACCATTTTAAACCCAGAACATTTTTGTCTTCTTGCTGACGATGGTTACACTTGAGTTTAGTGACTTTCATCTATATTCTGTCCCTTCTTGATTTTATTCTACTTTTTGTGTATTTTTCCCACAAGTGTCCTTGGAAGAGACCTCATCTAGTGCTTCATGTTCCACAGAAACACAAAGCAAGCAGACCCCTCAGGCCAGACAGAGCAGCCTCAGAGCAGCACAGCAGGGGAGGGCAGCCAGTGCCTGCTCTGAGAGAGAAGTATGGATCCTCTTTACCTTGTGCTGCAAAAAATCCACTCCGATTTTTATTAAAATGTGATGTTGTCCAGTCATTCTGTATATATGCCGCAGCCATGGTTGTTGATTTGGTACTGTATAGTGGTTTTATTCATGCTTAGAAAGATAACAGTAATATGCTCTCTGGATATAATCAAGACTTGTAGTCTTATTCCCTATAGGCAAAACCATAGTAATGTTGACGAATACACTTTGGATTGCTGTATTTGGCCCCCCCCCATATCTGAGTTCTTGGTTCAAAAGATGTCATTGGCGTTGAATTGATCTACCTAAAGTCTTGATTTATTAGCCTGATTTAGAGACTTCCAGACCACCATTAAAAGCTGTTATTCAATTGTTTTTAATAATGCAGTCTGGAAGGCAGAGAAAGAAAGGTGTCATGATGCCTCGTGTTGTACTGACCCCACTGAAAGTAAACGGAGAGCACGTACCCTCAGGTAAGGACAATGTGAGGTGTTTGAGTTCATTTGCTTCACATCATTTGAACATGTTTTAAAGAAATTGCTTGGACAATGTTTTTTTTAGCATTTAATTTAGACAAGGATTTGGAGTGGCTTGGAGAGCAAAGCATAAAGTTTTTCCATATTTTATTTTCTTGACTTGCATGTCCTAAGGTATACTTCATCTCCAAGCAGCATTAAGAAAAAAATCTGCCCTGGCTTTCGTTCCACCCCAGCTCTCTGTTGCATAACTGGTCTAATTATTTGATTAACTGGACAAAATTTAACACTTCTCTCCAGGCCTCAAAATGTACCATAGGTAGTGTACCTTGAATCAAGTGCATTTTTTTTAAACTATCAAATGTAAAATACCTTAAAATATGTCCAATTGAACAAATAATTAGATCAGTTAAGTTAATTGAGAGCTTAAGCGGGAATGAAAACCAGAACTGGAGTGTGACACCCCTGCCTTACAGGGTTTTTAAGCATGATTATTGAAATTGGTCGGCGGATTACACGAACAGTGCTTTAAGTGCTGAACAATGAAATGTAAGCGATTCAGTTTAATCTTGTTCTCTTAAGGTGTGTATTTTTTCTTCATTGTTTTGTGCTGTAGGTTTTCCAGGCAAGCACAGAGAAGCAGAGTTGAGCAGCACCTGTAGCAGCAGCTCCGCAATCGCCTGCAGCAGCTCGTTGAGAAGCAGGGCAGAACTGAGCAGGAAACATGGGCAGCGCTTCAAAAACCTGCACAAGTCACGGACAGGTAACGACGTGGTGCCCAACAGTGTGACATTTTACACACACACACACAAAGAAATGCTCCTTTTTTATGTTTTTTATGTTTGTTTTTTCCAAAATCCCAAACCATGTTGACAGTCCAAGTTGTCTACATCATAAATCTGTTAAAGATTTGTAGTTCAGTGCTTATTTGACTGCAGTGTAGAGCAAACATTTCTGAATGTGTATTTTTAGGACAAATGAAGAGAAACAAAGGGGAAGAGGTTGATTTTGAAACGCCAGGCTCTATCTTGGTCAATACCAATATCCGAGCACTGATCAACACACGGACACTTGCGACTTTGCCTCCCCATCTCCAGCAGCAGCTGCTGCTCCTGCTTCCAGAGGTTGATCGACCGGTAAGCAATAAAATCTGCTTTTCCTTCCAAAATCTTTTAATATTGCTTATTTCACTAACTTGCCATGTTTTCTTGAACCGACATTTCAGTAAGAACTCTTCAGGGGTTTCCGATGATTAAAAAAAAAAAATCCCCCCAAAAAACTGCAGTGTTTTTGACACTTTCTTTTCTTAGGTTGGTGCTGATGGGCTGGCACGTCTCAGCAGTTCTGCACTGAATAACGAATTCTTTACACATGCATCACTGTGCTGGAAGGAGAGGCTTGCAGATGGTAGGTATTTTGCAGCAGAAAACTGTAGTCAAAGAAGTTATGCCACTGTAACAGCAGTTTTATTATTAAAATAGTTTGTATCCAAGATGTTGAGTTAAACTTGCATGAAAAATAAGAAATAATGTTAAACTTACAAATGGTTACCTTTCCGGTTGTTGATGCTTGTAAATTTGTGCGTTGCAGGAGAATTCACACATGAGATGCAGGTGAGAATCCGCCAGGAAATGGAAAAAGAAAAGAAGGTGGAATTGTGGAAGGAGAAGTTCTTTGAGGATTACTATGGGCAGAGGCAAGTCCATTCACACTTGAGAACGAATGCATTTTATTAAGAACTTAATTCTCTCTGAAAACGTACTTGTAAGTTTTATGCAGTTAGAAAGGTTGCCTGACATTTTTTTGTTTTATTGCATTACAGGTTGGGCTTAACCAAAGAGGAATCACTAAAGCAGACCTTGGTGCAAGAAGACTCAGGAAATCTGACTGCCGCTGCCATTCCGACTGGACCCGCCAAGAAGCGAGCTGCTGGTCGCAGACGGAAGGACGGGCGCCTGAGAAGACGCTCCAGGTCAGACCTCAGGACCAGAGCTAGACGGGCACTTTGCAGACAACCCAAGCTGGAGGAAGCCGAAGATCATTCTGAAGCTGCTGCTGCTTCAGGTATTGAAGCCACTTCACAGGGAGAACATAAAATACAGACGGACTTGGAGGAAGCTGGGACTGAAGCCCAGGCAACTCATGCAATATCTGTTGCTGCTGTTTCACTTGTAGGGGGTCAGTTGGAGACGCCTGCTGGCTTGTGTTCTGTGGACTCCTCTAGTTCATACGATAATCAGAGAGACCTTGGCGCTGCTTCTGCTTCCCCTGACCAGAGAGCCTACCTTAGCGCTGATGCCAGCGACAAGAACAACTCTGAGGAGGTGAAGGACCAGAAGAGGAAATTCGACGAGCCCACAGCCTCCACCTCCTTCCCCGAGAAAAAGCCACGTCTTGATGATCGCCAGTCCTTTCGGAACACAATTGACTGTGTTCACTCAGAAAAGCCACACCGCACCAAAGAGGAACCAAAAGTGCCACCTATCCGAGTATGAAGTTTTGTTGCTTAAATTCTCTATTGCTTTCTGTGCATGGTTGGAGATTTTTTAATAATGAGAGTAATAACCCACCTTATTAACATTTAATCTCCTGAAAGTATTTTTCATTTAGTAATGGGTGAGTTCTTTCTAGTTAGAAACTTTATCCATTTCTTTTTGCAGATATATACAGAGCATCAAAAGAAACATCACTATTATAACATTTATTTTCGAAAAAAAAAGAAGGTATATAAATGATGGACGAAATGTTTTTGGTTTCTTTTGAATCACTCGATCATTCATCCTTGACCATGACACACTTGAGTGACTGTGACTGAAGAATATGCACTTAATCACTTAACCCTTTGCAGTCCATTTATTAAGTGCGCGTCAGGTCCAATTTATTTTCACACGCGCAGTTAATTTTAGACACGCTGTTTAAAAGTATTTTTTTTCACAGTCAAACGGGTTTAAAAGGCCCTGCATATCAACAAAGCACTCACTAGGCATCTCCAGCACCGCCCCACCCTTTCGTTCGCTATCGCTTTCACATATGCTAAGAAATAAATAATAATAGTCGTACATACCGATCAATCATCTCCTGATCACTCGTTTTATCACCAAACTCCTCAATAATGCAATTCAAGTCATTATTTTATTACTGTAACATCTCAAAAAAGCTCTGCAAATGTCCGTGATAGTCTCTGTGCGCTGATACAGTAACATCCAGCTTGTTTCCTTATGACCGCCCATATGGGATGCCAATGGCAAGTATGACTATTCATGAGATACGCCCAATTGTGTTAATTTTTTTTTGTTTATCGGCTTGTCTCGGCTCCTGTCGCTCCCACTCGGCCATTGAACGACTAGAAACCCGTTTTTGGCGTTTTTTTGATGATGTCGGACAGGGTCCGACAATGGACCGGATAGGAATAATTGCAATGTCGAACCAGGTCTGACAATGGACCGCAAAGGGTTAATTAGTGATCCAGTTGATTGGACAATGGATATGGAGTGATGTCCGCTTTTGAATTGCAAGCTGAATAAAAGCAATAAAGAAAATCACAGAAAAAAAACAATATGCCACGTCTGTCAAGAGAGCAATCAGCATGTTGGAGCCTGGACTAGGGCAGCGTACTGTGGCTCGCTGTGTTGGGTGCTCACAGCCAGCAATTTCAAACCTGGCGAGACGATATAACCAGACACACTGTCAATGACAGGCCACGAACTGGGAGACCAAGAGTCACAACACCTGCCCAAGATCGACAGATCATTTTGCAGTATCTTCGTAATGTCAATAGTTAATCAGCACAATAAAAAGTCACTGCACCTGCTCTAAAGCAGAGTTTGTCATTTGTCATATAAGTGATACGTTTCTTTTGATACTCAAATATAAGTGATAAGTTTCTTTTGATGCTCAGTATATTTTAAGGCTTTTTCCCTGTGGAACATGGTTCAGAAATAGTTTGCCATATTGTACCAGTTTTTGCTATAATGAACTCATTCCTTCCAGTGAATTTCATCTGGAATAAGAAACATGTTTTGTGCAAGCACCACTAACCTCATCATAATTTATTGCAATGCAATGTACTTTATTCAATACAGCGTGTTTTTATTTTAATTTTCTTCCATCAGATCCAGCTTTCCCGGATCAAACCTCCCTGGGTGGTTAAAGGACCGCCCACATACCAGATATGCCCTCGGATTATCCCTAAGCAAGAGACAGACAGCCGTGGCAGGACCGGAGCCCGGACACTTGCTGACATTAAAGCCCGTGCCCAGCAGGCCCGGGCACAGAGGGAGGCAGCAGCTGCTGTCGCATCCGTCGGGGGAGGTGGAGGGCCGGAAAGAGGAGGAGGACCAGGAGGGGGTGGAGGAAGAAGGGACTGCTACGAACCAGCAGAGCCTGGAGGAAGCAAAGGAGCGCTTACAGAGGCTTTGTCAAATCATCTCGAAGGAGCACAGCTACAGCAGAACCCTGTAGCAGGCACAGAGGACGAGATGGTGTCAGAGACTGAGCTCTTGCAGAATGTTAAATCTGAAATTATTCAAACTGAAATATCTTTGGAAAAAGATTGCAAAATTAGAGTTCTGCCCAATATCTCTCATCCTTCTGTAGGCAGTGCAAGGTACGCAGATCCAGCTGGTATAGATCATACGAGTGCTTCTCAGCAGATTGACCCGAATTACACAGAAGATATGATCTACACTGAAGAGGTGGAGCCTGTGAGTGAAGAAGATAAACCCGTCCAGGTTCTAGAAACCCAAGAACAAGTTGTAGAAATGATGTGTGAACCTGTTGGTTTGGAAGATCACTTAGAGACTGAAACCAGCTCTGAAGAGATTGAATGCCAGTATTTTGAAGTAAAGAGTGATGTGGTAACAGTGCTGCTTCCCACATCTATACCTGACACACTGCCAAGGTTTGGAGCAGAAGGCATTGATGCCCTCAGGACTTTAGTTTCTTTACAGCCTTTAGAGGGTGTTCACAGTGTGTATAAAGAAATAAAGGTAAAGAAATACAAGACCAAAGAGGTAGAAGATGAAGATGAAGAAGATGAAGAATGCATATCGCCAAGATTGCCAAACCACAAGGAAGCGAGAAATGGTCACGGTACAGAAATATCCTTAAAGAATTGTGAACAATTAAATAAAACCCAGAGCCCAGAAAAAACAAAACCATGTGCACAACTGCTTCACATTAAGGGTGTAGCTTGTATCTCGGAAGGTTTTTCTTCTAGTATTCCATGTGTAGATGTGGAAAGACATGCATCAAATCAGACACTCCTCGTTGATTTAGATCTCATGTCAACGTGTTTGCATAGCGAGGCGGGTATGCATAGTGACTCAACAGAGACTGCCTCTGACTTTGAAAACGAAATGGGCAATGAGCACAGCTGGCATGTTGAAATAGACAACCAAAAATACAGTCCAGACACTGCAAGTACAATTGTCCCTTCCCGTCCTGTTGCAGCAGCAAAATCAAACGGCTGGAATCCGGGATCTGAGGCCTGCCAAGCAAGTAGTAACGGAGATAATATTGATGACAGGAGAAAGAAAGAAAATAAGGACGGCTCTCAAACTGAAGCTCATAATCCCCTTCCGGCTGTGCAGAAAAATGCAGAGGTTCCAAGAAAGGCTGGGAGCTCAAGCAGGCACGTGTCTTTAGTAGAAGCTAACAACCCACTAGTTACACAGCTGCTTCAAGGCAGTCTTCCTCTTGAAAAGGTGTTGCCACAGCCTAATTCTACAAGCAAGCTTGAAATCCATCGGCTACCTGTACCTCCTCAGATGCCACAGGAAAACCAGTCCGTTAAAAGTGTGCAGAGTAGTATAGGCAGAGGAGAGGACTCTTGTACATCGAACTCCAAAGCGCATCAAGATCTTCCTCCAAAAGCCGGGCAAGGACATTTAAAATCTTCACTGGATCGCAATGAAGTTTGGGTTCAATCTTGGGTTTCCTCAAATGAAATTTCCCCATGTGGGGAGCAAATCTGTGGTTCCCAGGAACAGGGGAATACAGTTGTGACTCCAAACACACATGAAGATAGCAGAGTCAATGAGCAGGGGAGCGCCTCTTGTTGTTTTGAAGAAGTGGCGAATATTGCTGTAGGACGATCCCAAGTAAACACTCCTGCATTGTCAAATAATAACCCTTCGAACTCTGCTTTTGGACAAAACTCTGCCTTCGGTTTAATTGTGGATAAAGGATACCCAGGAGTTCCAGGGCAGAAAGGTGCAGCTCAAGAGTGCAAAGCAGGTGACATGCAGTGCAATACAGACATGGACCAAAACAGGCAGGTGTCCTCACAACATAATTTTATCTCCAGGGAAGTTGTGCCCACTGTTAAAATAGACTGGCACCCAAAACAGCAACCTGGTGTCAAAAATGAGAACCCATCATGTCAAAGTCCTTCCAAAAATGTTCTTACAACCGGTAAAAAAGACTTGGCAAGTTCTTTTGAATCCAAGGAACATTTCCCAGGGACACTGTTAAATGTAGGAATGTCTCTTGTCCGATTGACAAGAGAGTCTGGAAAGCCCTTCCAGCACCCTTTGGAGCCTTCCTATATTCCTTTCCAGCTTAATATCCAGCAACAGTTTTACGGGAAGCTCCCCAAACTGCATTATAACAGCAGCTCAGTCTTTAATTATACCACCATGCCGATTTCAGACCGCGCTCTTAGCGGCTTCTCGAAGAACATTGCTAACAGTGTGATGCAGCTGCAGCAGAAGACCTTTGCAGAGCACAGTGTTGAGGAAATGGCGCTCAAGTGCTCATGCAGACTGAAAGCCATGATCATGTGTCAAGGCTGTGGTGCTTTCTGCCACGATGACTGTATAGGTCCCTCTAAGCTTTGTGTGTCCTGTCTTGTTGTAAGATAGCGAACAGTGATCTTCGAGCGTGGTGTATATAGAATTGTGCTGTATTTTTTTGTGGCATACAATTTTTTCTAATGTTAAGTGAATTGCAAGACTGGGCATGGTTCCATTTATCTTTTACCTCTATCCTGTTCCATTACACAGTTATGGCATAAGTTGTGTCATTCAAGGGGTGGGGTACGAGACACCACATGTCTTGAATTATTTTTAAGTATTGAATATGGGAATTGCATTTCCTATTCTTATTCAGGTTCCCAGTTATGTTGTTTTTTTTTTTTGTATCTTATGTTCAGCTGTTAAGCAGAGTATTAAAATAAACATTAAACCAGACTGAATTGATTTAAATGTGTTAAATAAAATGTACTTTGTGATTGTACAGTATTTATTCTCAAAGCTTTGCTTTCTCTAGGGAATGTGAACTTGTAAGAAGTCTGAAATAGAGCTTTCTGTTGTAAATGACCCACCTAGCAGTAAATAGTGTAGCGCACCCCAAAACTCTACACTCCTGTGAAGGGAGATGTAGCCACAATCTGTCAATTCAAAACCCCAGCCACAGCAAGTGGCACACAGTTAAGAGGACAGCGATGGATGAGTGCACCCTGGTTATACTGTTGATATGCAATTGACATCTTTCAAAAGATCTTGAAGGGCAGAAATAACACATTTGAGTAATTGGAAAGCCCACAGTGATAAGCACACATCAGAGAACAGCTGGTTCCAGTAAACAAAGTGTGTTCAAATCCTTCCAATGCATTTTGTATCCATAATCAAGTTGACATTAAGGAAAGCATTGCATGCCAAGTTGTTCATATGCTGCTGAATTCAGGGATAATGTATTTATTAGTTCTTAAATAAACTGGGATAGATGCGGTCCCGTTATATTCTGTATTCTTTAAATGGATGAAACGTGTGTTAAAATACACTTTTTACTAAAACTGTCTAGCTGTCTCTTATAAATAGGCCGTCTGATTTTCGGGTTTTATCCGATTTCTCTGATTTTTCATTAAATAATTCTACCTGATTTTTAAAAAAGCATTCACCCGAATTTGGAAAAAGATTTCACCTGAAAATCAGATGCCCTACTTATAAAGGAAAGTAATGGCCTGGAAATTTGTAAATGGCCTATATTTGCATTGTGTACGTACCTGTGACCGATTGGACTCTTCCCCAGTGAAGCAAATCAGAATTTCGGGCATAATGAACCAGCTGAATTGACACACTCCGCACAACACCCACACACTGCAGAGAGTTCTTCATCTAACCCATGCATCTTTATTTGCTCAGAATGTGTCTAACCCTAATGTACAGATATTAAGGCAATATTACTAGTAAAACAACACTTGGCCATATAACAAGCATTGTATGCAAAGGGATTTCTGTAAGTGGACCTGTTTACATTGACATTCTATCTTGATTTGCAGCTCCCACATAAGAGTATGGGCAAGGAGTTCCTTCCTCAGCCTGCTGTGGGTGTTTCTTTTGTGTGTTTTTTCATGCAGGCCCTTGTTTCTGTGATGCACACTGCCACCTGCAGGTTGTGATTAAAATAGAATGCTGCTGTGTCACAATTTCATTTATTCTACTAAGAAAAAAAGATGCTTTGAACTGCATTGATTTTGTAAAATGGTGTTGGGTTTCACCCCATTTCAGTCAAATATTCAAGGGGTATGTGGTGTGTGTTTTAGACTTGCTTTTTCCTGGTACTCTTACAAAACTGGGTTATATTTAGATTGGATAGGTTTGCAGTGCTGTAAATGGACAACCATACAGTATGAAGCAATGTTACTCTTGACGGAGGCATCTACCTATATCAAGGTTGGTCAACTTTTCCAGACATTTGATGGCCTGCATGCTTCTTGCATTCATGTTAAAAAAAAAAAATAATAGTGGCTTTTAATAAAGGGCAAACCTGTATAAAAGTATTTCAATATCACTGACTCGGACACTGTACAGGCATGCAGTATCTGCAGCCTATATGTGTGTGATAACATGAATGTAAAGCCTTGAATTCTCGTTATATTCTTCATCAAAGGGTTTTAATATAGTTTAGTAATATATAAGAACAGGTTTTGTGAACTACTTTTTAAGAAAAAAAAGCTAGGCAACGCCTTCCTGTGGTTAAACCTAATGGAAAGGGTAGAGAATGCTCCTCAGTTCACCATTGAATGCTGTATGTTTGATGGTGCTGCAGAAAGACGGTTATGTTCCATTGTCTGTGCCTGGCTTTTGTTAGTTGTGAACTTTTTATTTTTTTATTTTGTTTTCCTAATCTGACAATACATTGTATAATTCTTCTCCATTGTTTACAACAGCAAAAGAACTTCCCACCCCAGCCTTAGGCCAAACTCTTCCCATTTATTTAAGTAGGACTTCAGTGTTACAATACACTTTTTAATACAGTATGTGTCCTCTTCCATATTTGATGTTTGGTATTTTTTAAGTTTGTCGTACCTTTTAGGTTTAAAACGTCCCATTTATATATCAAGATAATGGATGTGAACAAATAAGAAAAAATCGCTCTCCTTGTAAGAGATATTTACTAGCATAAAGTAAGTTTAATAATGCAGTAATTCAGGACTGATGATAAAGAATGCTTTGACTTTCAACTTGCTGGACTACCTGATTTATATTACAGGTGGTAATTTAAATTTGATTTTGTATTTGGAGTGCAAACCCAGACTGCTTGGCGCAGTGCAGCATCCAATGTTAATGGCAATTGTTTCATAACATAACTAGTGTAAATCTGGATTATATGAATTGATTGAAACTCCATTGATCACCGTTTTTCAAGTGAGTAGACTGGCATTAAAGGAAGCAAATCATGCCGATAGTGTAATGAAATGGGCAGTTAATGTTACCTGTAGAATTGACAGGTTGATTAAGGGGTTACAGGGGGTCAGTGGTTGCCCAATGCTATACTAGATATTCAAATCCGGTTACAGTGAGCAATGTTTTTCTGTGGTAAGCTGGTCGTCTAAAATGTTAATTTGTGTTTCTGCTTTTTGACAAATTTTCTTGTTCTCTAAACTACCAACGATTTCCCCCTTCTCATTAAATCCCTTTGCTTATTCTCAGGGTCTTAAATTATTAACCCCTTCCTCCAAACTTTATTTTATATTCTCTTTTGAAACGTACCTTTCTCGTGAATGTTGGTAATGGTGATGTGTGATATGCATTACCTTTGTTCTTTTCAATGTATATATCTTTTTTTTTGCGTGTGAAGTAAAATAACTTCTGCATAATATTCTATTTTTGTGTCTTCTCTGTTAATCTATTTATCTGTCTTTTTAAACTATTAATTTCCTGATTCAGATGAAAAGCAGCTTGCTTTTAAAATCCTGCCACCTCTTATAAGTTTACGTTTTATTAATATTTTCAAGCTGAAATGTAGTAAAATAGGGGTTTGTAATTGAATTTATGTATTTTGACAGGTACAATACTAGTACATAACAGGTGGCTCATTTATATTAAATGATTTATAGCTTAAAAGGCAGCCTGTAATTTTGCTACAATAAATGTTAATTTCCATTATGTAACTTGGTATTACTCATGGCAGAATCCCTTCATTTCTATTAGGTTCAACAGCCTGGCATTTCGCATGGACATTTAAGGTAAGCACTTGAACTTAATAAATCATTTCATACCTCTTCATTTTGATATTTTAGAAAGTTAAACAAGGTTCAAGCTTCATTTGCACATGACCCTGAAGAAGGCAAGTCACTAGTGACTGTTCTAACAATAAGTCTCCCTCTGGCGTCCAGCATTGTACTGTATACTAAGATTTTTGTATTCACCATTTGTCAGCCCTATCATTTTTGTTAGTGAATTTAATGCATGCTGCATCATACCACGACATAAAGACAGACCATGTATTTTAGTTCTGTTTGATATATAGCATACTGTTTTTATTAGTATATTCAGCATTGTGATATACAGAAAACAAAGTTCCATAATTGTTTTGAAACCAGTGTATTTACCTAGTAATAACATTACACTGAGAAATGCTCAATTTAAACTCATTGGTATTTCATTAATAAAACTGATATGTAAAGTAAAAGAGAACTGCCCATGCTATTTTGCATTGAACAAACAGAAATAACAGATTTTTTTTCATATTTTAGTTTTTTCACATATATATATTTATCAACACTTCTAAAGAATTAAAATATTTAGCCACATGTACTCAAAAAATTATTCACTGTTAGATAACACAATAAATATATATATATAAAAAATAATAATAATAATAATAATTTGATATACTTTAATATCAGAGGGAAATCAACCATTTTAAAACTGACCTGTTTCTAAAAAGGGCACAGGGGGTGTTCTTGTTGTTTTTTTTAAACAGTAGCAGGACAATTCTGACTGCATCCCCAAACTAGATGGTGGGGCCACATGGCTTAATCGGAGACAAGTTTGTATCAGAATTGATCTATGAATTGAAGATTCGAGTTCTAATAGTTTATTTTATATTGAACAATGACAATTGTTTATTAAACAGTTGCATTTGCTAGAACGTTGAATTGGTTTCAGTACGTTTTATCTCAAATTAACAGTACCTCAAATTACTGTATAGTGTTCCAAATAAAGTTTTTTTTTTAACAGATAACTCGCTATGCTTTGTTGTTTTTGTAATAAGCCCACTTTTAAATGAACAGATTGTAGTTACTACATATTTATCATGCGTGCGCTACTCATGGTAACAGCTGGTTAAGACTTTCACTTGCTGTACTTGAATAAATTAATAAATATCATGTATTTCAGGCCTTGGTATAAAACCAATGCCAGATTTGGTTTTTCAGTTGTTTGGTTGCTGAAAATAATATTAATGGCTTGAAACCAAAACAAAAACCGATTCACTCTTTTAAAAACAGTTTTACAATGGTTAATTTGTTTTGATTCTTTTTCCCCTCTCAAGTACAGAGTATCAGAAAAAAATATAACACTGGGGGGAAAAAAATTGCAAAATCTGTACATGTAAACATCACACTTCCACTGAGTCCAAAATCAGGAGTAAAATACAAAGTTTCACATTGGTATTAGGTACAAATAGGTAAGGAGTGGAGACCCCCCAGCTCCCTGTACAACAGAACAAACTAATCTAAAGCACCACCAAATTATATATAGAAAAAAGACCAGATTGATTTTTATTGACTACACTACTCCTTTTAGAAAAATAAAAAGACAGTTAATTTTTTTTTTTTTTTTTTTGCTGCAAAAATATCTGCCTGAAGATATTTTTGTGTCTGATAGCAATGAACCTTACAAGCGTAACCACAGTAAAGCACCTTTTGGGAGGCTTACAGTCAAGAACACATTATCTGTAATTTAATTATTAGGACATTTTGAATTGGTATATTTAATTACGTGATGTCATTTTAAAGACACACGTCAGTATTAAAATATATCTCTAATCTGTGAATACACACAGCAAGGTCCAAGAGATACATTTTCATGAAATTGTCCAAAACCATTTTAGGACTAAAACGCAGTATACTTTTACCTCCCTGTGCGAATGAAAGTAGCTATTTTCTTTTTAACCAGTCCATCTGAAAATGTGGCCCAGACGATCAGTATTCTATTTCTCAATCTAGTGTTTGTTGTTTTCTAGCAGTGACAGTATTACCATACAGTAGTAATGGAACTTGAGGGCTGAAAAAAGGACAAGCTTCCAGAACAGAAATGTTGGGAGGCAAAAGGTTAAAAAGCAGTACTGTAATTAAACATGAATATTTATGTTAAATAAACGCCTAATAACATACACGGTCGTATTGATATGCTCCATGCCCCCTCATTGATTTTTTTAAAATTAAATTATTTACACTACACTGTATCTTTTCAACACTGACACCCTAACTTTCTTTTACCTTACAGTAGTTCTGAATTAAGAACCACGTCTACACGTGTTCTGGAAGGTACTCTAATCCCCAGGGTCACAGTGACCCGTGTTCTGGAAGGTACTCTAATCCCCAGGGTCACAGTGACCCGTGTTCTGGAAGGTACTCTAATCCCCAGGGTCACAGTGAGCCGTGTTCTGGAAGGTACTCTAATCCTCAGGGTCACAGTGAGCCGTGTTCTGGAAGGTACTCTAATCCCCAGGGTCACAGTGACCTGTGTTCTGGAAGGTAATCTAATCCCCAGGGTCACAGTGACCAGTGTTCTGGAAGGTACTCTAATCCCCAGGGTCACAGTGACCAGTGTTCTGGAAGGTACTCTAATCCTCAGGGTCACAGTGAGCCGTGTTCTGGAAGGTACTCTAATCCCCAGGGTCACAGTGACCCGTGTTCTGGAAGGTACTCTAATCCTCAGGGTCGTAGTGGAAGCTGGTAAGGTTTGTTGCTAAAACCATTTTTTTTCTTTTCTGTTCTTGCTTGTTTTGGAATGTTTACACTCGAGACTTTTTTTTCAGACATTTTTTTAAAAAAAAGACTAATTGCATAAAAAAAGAGACTGATCAAATGGTGAGCCACATGTGTGCATCACAACTCTTATGTAAGCACAGTAATACAGTAAGAATGCTTTGATTATGGATAAAATACTTTGTGGTCCCCAAGACGCACTGTATACAATAGCTGCACACAAAAAGACATGGAAATCAAACAATGAAGGGGATAAGATTGTCTTTTGCCTACATTTTTTTTCTTTCTTTACAGTGTATCTTCTAAAACCGCTAAGGGGGAAAATAAACAATCACAGGGGAGGATATTTTGCAACAGCCTGTACACCATATAATCTCTTTATTCCTTCCACAGAAACAGTTATGTCTGTTACATATGCATAGCGCTTTCTAGACTAACAAGCTAAATCTTGCCACGGAGGACGGTTACTTCAGGTTTGAGGCTAAAGTTCAGCAGCGCACTTCAGAGAATTTGCAACAAGGTAAGGCTTTCTTCTGTCAAGGATGGGCTTGAGCAGCAATGAATGGTAGAGATGTCCTCAGTTCTGAGCCACAGGAACAGTTTTGGCACAAGGTGGGGTATAGACGTAGAATAACTTGGCAAGACATAGCAAGAGAATTGTGACTCTCAGTATTGGTGGCTGCTTTTGAGATAGATTTATATTTTTCTAGTTACCATATCATAATGTGCTAGAGGGTTCTGTTGTACCACAAGCCTCTCCTGCGACTGAGCAGTTATTTTACCTGGCTAGCAGTCAAAATGTTCTGCTGTAAACAAGTGTAAGTCAGTTTGGATTTGTAAGATGTTTTGCAGTTAATAATGAAATGTAATGCATTTCCAAGCGTTTTTAAACCACGCTGCATTCTTTCTCCCTTGAATTCTGACCATGTTCCCAGGCCTACTCTGTTTTCTCAGCAGGTAATCTCCCTTTATTAGAACCTGCTAATTCTGAATAAGAGATATTTTTGAAGTAATGATTGTACATTTCAGAAGTAAAAAAAAAAAAAAAGCTTTCAGTAACATGAAAGCTATATTTCTAAAATAAAAAGCTTGTTCAGCTGTCATTAATAACTCCATTTTAAGAGTAGTTTGTACCACACCACACATGTGAAGATGCATAACATTCAGATCATTATTAACCACTGCATCACAGAACTTTCATGCATTTGCATTTGATCTGAATAAAATGAATTCTTCCTGAAATAGCAGTCTGGCTCTGGGTAATGACCAGGTTGTACAGTAGGGTTCACTCGCTATTCCTGCCATGTGAATATGGGTCATCTGAAAGAACCCAATTCATTGCTGCAAAGCCATCAGGACAGAAGGAGACCTGTAGAACAGAGGTAATAAGGATGGAGTCACTGAAGTAGTAAATCCTTCTTTCTGAAATTATGGCTATTACCAGGGTTTTCTTCAGAGTAGAACCACCTTGACAGAATCCACAGCTAACTGATATTAGAAGAAGCATGCATCTTTTGGTTATTTTCTGTTGATCAGGAGCCCAGCAGATTCACTCGTACATCTATGGCGGCCTGTAATATGCATCACTTGACATTTTTAATCATTAGCATGGTTATGTTTTTAGAATTGTTAAGGTGTATTAAATACAACACAAATGATCCTGGACCATTTATTTCCAAGCAATACAAAGCATTTGTCTTGTTCCCAGTCTGTGATGTTATACCCAAAACAATCTGTCTCCTTGCTTTTTCCCAGTGAATCGTTAATTAAAATATAAATTGTTTCAGATTACTGAAATGTGAGATGAGGCCATATTCATGGCCACGGCTAGAATCAATCCATGCGTGCATTCAATTAGTACATCTTATTAACATGAGCTTGGTTCTTGTATTGCTAATGAGCGTGTCCATGGCAATGAGTAAACCACAGCGGATTATAAAGCAGCTGTGGTCATTCTGATATGGAGCAACTCCATCAGCTTTGCCATGTGGATGTTTGTCAGTATTAGACATGATGGAAGTAGGTCAGTCCGGATGGGTTAAAGCCTTGCCTTGCACTTGGGTCTCTTCTGTTGAGGTTTAAAGAAATGCTTTCCTAACTAAAGCATCGGGCTGCTTTCACACTTTAATAGAAAGTTTCAAACAAAATCAAAGGACTAATATTAAGGGCATTCAGACTACAGTATTTACACTACAGAAGTTAATGATTATCGAATGCACGACTTTTCATTAGTGCAAAATGTAAGCTCAAATCTGATAGTCCTGGAAACACAGTTCTTCGAACTAATGAAACAGGCTGATCAAGGGGAACTTCTGTAGGGAGAATTCAAAACCATCACCTGATGTTTGAAAAGGTTATGCCCTTTGTGTCAATTTCTATGACATTATCTCAACAATGGGCACGCACATTAAAAAAAACTGCAATTTCAATAGATCTGGCTTTAGTTGATTCACAGAAAGTAGCCCGATACACAATGAACCGCGTGTGGAAAAAGCAAATGGAGAAAGAAAGCCAGCAGCTGGGCAGTGAAGGAAGACCCTGGTCTACACTGTTCAATATTGCACCTCGAAACTGAATGCTTAGGGGTGGTCTTACTCTTTCTTTTTTTAATGGCAACCAATGTGGGTGTAGCAGCTCGAAGGAAGAAAGCAAGAGTTCTTGAAGCAGCACAGCATTCCCTGGAAGTCACACTGCTGTACGGTGGGAGGTCTTGGGCTCTTGGTCCCTGTGTGTGTTTTTGCTTTTGGAGGTTAGACATTCGGCTGTAAGTTCAAACTATTAACTGAGAGATCCGCAGTGCAAAGCGGTGTAGTAACTGGTTTGAGATCCTCTTTGTGTTTTATGGGTGTGTTTTGTTTGTTTTTCACAGACAGGAGAGCAGTGTCGCTGAGGTCCTCTCGTTTGGTGGAGGCTGAAGACTCCTCTTGAGGTTACAGGTCTGTGGCAAATATTGGGTGCATAGCAGCAAATGGGTTAATGGCCATCTTAGAACAAGAACGGAAAATCTTCCCCTAATGTCCACAACCAGGCTTTAACTACAAGATGGGTAGTTGGGAGGAAACCGGAAAACTGGCCCCCCTTTTATATATAGGTGGCAGTGTACACCCACAACCCTCTCAATAGTGGGATTGCACTTTGACTTGTATTGGGGATGTTTGGAGGTTTCGTTACATTTTCCTGGTTGACGGTATCTAACCTTGTAGTAAAAGAGACATCTTACTTTCACAACACTATCTTCAAATATGTAGTTTACAAATAATCTCTAGTGCCAAAGTCTTTTAGAACTGTTTTAGTGGTCTGTTTTTCTGAAGTCAGGTATTTCTACAGTTTAAAAGATCCAAACTCCAATATTGATGCAACCACCTCCCCCACCTCCCCCAAGATACCAAGAGATACAAAATCAATATAAATGTAAATATAATGAAATATATTGAGGTATTTCCACGTGCCATCTGCATATTTATGTTCAGTACCTTCTTTTGCCTTCTCCATGGGGGCTGTGAGAGGAAAGTGCTTAAATAACACATAGCACATATTTACAGCTCGTTACAATAGTAGTCAATTGTTTCTTTTTTTGTCTTGTAGCATTGAGATACCTGTAGTACCAGCACCAAATGACAGGTGGCGCTGTGTGAAACACTGGCCATTACATTTGAAATGGTCTTTAGCTGATCAAAACTATTAGCCATTACTCGGAGACCTGTAATAATTGTAAGTGCTTCTAGGGTGGCGCTAGGTGTTTTCATTTTACAGTAATGGGTGCTAAAGAGGATAGCTACTTTTTCAAGACTCGGTTGTTTCTTCCTGTAGGAGGGTTGAGCGACGGTACAACGCAATTTAAAGCAACAACTCGCTCACTCTTACTCTGCACACAAGCCTCCCCTGGCAGTGCGAAGACTGAGGGTGGGGGTCCCCGAGGGGAGACCAGACCATGCAGAGGACGGGGTGGGCCGGGGGGGTCCAGTGTAAGTTTAATATCTTTTCATTTTAGGGGAGGGGACGGAGATGCTGAATTCAATTCTGTTGTAAAATGAGGTTTTCCAGTTCGTCGGCCGAACGCAGGAGGAAAGCAGCAGACTCTCTGTAGCCGGCGATGAGCTGCCGCACTGCGTTGATTTCCGTGGGGCTCAGCTGGGCTGTCGGGACACCCCTGCTGTTTGTACTGGAGGCTGAAGAGGAGTTCGAAGCCAGTGCCTTCATGCTGAGATCAGTTGGACCTGCAACACACAAACAACAGAGCCATTTAGCAGGAGTTGCACCTTCCCAAGGGTGAAAACATGAAGTTCAAGTTAGACATCCCACTACAGGAATGTGGAGGGGATTTTAAAGATCTTCACAATGTGCCGTTTCATTTTTTAAATGCACTGGCTGCAATCCAAATAAAATGTAGTTTGGAGGATCAATTATAAAGTGCATGATGTCTGTTTTAAAAGAACAATGTTAACTCGTGTCAGTAAATCTCTTTGCATAAAGACTTAACTTCATGTAATGTCCCATGGAAGTTGCAAACTTCTGCCTTGGGGGTGGAGCTGTTTCCATTTGAACTGTCAACACATACAGAGGTAAGATTGTTTACCTTGATCTGGCTGTGCAGGTTCTCACTGCAGTCACAGCTAGTATTCTGGGTTTGAATTCCATCTTACTTGGTACTCCCATGTGCAAGTCATACAACATCTTTGGTCAACCAGACTAAAGAACATGTGACTTGCATAACCCTGTTACGAGACTATTTAGAGCGACTGAACAGATCTCAAGGCAGTGTGAGCATGTATCAGCATCTGCTGAAAACCCTTTTTAACTTGGTTTAAGATCACATGAATTGTACCATTGCTCAGAGTGGTCCCTGTTGTTAGGGAGACAGGAGGCTGCAGACTGGTTCCCAGCCCCCCGTATCCACGGTAACTGTAGTTGAGGCCTCCGTTGATGTAGATCTGATCCTGTGAGTAAGCCGAGGCTGCCAGTGTGAAGGCGGAGTGTGGCTCCCGGCCGCTCGGCTTCTCTAGTGAAATCTGTTCATCCTGGGAGAGCAGCACAGGGTCACAATGTTAGGGCTAGAGCAAGTGTCCACAATTCTGAGCTGAACAACAGGATTGTAAACCCTTAACCCCCATGGAAATACCTACTGTACCCAAAGCATACCAACAGGAAACTACTTTTAAATGCTTATAGCTTACTTGCTACTTGCAATAGGTGGCAATGGTTAAGGGATTGATATATGATTGTATGAATGCAGAATCCTTAACTGGATTTCATTTGTGAACTTTTTAGTTAAGATGGAATTGCATAACGAATTCCTGCCAGAAACTGAAAAATACATCTATTTTGACACAGCCTTGTAATCCATCTCAGCCGGAGCTGTGAAAGTGCTGGACAGCAAACTCACAAGAGGAGCCTGATACACGTCCAGACGCATCCTCTTGGCTGCTTTCCGGGTCTCGCTCTCGCAGGCAGCTGCCAGGATGTTCTCGGCCATGGCGGAGGTTAGATGAGGAGGAGTGGGGCGTGTCTGCAACGGGGTCAGGACAGTGAAGAGAGGTTTGGATTAGATTGTCATACGCAGCCATTGCAAAACCTCATTGTTTCTTTAAATAATCACATTACTGCACTGTTACGTCTATGTGACATACTAGATTCTACAGCAGCATACAGCTTGTGACTACTCCGGTACTGTGCAGTGCAAGTTTTCTAGACCTTGAATTTCTGTAAACCAGCACAGCATTCTATCCCACAGCTTTTGGGTCCCACTGTTAGAGACTCTGATTGTTACTTTTATACCTAAAACTTCTGATTAAAATGAACAAGACAGGAGACCAAAATAATGTTTCTTCTGGGAACCGTGTTTACCAATGCCTTTATTTAAACTGCTAGTCAATACCACTTCAAGTGTGATTACTCACAAATCCACTGGAGGGCAGTGGTGAGCTGGCTGAATTCCTCCCACGGACATTCAAAGGCCTCCAGTTTTCATAATTGTTTAAAAATGAACTCTTACTATCCTCTGAATTGACTTGGCTATAATATGATATTTCTATGCTTTATTTTGTACATCTTGTTAAAAGGCACTGTCCTATGGACATTTTGCTTACATCAAACACTATATCCTTATGTTGATTCCATGAATTTGACTATTTAATGAAATCTGTACTGAAGCGGACAGGCACAACATCCCCAGTCCCTGTGACTGCCTCTCCTCCAGTTACCTCCATGCCATTCTTCTTCATCCTCCGGCAGGATTTGAGGTACGTGCGGATGCGCTTGCGGGCGCGTTCCTGGAACTCTGGGAACTGCCTGCTGCAGGACTCGATGATGGCCTGGATCTTCTCTTTGGGCTGCTTAGAAATGGGCACCATGCGGTCCAGGTTCTCATCCACAAACAGGCGGACGAACATCTAGTGAAGGGGAAGCACAGCAGGGCTTTTACTGGAGGAAACAACTCACATTATAATACAGCTCAGATTATTAGTTGAATGGAGTAGAGAACTAAACGGTACAGGCAATCTTGGGCGAGAAGAACGCTGTAGGCATGTGCTCTGTTCCAGACGTATCAAACCTGCTGGGCATTTCGAAATGGGGTTCCCGAGAGGCCAGAGATTGGGGGGCACCTTCTCGGCCCACTCACAGAAAGGAAGGGTAATTGAGGCACAGTGGTGGGGACTTTGTACCTGTTGAGCACCTTTCACAAGCCCTGAATTTATGAAATGGGCATCCAGCTCTGAGTTCTTACGTTAAAAGCCTTTAGCCGCTCAGGGTCCATTCCCTCAGAGTCGTTGATCTTGTCGTTGTCCTCGTGGTCATCATGGTCGTGGTCGTCATCATCATCGTCCGCAGTGGGCGCCCGGCTGACCGAGAGGTCCTCCGGACAGAGGCTGACCTCCGTCTTGACCGAGTCGTAACTCCCTGAGCTGTACTGCGGAGACTGCAGAGAGAAAGAGTGAGGTTAGGGGCTTACTCTTCATTCAGAACAAAGAGACTGACATTACAATTGTGATTTGTTTTTATTCATACAGGTAAATATATTCCATGGAACCCCCAATAAGAGCTGAAGAGAAGAAAAGACTTTCAAGGACACAGCTTGTTCTTTGCTTTTCTCCCAGTGAACAGATTATCGTACGTGTCTCATGTGCTTCAGGATTGCATTCGTTGTTATGTGCAAGTTTGTAAATGCCTGTGGTAGAGAAATTATTCCTACCCACGACCACAAAGTTCACAGGAACAGATACTGAGGTTACTACATGAAACCTTTTCGCTGCATTAGTTTTACATCACGCATGAGGAATGAACATACGGTTTTACAAGGTAGAATTAATATTGATGCTGCAGCACTTAATTTTTTTACTCATGTTTTGTTTTTTATTATTTGTCTAATGAAGCCATCCACATAACCAGCTTTTCATGGCTGTGCTGGAAAGGATGTTTATTATCTGTACATCTCCTCTTTCCAGCTAAGCTGTGCTCTGCAGCTGCACATTACATTACTCTACAACACTGATACTGGCTGGAAAAACATGGACTAATCCAGCTACCTGTTCTGTATCGGACCCACCTGGAATTGAGTCATGTTTTCAGTTACTTTCTACTGATGGAAGCACAGGTACTAAAATTGATTTAGTCCCAGCTGTCTATGCTGAATAAAGGCTTGCACCGAGTCCTTTTGATTAATATTTTGCATGTTTACTGATCTTTCTATTGCTTCACTGATGTTTTGTTTCTGCTGTTTACTTAGAAAAAAAAATTATTATTTTTTTAAAAATCCCTAAAAATATGTAAATCTGCAAGTGTCTTAAGGCACATGTGTCCAAAGTTGGCCCTTCCACTCCTGGTCTTTGTTCCAACCCTGTTCTAAATTGCTTAATTGAATTAGACCTCCATTCAGACTTTACCTGTTAAAGCTGGAGTGGAATGGCCCTCCAGGACTGTGATTGGACACCCTGAGCTAAGGCAAAACAGGCACCAATTTACATGCCTTGCTTTTTGGAGCTGCTAATACCTAATTGAGTCACCAGAGGGAGGCAGGGTGGAGAGCAGCTCTCTTGATATTTGGTCTGCAGGGAGAAACCCAGACACACACCCCACTGGAGGCTGGATCTGCCCATCCTAGACCTAAACCCTCTGCTGCATAGTAAAAGACACTTAAAGGAAATATATATATGCATCATCTACTCAACAATCTTTGCAAAATAAGAATTCACTGATGCAGTAGATGTATAAGTAGTAACTTCTACAGGTTACCTTTTCCATCCATTTTTTGATATTGCTGTACCTTAAAAAGTAAAGAAAACCCTTTCTACCCTTGCGGATTTCAAAGTCTGGGACTGTAAAAGCTCTGCTCTCCTCCCAGGGTGGCTGGGGGATCCTGTGCCTCTCCCATAGCAGCACTGCTGTAACCTTGAATGTCAAACATTAACTAATACTGGGCAGGGCTCCTCCAAAACAACAATCTCGACCTCGGCTATTCATACTGAGAGCAAGAGGCTGGACCAACCACCTCACACTAGTGTTGCTCACTTTCCTCCTGTCCCAATGGTCCTGAATACCAAGAACCCTGGACAAGCTCCACAACTCACAAGTACTGCTAATGCAACATGCATGCCATTACAGCATTACACAGCTCTATTGAAATCTAACCTTCAGTAGTATTTTAAATGTGATCATTTTGTTGAAACTTCCATCTGCACCACGGAATCAGCCTGTAAAAATCTCATCTTGTTATCAGATTGGGGCTGCCTCCGGTTCTGTGTGCAGTTTAAAATCCAAAAGGCAAATGGACGTTAGACAAAAACATTGCTTGTATGTGTCATGCCATTAATAAATGTATGCACCTCCCTTCAATATTTCTGTAATTATAATACTTAAGTGATAGTCCCCACTCAGCCGACATGCTTTTTAACTGGCACAAATGAAGCAATTGTGGCGTATTAAAAGCGATTTTATTTTCCATTAAAAAACTCATTGAATATTTATGTCCACTGTGGAATTCTTCAATTCTCTTTTTCTGTCGTGGTACCTTGTTTACATAGTCTCTCATCTCCCGGTCTAGCCTGAGCTCCGCGGCTGGCTTGCTTGTGTATTTCACTCGGCTCCTCAGCCCATCCAGGGGGTCTGGTTGGAAGGGGGGCTGCAGTCGCTCACTCAGGTTGATGGGCTGGTCCTCGGAGGAGGAGGATGATGAGGTGGTGCTGAAGTCCAGCGGGCCAGGAGCTCTGTTCCCGTTCACCTCCGTGTAGGCTCCGTCCTCCTGGGCACTGCCCGGGGCCGACGGGTTAAGAGTGGTCAGGCCGTTCCCACTGCCGCTCTCTGAGGACGAGTCATCTGAAAGAAGAGGGGGGAGGAGGCCATTAGAACAGGGATCGGTGGGGCAGGCTGGGCTCAAAAGGCCTTATTGTACTTGACTGCATTTCTTATGAATAGTAAAACAAAAGAAAATACCAAACTGTTTAAAGCAAACGTTTATAAAGCATCAGTTAAACCCTAGACTGGATAGACACTGGACTAGCTAGTTTGCAAGAGTAAATCAGAGTTAAAATCAAACGTCATTTCCAAGGGTTCACTGAACTGTTAAGGGATTTATGCTGGAAGTGTTGCCCCGAATTCGTTTATTAAGTCGATACATTTTGGAGGAGATCCAGTTGCCAGTAATGTGCTGTGTACTCATTAGCACATGCTGTAGTGTAACAGATCAGGTAAATAACCATCAGCCAGTACTCACCAAGGAGCGAGGCCATCTGTTGTGAAGCAAAAATAAATAAAGAAAGAAATGTATGCACAAAGTTTTTAATGCTGCAGCTGCTGTGCTGAATAGAGCATACAGTACACTGAAGTATGTGCACAGACGATTGTTGAAAAATGATAACAGCACACACAGACACAACAAGGTGTTCTGCAACAGAGAAAGTACTAGGCAGTGATGAAAGCGGGGACCTGTAAAGCATATCTGTAAGGAACTGTTAAAATGAAGCAATTAAAAAAATTAAAACATTTAGACAAAACGAGCACCTGTGCAGTAATGTCTCCCCACCTTCTGAATCCCTTAGCCTAGTGAAGTGATCGTTTTTAAAACCGCTGTTGTTAATGTAAACAGTCATTAATCTGAAGAAAACATTGGGAGTTAATTCAGGATGCTTTGCAGAATGATGGCATGTCTGTGCTTGGTTCAGAAGCTACTGGATTTCATAAATGTTTGGTGATTCCAGGGTTACATACTGGAAGAGAAGATGATTAAGCAAGACCTGATGAACTTGACGGTGTGTTTTAATCACAGACTCTGTGAGTTAAATGCCCTGGGGTGAAACATAAGGGTAACAACTGAGCAAGGGGGCTGATAATAAAAGTGACATTTAAACATCTGCATTCAGGTATGTCAAGAAACAAACACATTTTAGTACAGTACTGTATTGCACTGTACAGCAGAGGTAGCAAAACATTCTTTATAAATTCCTGACTAGGAAATCATTTTTTGGTGTACATAAAATACACTGGCTCTAGCCTCTGAGCAACTATTTCGTGCAGATTAAACCATGGTATAATTGTATTTTAAAAAGACAAAAATCTAGTAGCATGTTTGTAGTTCTGGAACTTCTTTGGGAAAGGCTACACCACACAATATGAATAAGAGCTCCACTCAAGAAACAGCTGACTAGACTAGAAGTTGTCTCTTCCCTATTTTTTAACTGGGTCTCCTCCGCAGGCTAATGGAGCACTCTGATCTTCATCCATCAATACTGCGGTACAGACCTCAGCTCGAGAGGCAGCTATTAAATAAGTGATCACTTACGACATGGCTTTGACTTATGCTGTAGGTGATGGATGATAAGAGGTTTTTTTTTTTTTTTTATGGCTATTCTGTTGTTTTTACTACGTTTACCAGTGAAGAGATCCCAGTGCTGCGAGACTTGTCACTCCTACAACAGAACCCAAAGTCCACCTTGCTGAAGATTAAACAAAAGCTCTGAATTACACCCATATATCAGGGTGCTGGGGTTTGCATGGAAATCATGAAGCATATCACACACTAATATTTCTTATAAGGCTATTGTTAATCAGACTAGGGAGGTACGACTGTAAGTGGGAAGAAGCAACTTGGGTTGCACCGAGTGAATCCTGTCCAAATTCTATACATTTTTAGTCATTTTAGTTGCAGTTTTTTTGACAAGAAAATATCTTACATTTAAATCAATGTCAGAAGATACTGTTCCCTGAAGTACAGGTGGGGGTGGAGGTGTCGCGTTGACTTTTCTTTTAATAGATTGTTCTGAAGTCACTGGGTCTGCAGAGCAATACATTAAAAAACGTTTTTTAATCACTTTGGTCATGCCCAGATTTCATTGCGGCAAAACAGTTTCTGCAGCCGCTCACAGAGCCAATGCAATCAGAGGGTTACAAAATGGAAATTTCAATATACCGGAAAGGGGACAGTGACAAAGCCCTGGAAATAAGCAGGGACTGCAGCAGCACAGGACATTACCCTGAAGGCAGAATACAACTCAAGACTTGAATCTTCTTGATTAGGAGGGTAAAGAACCCAGAGTGGGGTTTGTGTGTGTGTGTGTGTGTGTGTGTGTGTGTGTGTGTGTGTTTTCAAATTGAGGGTGCTGGATGTGAGGGTTAGGGTTAGGGTTAGATGTGTCACTCGAAGGACAGTGAGGGCTGCTCATGCACTGTCTGATTCAGAAAGCCCTCTCTCAGCCCGCTGGTATGAAGCAGTGAGTGGGTTACAGATACAGCCCGATCTGGGAACAGCAGCATATTTATTAGAGTATAAAAAGTATTCATGCGCACAGAGTAAAGCTAGTCTAATTCCTGCCAGCTTTTACACAAATCCCTCTCAGGAAGCCCACATCGGTCTACAGGGGATCAGCAACCCTATCACAGATTCTTAAAGGAACAGGGCCGCTTTCCCATGGCTCTGGTCAAACAGCAGGGACCAAAACAAACACTGTTACCAGTGTTGTGCTGACAGTGGCAGTACATTGAGAATGGGAGCTGCTGCAGTCATTCCTAGCAAGTGTTAAGTTTTGGTCCAGCTGCTGCAAAAAGAAACTTCAAAACGATCCATTGCATTTTTATGATTTCAGAATCAAGGCGAAAAACATTAAACACTGTTCAGAAATGTCTCATCACTTTTTCATTGCCACCAATTCCTTAGGGGGTCTTGGTAGGTATTCTCCAGCCTTGATCACTGCATTTCTCTTGTCTACTTGAGGCAGTATATATGCTTGGATATTCTCTATGCCCAGCTCTCAATGCCTTACCTGAATGAAATCAGACTCACAAAGCTTATCTTCTTTCTAGGCATCTTTGTAAAAGTACACATTTATTTCAACTGTATTAAGTGTATCACAAAGGCAGGTGGTTCCACGACTAACCCTCACAACAGCCCTTCCTTGACATGCCATCAACCAACATACAGATATTCGAGGGAGTTTGTTTTTTATTAGCCTCTAAAAGGATGACTATCAGATGGATTAAAAGCTGCAGAATGTGTGCTGAAATCTAGCAGGCTGTTGCTATGCCTGGTACCCGGCTGTATCTGGGCAAAATCCCAGTCAGACAGGCATGGAGTTAGCGAAGATTTAAACATGGGGATCCGTGCTGGTGCCTTGTTCTGGGCATGTCTGTTTGTTTCCTTTTCCAGGCACTGGCAATGGAGTTACTGTTTAAAACAAACAAGGAGGGGCGAGGTGACTGGCTCGTACTGTATCCAGGGAACAGAGAGGTGCATTCCTTAAATCTGTGCAATGGGTGGACACTATCACAAACAAGAACACCTATCAGTCTAAGACCAAAGGGTAATTAATGTGTAAAAATACAGGGTGGTTACTGTAGATTGTCTGAAAAGTTTAGAGTCAAATGAGTAAACTGTATCTTCTGTGTGTAATTCAAATCAAATTAACAATCAAGTTACATTAAATAACAGTTTACAGCTCCTGGACTCTGTTTATTCCCTAGAACACAGTTTGAATACATGTAGGCTCCTTTCTTCCTGCGCTTTGTCATGTGTTGTAATCTCAGTGTATTGTATGTTGTGCCTCACGATTAAATAAAGAATGGCTCAAACTGCTATTAAATAGACATCTTAAAAAAGTCAAACAAAGCAGTTTTATAGATCAATATAAAAAAGGGTGTTTCTACTGTACCTATAGCTACAGTAGTAGCACTATAGCTACAGTAGTAAGTACGACAGTACCATGAACATTATTTGACACTAATCTTATTAAGGAAAATCAACAAACCTGTCCTCTTATTTCATTTGTTTTGAGATCTAGGTAAAGCATGTGATTTATTTTCACATTCTTAAATCAATTATTTTAGTGAAGCGAATAATCTGTGTAATTTGCCCAGTAATTACACACTCAATGTCAGATTTAGAAAAAGCTTTTAGAGTCATTTCCAATAATGTATGTAGCTTTTACAATGTATACACCCGGGGGGGATAACAAAGCATTCCTTTACGTGTCACTTGTATGACATTTTCTACAATCTTTAATGCAATGGAGAAATGTGTTACAAAGAACTGCTATGTACACAGAGTAGATGTAGAAGATTGGAGAAAACAAATTGATCTATGCACAGAGAAGTATGTACTGTACTGTGTCGGAATGCCAGGTATTGAAGCTGCAATGCCAGTGTGCGTGTGTCTGTAGGGGTACAGGAGCAATGCTGCCTTTCTGTTTGCTGGAGGCGCTATAACTCAGCTTCTCACAACAGCACTCGTGGGTTTTCAAGCCTCTCCTGAGAGAAGCTTGTTAACACACCATTACCATTAGGAGATCCTCTATTTACTGCAATCACCAAATTTCAGAGAGAGAGATGTGTAATTGGCTGATTTTTAATTCATGACAGTGACCTCAAATTAACCAGCTCCCCATTGGGAAATGGCTTATTTTCTCACTCATTTGCAGCAGCAGCTGCTGCCTCTTGCTGCACTTTCTCTTCAATATGTGCTTTCTTTTAAGCTTCTCTTTCCAAAAGAAGAAGCCACGCTTCCCGAGTTCCCCGAACCCCCTCTCTTCTGGCTTCCCAAAACCCTTGAGCTGACAATGCGAGCCAGGCTGCACTGGAATTTAAATGTCACATTGAAGTATGAGAGTTTTTTGCAGGCTAGGAGTGTATGAGAGGATTCTAGTGTGGAGCTGGGGTTGGGTTCACTTCCTCACTGCAAATCAGAGCAGCAAAGCAGCAGGACTGAAAGAGACAATCTGTCACATCCTAAAAACACCTAATACCTACAACTACACCACCAGAGCAGGGAGCAGAGGCTCATGGGACCCAGGGAGGAATGACCCAGTAAATCAATATTCTTCCTAGCTTCTTCAGGGACTCAACGACAGCATTAAACAGACAGAGACAGATATCTGGAGGACATGCTATCCTATTAGCTCTCTCTCTCCCTCTCTCTTTGATAAAATGTGTTTATTAAATTTAATAAACAGACAAAACGTGCCTAGGTTTTTGGCCTAATACCCAACAACTGTGTTCTAGAGCTGCTTTGATGAATTGCTACATTTCGTAAGCTACTAGCTGCTTATTGTATTTGTATTACAGAACCGTATTTATATGCTACATAACATGTAGCTTAATGGAGAGCAGAAACAGTTTAGCTTTTTATGTGACTAAAGCAATTGTAAGTGTCAATTTACAGTATGTAATGTAATTCTAGCCCAGTTAATAAAGGCTCATGCACATACACATTGATGTAAAGATTCATGTCAACTAAAGGTCTGTTTGAAATGCAAAAGCAAGCATTTCATAATCAGGGATTATTAACCCCTGAACTATTTAGAAAATGTGAATGGCACTTACCATAGGTACAAACAACAAAGGGGAATGCATACGGACTGTCACAGAGACTGGAGAATGGCTGGAGAAGAGTGGAGGATATTGAATGGTTGCCAATTAGAACACTAGACAGGGGTAGAATGCTTGCCAATTTAGTACACTAGAGGGGGTCTACTGCCTGCTATAGGGAACAATAGAAGATATATAATGGTTGCCAGAGGGCACACGAAGCCCTGTCTAATCCAGTAGCTGTCAGCTATAACAATTGAAAATGAGATATCACACAGTAACTCTGGGTAGTGTTGTACATTTCTCCCGTTCATTTTATGTGATGAGAATATTCCTCATGGCCCACGCATAACCGCTAAAAACAAAAACATCTTTGTACGCAAGTGGATTCACACAGCTATAATACAATTCGCCAAACACATCAGGAAAAAACAGAAAACACATTCCACAGAGCAGTGGCTACAGCTACACTGACCGAGCAACATAGCTTATTAAGGTTATAATCTTTATTGTCAGTGAAGCATCATTTCTATTTATATTTAAATGTCAGACACCTTTATTATACTTCAGCGCCACAGAGTTTCAATGTCTCAATTTACATTAACAGACACAGCGTCCTGCATCCGGGATAGCCTGCTTATTGATTTTGTTTAGCGTTTTCAAAATGTTTTATAGAAGTGAAGAAATCTTTTTCATACAAACTCTAGATGTAATCATTTGTAACAACAATGGAAGCTTGCTTGTGCGATGCCATGTGAACTGTAGACATAAATCTAAAAACATATAGTAGGGTATCTTAGTGTTAAAATACAATGTTAATGGTTTGGCTGTACTCCAGGGTACTGTGTTAAGTCTCATATCTCACACTGTAGTTACCAGCAGCAATGCTGGAGCACCACTAACAGCTGCCAAATAGAACAATGGATGGTAGTGAGGCAACACAGAATATCCAATAGCTGTCATAGAAAACGAAGGGCTTGTATATGTGTGTAGGTAACCGGGATCTGTTCCAAAAAGGGAGAAAGCCTTTAGTCTGCTGGGCAGTGGCGTATAGATGTATGGTATCATACAGTGGCATATATATGTATTGCATCACATTTCTCCCTAAACTGATGCGTATCATTACTGAAATACAGCAGCTAGGTTTAAATCAGTAATAATGCATTCAGCATAAGGGATTTATTTCATTTGCATCATGGTGGAGCTGGAAATAAAAGCAACAGCACTGTTGCTATTTAACTAAAACTTTTAAGTGAGCACGATTCTTGTAAGTTTTGTACAGTAAAGACTGTAATACTGTCAATTTGCTTGGGTGGATCACTTTATACTGCACTCACTTACTGTAAGCCGAATACCTGCTCTAACCCACTGCTTCTACCTGTAAATGACATGTCAGAAAACATAGTTATGCTGTGTACTGTGTGTTGCAGTGCACACTCCATTACGATGCCCAGATTATACTATCAGCATTCTAATTTGATTCACTAGTAAGTTTCCAGTGTGGTGTCACAGTCTGGCCAGACTGATGCTGTATGTGTGTCCCAGGGGCCCACAGTTAAATTCACAGGGCAAGCTTGGTAACTAAGGTATTTTGATCTTTGACCTTAGTTATTATAGTGTCCCATGTGGGTCTCAATCATCCATTGCTAAATAAATAATATAATGTACTAAACGTCTCGGGTACGGTCTGGAGTCTTTGCAGGGTAAACGTTATTGAAGGTGCTTAATGGCTGTGGCCTTGGTGCACACAGGACTGGGCTGGACAGGGTCGAAACAAAACTCATTTACACGCTTTCAGCCATCACTTCCATTTACCCTGTATTCAAACCGTATTAGCCACTGTGACCTACACTGTTTTTGTGTCACAAAATATAATGGACTGTAAAATAGTGGGACACTATTAAAAAAAAAAAGTAAATAACTACAGAAAGTTTTTTTAATCTGTGAATCGGAACGAAGACATTAATTATTTTTAAATTTTAAATATCAACTCTTTTGTTTATAACAGAGGTGAACATTCTATAGCAGATTTTGTTAACAAACTACTATGAAATCGTAAGGGGAGTAATTTTTCAGTGATGCCATTTTTCATTGTAGCTCAGACATGCTGACAGCTTGAAGTGATTTTCCCCCTACCTGACCTGAGCGATAGCAGTAACAGATGCTAATTCCTTCACTTCAACTTCCACAATCTCCCTTGGGGGCTGAGCTGCCTTGTATTTTTTTTGCTGTGCTGACTCCCCTCCGCGGGATTACAATGGATTATCCTGCTAAGAAGCGGCACGAGCTGCTCCCCATGCCTGCACTAGGCCTGGCATCCCCATAGCAACAAGGCTTCTTCTCCCCCCTCTGCTGCTCAGCCAATCCCAGGCCCTGCAAGGTGGGCCAATGGCAGCTAGCCCTGACTAATGGTGGAGAGACAGGCCTCAGGACCTGCCTGGGTGGTGGTTATGTACAGTGTAGCTGCCTCTTGTGTTCGTCCTCTACAGTCCTGCAAGTCTCCAGTGTCTCCCCAACCCCTCCAGCCCCTCAGTGCAGTCCACATTGAGGAAGGGGGGGAAATCCTAGCATGAACATAATCTCCTTCGAAATAAACGTTTCTGAATCTGTCAATTTGATTGTTATGATGCTATCTACTGTATCAAATACAAATAAAGTAGATAGCATCATTAAATATTTCTATCCATCAAATATGTACTGTACAGTTATGGTATACTGTATTTGATACAGTAGATAACATCATAAAATATGTCTGTCCGTCAAATTAATATGTACTGTACGGTATACTACTAAAGTAATTGACTGAAACAGAAAATACACTACTGGTACAGTAAATTGCAACATACGGTAGTCTTGACAAACCATTTGTCCTGTATATAAAACTTCTGTTTAATTGCAAATTTGGATTAAAAGTCAGAAACCAAACCACTGAACAAAAGACACTTCACATTGTGAATGTAAATGGCTTTGTTGAGATCAGCATTTTAATGCCCTACAGAATGTTGTTTGTACTGCATTCCAATGCATTATGATACAGGAATGTCGAATACACAATTACATAGTGTAGGCTTGTGGCTATTTGAGCATTAGCACACACTAATTCCACCTGAACATTAGAGCTAAAATGGCTAAATCCACCGATTTTATACATACATAAAAAGAGGTAAATGCATTTTCTAAATCAAGGGATGTGCTGTATAATATACTTACTTTGAGCAATTTGATCACGCACAAACTGTTAGCACGTGTATATGAGGAACATTAGAACAGCTACATTGCTGAATCAAAGCTGTGCATCACTTACTTAAGGTAATACGGTACTGGAACCTTCAATTATAAAAAGGAATACAGAACACCAACTTAAATATTTCCAATAAAGACTTCAAAGTTGTTTGAACTCTACTGGATCAATAAGTTAATATGCAATTTCAGAACAAGCCCTGTAGTGAATTCAATTTAAAATGCATGTTCTCCCATTTAGATAGAACTTTAAAAAAAAAAATCTTTCAAAGGGAGGAAAATAATTAGAGCAAAGAAATCCCCCCTCTGAGAATTGTAATAAAGAAAAATGTCTAATTATTAATCTTCTCGTGTATTTCCTCAAACCAAGATTTCTACTATTATTATTATTATTATTATTATTTATTTCTTAGCAGACGCCCTTATCCAGGGCGACTTACAATCGCAAGCAAATACAAATACATTCAAGTGTTACAATATAAGTCATACAATAAGAACAAGAAATACAATAATTCTCAAGTGTGACAAACCACAATTCAATAATACAGCAGATAATAGTGAAAGTTACATCAGGATATGATTAAATAGTGATAGTTACATCAGGATATGATTAAGTACAAAATACTACAGATTAAACACTTGGCAGATTACAATATTCTGAGGACTACTAGAACTCTTTGAAACAGCATCTGTGGGTCCTCTGGTACAGTAGCATATCTGGTACAGCAGAATAGCCGTTCTTCTTTCAACTGCTTACCTACAGCATACAACTTGAGCTATCATTCACAACTCAATCCACTATGAACCTGCAATGTATTGTAAAACTATACTGCTGGAAGGTTTGTCTACTTAAGAGACACAGTGATTGGAAAGATTGCAAAAGCTGCTGGGAGATTGAGTTCTTGAGAACTGTCTCTCCCAGCAGCCTTTGCAAGCAACAAGCTGTTGTTGACGACTTTACGTGGTCTTACAGTGATTTCAGAAAGCAGAACAATCTGGGGTGCATGGTGTGCACACAGCACCATGACATACTACTTTCCAGGTTCACTAAACTGATATATTAGCAGTCTTGTTGCTCTGTTGAGTTCCAGGACAGGAGGACTACTCTATATGAATGTTCCTTCAGTTCAGTGGTTACCCCCATTTACCCCCTCAAGGCTCAGCTCCAACGCTGTTCTACACTGTTTATTCCTTCAGACTTTACAACAGAGCACAGCAGAAAACACTATGCTTTACACTTTATAGAACACTGCACCTTTAAGCTTAATACTGGGATGCTCATATTGGGCAGCTATTCAAGTAGTAAATAGGACATTCTGGTGGTCAATGTTAAGTATCCGCAAGCGAAATGCCACCATAAAAAAGAAAGCACTGGGCTTTTACTTTTTATCAATCAATTTGTAATATATACAGTACAGTACTTTTGTTGGTATAAGCAAGCAGTATCAACACAGATAATTCATCTTTTCATTTTTCCTGGTTCTACTAAATTAATCTACATGTCTAC
Source organism: Acipenser ruthenus (assembly GCF_902713425.1). Taxonomy (NCBI): domain Eukaryota; kingdom Metazoa; phylum Chordata; class Actinopteri; order Acipenseriformes; family Acipenseridae; genus Acipenser; species Acipenser ruthenus. The sequence continues at coordinate 6,775,522 of NC_081217.1, read as the reverse complement.
AGAACGTAGACTGACCAGACACTGTGCCATTTGCAGTTTATTTGCTGGTAGTTTTGTGTGTTTAAAAATCAGTCCAGAACTGGGCGATTCAGATTTTCTCAAATGAATAGACGCTATTGTCCTGCATTTTCAGTTACAAAAAAAAACCTCAAAAAACATGAGAATTTTTTTGTTTTGCTGAAAAGATGATGTTGTGGGCAGCATACGCAAATCACTGCAATGTACGACAAATCACAGGCTCCGAAGCCAAGTGATTTGTGAGAGATTAGATAAGAGAAAAGATAAGTGAGAGATTATTCAGATCAAAAGATCAGAACACTATATGTTTAGTTAACTGTACAGTACACTGATGTTCCTTCTTCATTTTCAACCTTAAAACAGCTGCAGACTTGCCAAAAATGGACGTAAAGGGTAAAGGCTGTGGACGTTTTAGGAATTACACCATAAATAGCAGGTTTGTATAATACGAAGCACCCCCAATGAAGAAGAGCTTTAGGAACCTGCTTGCACCATGACCCAGCAGTACTAGCACTCATTGAACTCTCTCTATACTGTTTATAAGAAGAACAACAAGCTGCCCGCATTTATAAACAGCTCTTTCACTCTGAAAAGCAACCCAAAGCAACAGGCATTTGAATAGCTTGTTTAACTGAAATCCTGAACTTACTAAGAGTTTCAGCAGCCCCACTGACATCACATTGCCCAGCGAGTATAACAGTGTTGTGCTGTGTGCTGCACTTCTGTAACGATGATCCTGACCCTGGTGGTGAGATGGGTTACTGTGTTTTAAGAGCTGAAAAAGGTACAGTGCTTGAGACAGCTGCTTGGGAATACAGAGGTGGACTGTTCACACCCAGCCGCTGTCTATTACACGACTAAGAATAGATCTTGCAGTATGCAACAACAGCATCCTCAAACTGTACATATTACAGTACGGTACAGTAGTGCTCCTGAAGATCACACTGTTGTAAAATGTTTCACACCTGGATGCTGCTGATTATGTGTTTTGTGACGTGCCCTAAATTGAAGAGATAAAAAAATAACATGTAATTGCTCTTCACAGCTTGATGCGAAGTATATCATGTGAATTTACTGAAACAAGTTGTATCTTTTGAAGTAAGTGTAAAGTAATTTTACAAAAATGTGGAGATTTATACCGGGTTACGACCCTGTCCGATTCCGTGAGCGCTCCAGGGCTCAAGCACCAATGTCGGAAAATAAGGTCCTGCAGAGTGCAAATAAATGACCTGTTCTGTCAAATTATAGTGTGGATGCTTCACAAACAGAACAGTTATTGCAGCGTTTAAAAAAGCTTTCTTGAAAAGATCTGTTTCCCTCATTTATCTTTTTTATTTGTCATGCTCTCATTAGTATCTATAGTAGATACAGCGTCCGTCAGTTATGGCAGATTCTACTGTATTTGCTGAAGCGGTTTTCTCCCATTAAAAACAAAAAAAATAGCCACCTAGCTAACAATTTCATCCCGAGGGCTACAGTGAAACGTACTGTCTTTAAATTGGGACTTTAGTGAAGACCGCATGTGTACGTGAGTTTATTAATTATTGTAGATAGTAATTTATAAGCCAGCCAGCCAGCATTTTTGTAAATAGTAACACATGTAATGTACAATAAAATAAACATTTTATTTGTGTCATCGGTGACACAGCTGAGAGAATTTTTCCTCTGTCATCGCGTCTGGTGCTGTCAGTGTCAGTTTCTCAGCACACAGTACAGTAGTCGCTCAGTAACGAGGTCCAAACAGGTGATTGATCGATCCGTATGTGCGTTTACGAAGGTGCTTTGTTAAAAAATAAAATGTAAATCTAAATTTATAACAGTGTTTATTTTTTGGCAAAATAAAATCAAAGCCATTTTTAGGGACCCCAACTTTTGCTGATTCCAACTTAGGCACTTCACATAAGGACTAGTAAGTTTACATCAGGACTAGCAGGTAAAAAGGTACTAGTCCTTTGGACTAGTAGCACAATATTGTTAATTTCTAACCCTGCCAATACCATTTAGCTGTACCCCCTCCAGTTTTTTGTAATCTCTGGTATCAATTTACCAACGATTTCCAATAATTCATTAGAATATGAAATGGCTCTCTGGGGAAGAGACAAACAGGACTGTAATTAAAAGACATTCACCTCCTCAGCCATCCCTACAATGTTAATATTAGTCAATAATTAAAAAAGAGTTGCCCCCCCTCCCCCCCCTCGGAATAGATCATGGCATCAAATATTCTTTTCAGTGAACACTGTACCACCTTCCCTAAATGTCACGAAACAGCTGAGCCGGCACACAGAGCAGCACATTCATTCATTGGCTGGATAGCACTCCAATGTAACAATGGGCTGCTGTTGAGTCCGTCACCATCACTGTGAGGGGGAAGGGAGGCAGGCACACGTGCTGCATTAAAAGGGACCATCTTCCCCTCCATTAGGGAGGGAGAGTGCTGCACACGATGGCTAACACAAGCAGCACTGGCTCCTCTCTGCAGCAGACAAATTACTTTGCCACTAAGAGCTTTTATCTTCTAATGCTAGGTGTTGCATGGAACACCGTGCTAAAAGTGCACAGTACTCACCTATTAAGATCTATCAAAATGTTCTCAAACTATAATAACATAACTATTTATTCTTTTTTAAAAAGTTCAGCTCCAAAGTGCTTTCTAATTTGATAACACTGACAGAAGTGCTTATGGTCGCCGCCCATTAGGATTGAACCTGTTGACATCAATTTAGTTCTCTTGAACCACAACTCTTCCCCACTGACTTCAGGTTTGGTGATCTTGAAAAAAAAAAAGTATGCCTGCTTTTTCTTGTATAAAATACTGCAGACAAAATGTTGTCACTATAATATAATACTGTAGTTCATAATCAAAAAAAACTACTACCTACTACCTATCAACAAGACTGTTTTAAATAGAAGAGGATGAGCGTCGTTTCAGTTCTCATCTGCTGCTCTTGTAATTAAACAACAATGTTGTCATTCAGTGTGTTTCTAATCACGAGGGGACAGACGGTGCTGTGGGGGCTGAGGCAGATTGCAAAGCCCCTAACTGGAGGATGAAGAACTATTTCTGGCCGTGCTGCTCCCACTGACAGAAATTAAACACACTCAGCTCATCATCTTGCCCTGTCACTTTTGATTACTCGCTTTCCTTCCCAGCTTAGATCTGTCCCGTGTGGCCTTGTGCCTTAACGCAACTCCCCCCCATCCCCACCTCCTTGCATGCAAAAGTTCCGTAAGAGAAGCTACAAATTACTGCTCGCCTGAAAACCTTGACTTTTATCTTCACAGAGCTAATAGGATCCTTTCTCTGCAACCTGCACTCCTCCCAAAACGAACACTGCTGGTTACTGACTTGAGAAACGCCTGCTTTGCAAGAGAAGCAGTCCAGGTAGTATTATTAAAAGCATATTCAAAACCGTACAGGTGCAGAAGGTCACACTAAACAGGGACTGTTTCAGTCTGTAAATTAGCATGTCTAAATTATATGAAAAAACATTTGTCTACAAAAGAACTGCAAAACCTGCAAACCACCATCTACAGCAGGGCCTGCCTATGCCCCGATTCTGTGTAGAAGAGTATCGATCTGCTCCTCTGACGATCCCATCAATACAGCAAGGGCATTCTGAAGATTACTATTAGGTTTAAGGCATGACTTTATGTTTGGTTGTAATCCTAATGTTCCCACTTGCCTCTATATAAGCGATTTTCCAAGATCTACTGTATGAAAAACTATTCAGACTGATCATTTGCGTCACAAATAATTCTTCAAAAGCAGATTTTGGCTGAGGAGAGTTTAGGAATATTTAATCCTGTGTATTTCTTGTCTGAATGAAACACGTCCAGTTGCTATCACTGAATGAAATGAAAGCACAGGGTTTTCAATACCACACAGGCGATCAACAATATACTGTAGGTGTTATGCTCTACTAAAGTGAGCTGCATTAACACATGATAAAGCATGCGGTACAATAGCTTCTTCACAAGAATCTTCACTATACAAAAAACATCCCTATTCCTGCCTGTATGGCATCTGTGTAAACCCTTTCAAACTGGCACCTTCCCAATCACTTACATAGGATAGGAAATCATGTGTTGGTTTATACCACAGATCGCTACTGGCTGGACTAGATACTGTATAGAATAGCCTGCCTCATTACAGGGATTTACAGCTAAATGGATTCCTACAAAATCTGCATCAGTCACATTTTGATCTGCAGTTGCTTGGAGACACAAATAGGGCTCACCAAATTTGAGACGGAAACTAAAGCCAGGGTTTGATCAAGGATATCATTTAGTTTGATGCCTCATTAAAAATAATATAGCCTCCAAAAGCACAGCGTGTTGTGGCACTGGGCGTTCTTTCAGCATCCAATTTGCCATTTTTACCAAACACTATGCCATCATTCTGTATTGAGAAATAGGAGGTACATGGCATTTCACAGTCTATGGTATTTCAAGATATTTCACGATTAAATATTTATTAAAGTAGAAAAAAGTTGCATTGTCACATTCAAAATTGATCGTTTTCTCTAGTTATACAACAAATGTTTCGACATATTTAAGTCTACCTGGAAAACAGTAAATGCTCAATTGTAGAATATTTTATGTCCACCTTTTAAAGACATTATTTTCAACATCAGTGAATTATCAAACAAAATAAAAACATACATAAATGGAAAAATAACAACAGGCATGGGAAACGGCCCCTTCTTGTACTGGACAGAGCGATCTTTAGCAGAAATATTTCTCATCTTTGATGCAGCTGGTGTCTTTTTCATTGAAGTCATCTAAAAACAGCACACTTAAAATTTTTATTTAAAGACTATTGCATATGTAGATGGGAACAGATTTGCACCATCCCTCCCCAATATTTCAGCTCTTAGCTACAGTAAATTCAATTTGCTCCAAATTTGGTTCCCCATAAAAGATTCAGCAGGAAGGCGCTCCGATCTCAATGTAGGTCACTGACATTTCGCGTCTGCACCCCTCCGAGGAATGTCATTAGGATTTTATCATGTTTAATATTCAGCCTCTCTCCCTCATTCTGATCCACGGGGTTGTGTGTACTGTGCCTGCAGTGTGATTTAGCAGTAATTTCACTTATTAAGCTTCTCCCTCTACTCCTTTCAGCCTAATTTTAGGATACCGCTTAAAGGCACAGGTTCCCCCCCCAGGACCAATTATGATTTTTCTCTTAGTGTTAGTATAAGGAACTCCTTCCACTCTATTCTTCTGTTCTAACATGGAACACATGATGAGGACCTCTCCCAAGGCTAGTAACTTTTTTAATCTGTCTACAGTACAGTAGCTGCAAAAGAGCCTGGAAAATGAAGGGCAGTGCCAGCGATCCAAATGCTAGAACAACATGCCCTCTGGTTGCATTGTTTTCCACAATTAAACTCATTGACTTTCATTACATTATACATTCTCCAACACCAGGCTATTCATCCAAACCTACATATTCTAATTTATATTATATATACTGTAAAACATTAAATGTTTGCTGGCAAGAAATATTCACTCATTTCGCTTTTATTAAAAATCTACAAAATATAAATGCTGCAAAATTAGCATAATTACTCAATTCAGTTTATATACAGTACATGTATTGTTTACATGCGGACACATTGGTTGCTGTAAATATGTTCACAGCGAGACATCCGCGAAATTACATTTGGAAAGTCCTTTTCAAATGAATCTGCAGCCCCAATAAAGACCACTGGTCATTTTTATTTTCACACGTTAAAGAGAGGATATGTGATTTTGCTACAAGCCAGGCAATTAGCTCAGTTTGAAATTCATTTGTAATTTAGACTCTTCAGATACAGAATAAAATAAATGTCTTTATAGAAAATGAATAAATAAAATGATCAGCAGCAAGAATTCATCCTCATTATAATGCTACCTTAGACGCCAACATCATTACAGAACTGCTGTTTCTTTCCTTTCCTGTGGTGTGCTGTAAGTGTTCCAGCTATTAAAATGTCTCTCTAATAAAGTTATATGGTAAATTGGTAGTATGCTATGAATTCCTGGCACTTGTGGAGAGGACACAAAGAAGTTGCATATGTGTAGCTAAGGGGTTACTGTACCACCAGGCCCTTGTTCAAAAGTGAGAGAACCTGGTAACCCCTAGAATTCCTTTTTATTCTTGGAAAGGGACAATCTCTCACCCAGCCTTTCCAATGCCAGCCTCTCTTCTTGATAATGTCTGAACTGCATGTTCTAGTCCTTGTGAGATTAGGAGGGTCAGCCTTGGGAATTGAATGGAACTAGCTCCAGGAGCTGTAGCTTTTTCATCAGCGGCGGAACAGTGTCTGACAAGTAGTCAAGGTGTTTTCAACAAAAGGCACAGCTTAAAGTGAAATGGGTTATTGACAACCTCTTTCCACATGAAAACGGTGGCTCCTTGAACAATGGTGTCTTTTATGATGGGCGATGGAATTTGAAAACAGCTCCAAGAAAACGATAAACAGAGCTGAACAAGCTGAAAAATCACTCTTCAGCAAAAATAATGGCCACTTTTAAGCAACTAATGTGGGAGCTATTGAGTGAAACAAACCACAGCACTAATATCTGTCTTTAAAGGTTATGGCTTTTGATGATTGTGTGAAGTAGCCTCTAGCTTAAGTGGGTCAGCCATTAAGAGACAGGATGAGGGCTAAAGCAAACAGTTTAAGTGCTGGGCAGCACGCTGCGGGGGGAGGACTGGTGTTTATACTGGGAACAAAGGACGTGATGGCTAAGGTAAGTTGATAAAGGAGGGTATGGGCTAGAAAACCCCCACAATAACCCACAAAGACCCCACTGTAAAATGGACAGTGGTCTCACACATAAATTGGGGAAATTCCCAAATCATGCATTAATTAATGTGTTTATTGTTCAGCATGTGGCTAGGCATAATAAGTGATGTGTTGAGTGCAAATAAGTTGTCTATAAAGAGTCCCTGTCACTGGGAACCAGTCCACAACCAATGTGACACAATTCAGTGCAACAGACATATTTTTGCAAAAGTTGAGACATCTATAGTAAGTTAATAAACCCTGACCTAAGAAGAGTGATGGTTCTGTTTTAGAATTCTTGATTTTGATTTTATCCTTGAGGACTGCCCCTCAAGATGCAACATCCTGTTTGCACTGGGTCTACAGTTTAAAACATCAAGCGAAGTTATAGATAAATAAATAACCTTGACATACTGTAGCTCTCTATATCTCACATCTTAAAAAGTGTTACTGACCAGGCTGTAGGGTTTAAAACACAATGCATTTCTTTCCCTAGTTTTATGCTTTGTTGTGCAGTCGGAAACCAATGAAATGTTTCTGATTGAACGGGTTGGATTTTAGCAGCCGATGTTATGAAGGGAAAAAAACAGCTAGTCTGAACTGATTTATGACCAGATATGTGTTTATAAAAATATCAACATCATTGCAATTATATTGAAAAAGATCTTGCAAGAATACTTACAACAAAGCAGAAAGCAAGGGACGGTAATGTGTTGTGTTTTAAGCCGCACATCCTGTTCAGTAACACTTGAAGGGAGAGGGAATGACAGAGCATACATGGGGGTTGAAATAACAAGTTTGTTGTGGTTCTTTCTGAAATAGCCTTGCAGGGCTGTCATGTTGTCTGTTTACCCTTCTCAACAATCAATACCTGTATGTTTGAAACCCCCAGCTTTCTGCTTAAACTGTAAAGACTGAGCCAGAGAGATGTTAGACTTGGGTGCTGTAATGTTTTGGTTTGATTTGCCTGTTCAAAAAACAGGAGCAATTCCACTTAGCCGGAAAGATGTTTGTGACAAGATTTTCTTCCCACAAGCACACCACTGACATGGAAAATAAACAAGGTAGGTTCACTTAAACTTCCATTCTATACAGATGTATGACATACAGATCATTTTACTGTTCTAGAAATCATGAGAAACGAAAAGAAAAACAATACAAATTTGTATTTGTTGTGTCACTGGTGCAGTACATTATGTCACTAATCTCAGTAGCACTCTGTGACTGGGTGTGGGGTTGGGATAGGGGGAAGAGGGAAGGGGGGATGGGTCGGTGGTGGTTTGTCAATAATGGTGCAGAAGGAGGAGTTTAAAACAGTCTATTCACTGTCAGGGAGGCAGCGCTTTGCAGCTACCCTAATGGGTATTTTGGGTTTGTCTGCATTTAATGCATTGATGAGGGTGTCTGCAGTACACAGAAACGCCTCACTGACAGCAAGGCACAGAGAAGCTCCCTGTACCTGCTGGTACAAGTAAAAGCAGATGTCATTTCCCAATATACAGTACCATCAACCTCTTTGTCTTTACTGATTATACTACTCTGCAGATTTATGGATGAATAATCAATATTTAAAAAAAAAATATATATATATATATATTTTTTTTTTTTCAAGAGATGTAATTCACACATTTTGGAATGAAGATTCACAACAGTGAATTCAAATCAAGTAACAGGGCAATTGCCTTACTGAGATTCTTATGGTAATTCCCCCCCCCCCCCCCCCCAAGAGACAGGCTGTCCCTTCACGTAGTGATAACGAAAACAGCTATTTTGAGGACTGAGCTTTTTCATCAGGAACAAAATATTTAAATATACAACCTGCCAACTCTTAATATAACGATTGTGTATAATGGGTGTTACAGCTTGCCTTTGGCTCTGGATATAGCAGGTTCAAATCCATATAATTGCTGTGTGCTATTAGAACACTTCTGTCCATTATTTGTGTGAGTTCTCTCCTCGTCATTAACATGCCCAGGCTGATAATGATCTTTATAACTGCCTCATTCCTACAGCACTTATAAACTCTTTATTGCCAGCTATATAAAAATCATATGCAGCCTGTATCATGCTTTAACTCTCAGCATCAGTGAATACAAAAGTATGAGAAACTGTTATTAGGAAATCTGAAATACTGAACCAGATCATGAACCAGTAGTTCAGCCATCCAGTCTGTGTGTTGTATTTTGTAGTCACATGGAGAAGTTAATGGTGGAAGCACGCCCTTGGTGGCACAGCCTACACTCTGTGTCTCTCTGACCTTTGTTCTTTTATTAATTCCTTTACACAAGGCAGGGGCAGATCCAGCCACTCAGAGACTTTCAGCTTCATGGGGACTGCATTCCATTTGTTACCTCCACCACAGACTAATTGACTTGAGCAGTACCAAGGCTGCCATTCCTCGTATCTCTTGTTCATAAACTCAAGGATTCCTATTCATAAAAGACTGAAGATGACCCCCGCCCCCTCATCCTATTTTCAGCTGTACAGAAGAAGTGTTCTATACAGTTTCTGACTTTCTTTTTAATGCAATTAAAATCCAAAACGAGGACATTTTAGTGAACTTGGTCTTCACCACACAAAGAGATGCATTGTAATATCCCAGATTTAAAATGCCTTTCTTACATCTAAAGATTACAGCAGCTATGTCCTGGGCGTTCTACAGGACTGAACAGTTACATTTATGTAAAAGTATGCTTAGTTATTTAGGTATATACTTTGATATCAAGATGACTGTGACAGGAACGGCTGAGTGGTCTGACGTCACGGCAGAAGAAGGGACAACAAAAACAAAAGGTACGGTGCAGTGGCGCGTGCGCCGTTTTATTTAAAGCAATCCAAAAATAAATAAAATATTCAAACAGAAAACACTCGCTCACAGAGCAAAATAAAAGGGTAAACAAAAACAAATCACGAACACAAAATAATAACAAAACCCAGGTCAGGCTGGGCAATCGCCTTCACTGACGCTAGTTAGTTTCGGTTTTTAAATAAATTCCTCTCGCTCTCCGTCTCTCTACTCGCTCTCTCCTCTTTAACACCCACCTCGAGCTAGAGAGCTGCAGGCTTTTTATAACAGGTGACCATCTCCCGATTAGCAACAAATTAAATCACCTAATTGATTCGGGAGATGGCCACCTTCTGCACAAGTTTTAATTATTATCTTGTGGATGGGGCTACCCATCCACGCTAAACAAAACAAATTGGCTACGCCGTCAAAATACAAACAATAAAACATACAGCGCTCGCCGACAAATACAGTAAATCATAATACACAAAAACAATAATCTGCACAGGGGCGGAAGATGAACCCTCGTTCTAAAAATAAACAAACAAACAATATACAGGGCTGCTCGCCCTGTTACAATGACTTACAGAAACATCTCATCCACATTTACAAGCTCACAGATATAATGATAGTGGCATGGTAGTGGGGACAGACCAGTAAGAGAATACACCAGGAAATCAGGCACTGAGATTTTTCTGAAAGGTGTCAATCCATACAAACAGAAACATCCTGAATGTATTAATGGGGGTAGTCAGAACTGAAATGTAATTAGCTCTACAGTATTACTGGCACAAATTAAATTGTCTATGACCTGCACAGAATTCTATTCACGTTTCATAAAAAGTGGACTACTATACTTTCTGTAGGGGGTGTTATCTCTCAAATGAGCCATGCTGTCAATGTCAGCTTACTCCATTAAAATACATAATCACGCATTTCCCTGTAAATTACGTTTGAGATCTAATCCTGGTTGATAAACAGATACATGGTTACTGCAATTGCAGTTTGATCCAAACGCCAAAATTCACCGTAAATAAAATATAGCAAGTGTGGGTAACTTAAAACTTGGTTTAACTGCCGTCAAAAGACAGTCTCTTAAAGTCTTGCTCTGTGTGAAAGTGACTAATAACTCTCTAATGAATGCTTTGTTATGTATGTCTTTTTACATCAAACTACTGCAGGAACACATTAATAAACTTGTTTTTGACTATTTTTTTAAATGAACTTGTTTGCATGAGGCTGCCTGCTTCAAAATGATTCTCAGCTACTGCGCACCAGACAAATAAATGTGGGACAGTAACACATTGTAGTTTGCTACAGGTAGATGCATCTTCTTGAAGAAGCAATTAGTTAGACTGCTTACTGCATGTACTGTAGAGACCTGATAACCCACTGCAACCTGGCAGGGATCAAAGCTCTGTGGAATACTGTTGGCTATTTGCACTTCAATAGAAATAACCCCAAATATCTTTAACGTTACACCACTGGAATTGTTATGGTCCCTAGGTACACCAACATAACCAAACTGCTTCTCCAGAATCAAGCATATTAAAGATTTATGAGGAGCAAAGATCTATTGTCTATCATTGCCATGAATGACAGAGTCTGCTTTTAATATTCATGAATTTGCAAATTTAAGACATTGCATATTTAGTATCATGTCAAAATATTTGTTAAAAATGTTACAAAGTCTTTTAGAATTTATCTTTAAAATACATGTAGCTGAAGAGCATTCTTTATACCATTATCAAGGGTACAGCTACTGTATACTAGCTTGAATATATCCTAAACATCAAGTGAGTGATGAATCAGTGATCCGAATCCTTAGTTCTGTGTAGCGCAGGAAGCTCTAGCTTTTCATGAGCACATAAATACATACTATTGGGAATTCAAGAAAATAATTAGAGTGTAGAAAAAAGCACTGGAAGGCTTTCGAGGAACACAGTCCCAAACTTTAACTGGAATGCAGCATGCTTTAGATCTTGCCTCCCTGCATCCCAATGGTCAGGTGGGTTTCTGGTTGTCTCTAGTGCTTTGGGCAGCAGTGCCTGCTGGTATATCTTAATGCACTAAACATCAATGATTTGTGGTCTTCTTTTTTTATTGAATGCCGCTCACTGTACAAGCAGCAATCACACACCTTCACACCAGCAACAGGCTTTTCAGAGAGGATGAAGAGGTCATACGTAAGCACAAGGACCAAGGCAAGCCCCTGTGAATGAACCTTGAGAGCCACTGGACTGAAATGATGTCCCATTACAACAGCACTGATTACACACTTGAACTATGTTACTGCACACCTTTCTAAGGTCAGTACTGAGTCACGTGGTTCTGTACTGTTCAAATAAGGATACACAAATTATTATTTTTAAACTAAGAAAGATTTTGCCCAAGCTCCCCATTTACTTGACACAGTTGCAAGTAAACTGGTGGAAACTGTGCACTACAGAATATCCAAATCCGCTGTGCAAAATCATAGCATGTACATTTACTGTAGGCAGAAGATGCTACTGCATCCATCTGTATTATTCTATTTAAATTATAAATGAGAGTCTTTCAGACAATCAAAGTATCAGTTTCACCTGTTCGACACAACACACACAAACAAGCCTCATTCTTACCATATTGAATTTGACTATCCTTTATTCTTAATATCAGTACAGCTTTCAGCCCTGGTCAGTTCAACTACGTGCCGATGTTCTCTGACTTACATGTCCAGTATAAACCTGGATTACCTTCTGGGATTCCTATTCCTGGGTGTATTCAATTGTATTGAATTTTGAATTGTTTTTGACCTCTGGAAAGTATCCAATCACAACTAAGAGGGAGGAGCTGGCTGATAAAACCAACCTATCAAAACACAAATTAGATCAAGTGCATCCTATTCCTGGCCAGACAGATTGTGTTAGTCAGTATCCAGATACCTATATAACTTGCTATTGTGATCATTGAGAGAGAGGCTTGTCAAAATGAGTACTGTGGGCGGTTACCAGCACATCCACATCTGAAATAAATGAATTATTGTAGTGTAACAGTAGTGTAGCTTGTTTTACATATGTATTAATTTTCAAAGTCCAGTCATTCGATGGTCCAGGTTAACATCAACCCCCACCATCACACATCAAAATTCCACAAAAAGCAGACATATTTTGGAGTACATTTTCACATAATGATTTTCAGTATACTTCTCAAGAAGATGAAACGAGGTTCATATCCACACACTGTAGTTACTTTAGCCTCCCATATTTCCAGCAACTAACGTTGTAAAACTCCAGTTTCAACTTACTCGAAAAAGCAAAAAATAAAACAACTTTATTTCTAAATCTATTACAGGTTAGAATTGTGCCAGCCTCATCCAAAATAAAGCAACAAGAAATAACAAACAAGAGTTGCGAGACCTGCCCAGCGGTGCTGAAAGTTCCTTATCTTATCATGGCAGCCCTATTCCAGTTGAAGTGTTCCCACTAAAGAGGGTAAACATGAGTACTGCTGATACCAAGAGGTACAAATTTCAGTGTTTTTTTAGCTTTATGAAGCAACCTTTACTCTAAAGCACTCAAACCCCATCATAAAACAGAAAGGCAGCAGTACGCCTTATCCAAGTGTCTGCAGCACTCCCTGTGCTTGGATTCACAGAGGTGGATCAGAGATTGCCTCCTGGTGAAGTTATAGTGGGTCTATGGCATTCCCCCACCAACCACTCTCGAACTGCTTCAGATTCAACTGCAGAGAACAACAATCACCATTACTTTACAGTGAGAGGCAGAGCCTTTGTCAGATTCCGTGAACGTTAACACAATTTGAAACACCACATTCAGGACACTACCACTCCCCTGTACAGTACAGTATCTCAATAAATACAATATCTATAGTATACTTACAATATATATGAAATGCAAACATTTTTTTCAGATCACATAAGATTTTCAGTGATTTTCAGATCACATAAGAATATAAGAACATAAGAAAGTTTACAAACTTTGCCATGGGCTGCAAAATAGTTAGACATGCCGTGGGCTGTAAAATAGTTTTACTCTTGTCTTTATATTACAATCACTGAACTTGTTAATTCTAATAATATTTTAGAATTGTTAATTCTAATAATATTTCCATTAAGTTACATTTTTATCCTGCCATATTTTTTCAAATGCCCAATCCTAACTGTGAATAATTTCACCCCTATAAAAGTGTCATTGTTTCACAGCATGGTATGGCAACCCCAATAAAAGCAACAGCTTTTCTTTTCTGTATCGCTACACATTTAATTCCATTTTCTTCCTGATTGACGAAATTGAAAATAAACATTTAAAACTGTTTGAACAATTTTTTACATTACATTGATGATCCCAACTGGACTTGCCATGTACACTGCTAGACCACATAAAGAATAAAGCGAACCCATTGGTCATACTGTATTGTTTATTATTAGTATTTGTTTATTTAGCAGACGTCTTTATCCAAGGTAACTTACAGAGACTAGGGTGTGTGAACTATGCATCAGCTGCAGAGTCACTTATAATTACGTCTCACCCGAAAGACGGAGCACAAGGAGGTTAAGTGACTTGCTCAGGGTCACACAATGAGTCAGTGGCTGAGGTGGGATTTGAACAGGGGACCTCCTAGTTAAAAGCCCTTTTCTTTAACCACTGGACCACACAGCCTCCTTTATGATATTACTGCTGTTATAGAACAGATAGCTGACCAAAACGACAAACCAAATGCTATTTTTTTATTTGAAGTGGCACCCATGAGGGCACTTAACAGATATAGCCCGGACTCGCAGGCCATATGACACATGACAACTTCAGTGTGCTCACCGTGCTGTTCATTACTTTTTGTACAATACATTAAATTGTTTCTAAACATGATTTTAATGACATGACCTGAATCCAGGGACCTGATTCCTTCTCAAAATTATATCACTTGGAAAAAAGCAACTCTGTACTACATGAGTGCAGCTCCGGACAACTGTCCTCAAAATTAGGAGCACACGCTGAACGATTTAAGGTTTGGCTGCTGGACAGGACAAACAGAGGGGTGATGTGTGGTGTTGAGACCAGTTAACCAAGACATTTCAAATGACCTGTACATTTTTCAGTAATTGTTCTCCTTTGAACCGTTTATGTTGCCATTTTACCTCTTGCTCAGTTTCCCGCCATTTTTTAGACATTACAACAACACAGTTGACCCCTTACACAGTGGATTCCCAAGCCAAAATCAAAGTTAACTCAACAGAAAACAACTCACACTAATGAAGGTATCTGTAGTGAGTGTACAGCCTATTAGCACTACTGTACTTTTTAGCTGTGCTGTAAAGTATAACAAAATAAAATGCACCAAGCTCCATTTGATTCAGCAAGCAAACAAACGCTCATTTCACATTGCACCTCAAATCTGAAACTGACAGATTCTTTGGATGGCTTTTATAATTGTGTTATCTTGAAAAGACCATCCACATGAGCTATTTTAGCAGTAGACACAGGGAAGCTACCGCAGTCATACGGCAAGTGCTGGTAACCTACTCTGCATTTTACAGAACTCTGATGACATTTTTCTAAATAGAATTAAAACGCAAATAGTGTTTTGATTTGAAAGCATCAAGACATCCGATATAATTGCTTTGAAGTATCAGTGGTTGGTCCTCAAACATCTCAACTGCCCACTCCCACCAGGCCAGCCCCTTCTGGGCTCCGAGATAGGATCTTACTGGCTCAAGAGTTCAAGCCAATCAAAAACCAGAAAACAGCAGTGACCATTTGATCAGAATCTATTCCAACATCTCCCGATTCCACTCTGCCCTTTTCAGTTCACTCAAATCAATGGAGAGGCACTCAGTCACTACCTAGCTTCAGCCTACAGGCTCTGTACTGTGCAGAATTATGTGATCTTATAAAATGAGCAGTACTGTTCCGACTCGTACTGTTAATTTATCACTCCTCTGATAATATAGTAAGGGTTTGTCACTAAATTGCTTACACTACCTCCTGTGTGTCGCCCTGCGTTAGGAATCTTTTCTGTGATACTGCAAACTAATGCATGCTGTCATTATTCATAAATGGCCTAAATTCTAATGTCCATACCAATGTTCATCACAAACGAGTTGATCTTCAAATCCAGCTATAAATAAAGTCCCTGCCATTTGCATGGTGTATTGCATTGAGCTCACCGTCCTCCTCTTTGTGCCTGTTCGGGGGGGTGTGCATTCTCTCTCCTTGGCTGGGGCTCAGGTCAGTCGTGGTGCCGTGATCAGCTGACATCCATGTGGGGTCGGTCATATCAAAATCCTCGCTGCTCACTGAACTTTCATCCTGCCAGAGAAAGGAAGTGCACGTCATCATTCACAGTGATGGAGGAGACCACCACGTCATGAAAAAAAAACTCATCGAGTTATCAGAGGAGACGAGTGTTACGCCTTGAGGGTGAACAGCACCTGGGCCATCCTGCTTATTGCTGAAATGCCAGCCAGGTGTTGAACTGAGCAGCACTTAATATTCTGAGCATGGTGTTGTGTTTCAATTCAGTCAGCTCTGCATCACATTTTAAAAGTAAAAAATGCAGCATGCAGGTCTACTGTGCGGTTTAAGCTTCAGCTATTCTTTCTGGATCCCAGACACCAGGATTATATGATGATCTCTTGACTGGCTACATGCATTGTTTATTTGCCAAACTCCTACCTCCAATAGTTTATTACGATACCCATATACCTACAACAGGATCATCCATTTCTGATATTGCACAAAGGTGACTTGGTATGGAAAATAGATGCAGATAAGTACAAACAGCAAAATGGAAAACAAAGGTACAGGAAACAGCATACATATATCTCTAACCACTTATAAATATAACCCCTTATTATGCATAAAGCTTTTCTCTCATGTAATACAGCCATAATATGCAATATACAGTATAAGACCACAGTTTTACAGTATACAATACATTTTCATTCTCATCTGTTCTTTAAGCCTGTGCATCCACAATGCTATATCCCACAGCTGAAATTCTCTACATTGTAGCAGCAGCTAGCCACTGTGTGGTACATGGTAGAGAACTGCACTTATGTTTTCCCAATCTCTTTAGTCCGCAGGCAATTTAAAACAAAATGACACCCTGTCTATCTTCTAATGAAACAAAGGGTAAATTAATCTTAACTTTATTGTTGAGTTTCAAATTAACTGCCACAGTGAACGAAACAACCCCACTATTATTTTTTTAGGAAAAAACAGAACAATTTGAAAAACATAAAGAGAATATGACACAACAAATTGCAGAATTGACGTGAAGGCTGGTTTAAATTTCATAGCTGGTTTCACAACCTTGATCAGCAGGATAGGTAGGATAGTCCAAAACTATAAAAATATCTCTCTGACCTGGTATTAAATTATAAGGAGAAAGAATCCCTTTGCTGTATTCCTGGCCAAATTAAATTAAATTACATATACATATTTATTAATAATGTAATCAGATCCAGTTGATTTATGACTTCAGCTGAGTTAAAAGCTACTTGGGGATCACTCGATGGACATCAGTTAGAAACCCCCCCAGCTCAGTTCATTGCTAAGTGGCACCTCACCAATGGGAGTGCTGGGTAATGACACGCAAGGGCAGCAGCAGCAGTGTGCAGCCCATCAGGCTTACACACTGTCAGTCACCCAAGGGACAGGGCTGCCAGCCCAGCAGGCAGTCCAATTGGTTAACGTGTTTAACTTGCAAATTGGCTTTTACATTATTAATGCATCCTACTCGGTCTCCAGCATGACGGAACAAGGGCTCAGTGTGAAGGAATTCATGTTACAGAATTTGGCTGAGATACTTTTTCAATAGAGACACACATTTTCAATAGCTAGGAAGTACAGGAGGCATTGTTATGGTATTGTAGGTATTATACCTCATAACAAAGTAAGAGTGCTAATGTTTAGGGATTTAGTAGCCATTTAAAACTATAGTAGGTTAAAATAAGTTTAGCCACATGGGCACACATAACCATCATCTAATCTCACACATGAAAGTGACTGATTATTTAAATTTTGTGCTGATATTGAAACTATGAATACAAAGTCTAGTTTTTTTTTTTTAGTTTTTTTTTCATGATGTGGCGATATATGAACTCAGAAAGTTTTAAATAAAATATTTAAAAACACCACCACTAACGTCAGCATAAAACGAATTTAACCACTCTTTGGTGGCTGTCAGACTTACAGTTGAAACTGGGTCCCCTGGCTCCTGGTCCTCAGCTCTCAGCATAAGACCAGGCTGCCCTCTATGTAGTTCATCTGCTGTTCCACTTACTGTAGGCAGGTAGGTTGACTACAGCCTCTTGGAGCACTGAACAGCGCTCTTTCCCACACTGGGGTCTATTTTAATGATCTAAACAGTGGTGGGTCTAAATAATGGCACTCTAACTGTGATCCAGCTGGGGTGTCCCCCATGGGCTGATTTTGAGGGTGGTGGTATTAAGATCTATCACTGTTTAGATCATTGGCCCCCACGGCCTTGAGACAGTAAGGCAGTAAATTGAACTTCTGGAATATGCTGTAAAGTTGCTTTCTTTAAAAACATATTTGTATTCATTAAAATGTGTTATCCTGTCTTCCATCCAGGACATATTAAAGTAAGTTTAAATGCATACGTACATGTCGTACGGAAAGGCTATACAAATATATATCTAGCCCAAATCAAAGAAACTTTACTGGCTTGTGTTGTCTCTCATAGACACAGAGATTATAGCCTTTACTTGTCGAATAGCCCGTTTAGCATTTTAAAGCATTTCGAGGATCATCATCTAATGTTGTACTAAACTTCTTTTCAATTAGGATGCAATGATATTTCACTTAGTTGGTGAAAATCTTACATCTCTGGGAGAATTCAATTTTGACCTAATATTCACTATGTACAGTATATTTTCATCTCAGGGCAGTGATCCCCCAAGGCTCAATTCTGGGACCTTTATGATTTGTATTGTTTATTAATGATCTCCCTAATGTATTCCCCTCATCTATATGCAAATGATACTGTTATCATCTCCTGATGAATTGCTGCCTGTGCCAAATGAGAAAGCCCAGTCAGTGTTTAATAATGCCATGCTTTGGTTGGGAGACAAGTTAGTAACATACAGTACTGTGCAAAAGTTTTAGGCAGATGTGAAAAAATGCTGTAAAGTAAGAATGCTTTCAAAAACAGACATGTTAATAGATTATATTTATCAATTAACAAAATGCAAAGTGAGTGAACAGAAGAAAAATCTAAATCAAATCCATATTTGGTGTGACCACCCTTTGCCTTCAATCCAAAGTTGCCAAAGTTGTACTGTAGTTTTTTCTGTAGACAGAAGCACGTACAGATGGATGGACTGAGAGACATGTACTTTTCTTTTTCCAGACTACAGTACACTCAAACCCTTGTAAGATCAGTCACATTACTGTAACATCATGAGGACATTCTAAAGCCCTGTTCACACTGGCATGCTCTACCCAACCTAGCCCTGATTTCACACTGCTTTTGATAAAGCAGGGTTGACCTGGGTGACAGACACAAGTACACAATACGCGTATCAATGCCCCGGAAGCAGCTTGTTACTGACGCTTCTATCCAAGCTTCTCTGGATTGAACCGGCGGCCCAAATGTTGATTTGAGCAAATGCTTCTTCATCCCTGCTGCAATCTGTCTCATGGTGTGTCTCAAGCAACAAAAATATGGTTAAACAGAATAAACAAAAACGTTCCTTGCAGAAGTGAAACCTTCACGCAGGCGTGGCTGTTTGCTATTTCGTTGGCCGTCATGCATTTTGTATCGCTCATTTTGTCTTGTTCAATCTGGGTCAAAGCGTGTTGACCCACATCCATGTCGACCCAGGTACGTGGTTTCACACTATGCGGGATTGTGACCCGGGTAGCCAGAACCCGGGTCCGGACCCAGGTAGAAGTATCAGTGTGAAGGGGCTTAAACAGTCAAGGGAGGAGTGCAGACTACTGTAAAAGTTCATTCAAAAGCTCTGCCTTCTTAAATTCTACACAAAAAAATACAAAAATAAAAGTGTGGTTAAATCAGTTGCCTCATTTTCAATGCAATACTATTTTATCAAGGTTTGGATTATAAACCTTGATAAAATAGTATTGCATTGAAAATGAGGCAAATAATCCCTTGTCAAGGTTTGGATTATTTGTTTTAAGATGTTTAAAGGCATTTGCTATCCCAATCAAACGGTTTGGCTGACTAGAGTAACGCATTGACCGACAGTCCTGTACGATATGAGAGTGTGATGCTCATGTTAATGCCTGTTTACTGGGAAATAATCCATGTATGTTAGAACACTCCTTGCCACACCACCATGACCTACATACTGTAAGTATGTGCTTCCCCATAGGTGGATCACAAATAGTTACTGTCCCAATACACACCAATGTCAAGTCAAGACTGGAATGTACTATGCTGTAGAATAAACAACTACAGATTGTGAATTATGAATTTTTGGTCACATTGAGAACATTACAGACCATGAGAGCGAAATTCATTGGAATCTACTACAAATGCAGCATGTGAAGAGAGCTAAACATATAAACACTACTGTATGTGCCACACTTTTCCTTCATTCTTCACTCATATGGTGCCGTAGGTACTGGAAGCTCTTACTGGTTCTGTAGCAGTTCCCCTAGTCAGGATCCTACCAGGTTTGCTTACCTTGCAATTGTAACTGAAATAAAAAAGCAGCATTCAATGCAGAGTATTGATCAATCTAGTGCTGAAAATACCCTTTAGATTATCCAACATCCCTGTACTATCTTTACCCAGAGCCCAAAGACAGACCTTACAAGTGCACTTCCTAGTTCAATCAATAGCTACATTCTGCAGCATGTCAATATTATTTAGAAATGAGGAGTACCAGTAAGTAAAGTGGTGACAGTTTTTACAGGTTTTAGGAAAATTATTGGTACAGTACTGGTACACAGTACATAGATGCATGAACAGTGCCACTGATAAAAGTTTGGCTGATGTAACTTTACCACAATATAGTGAATGGAGAGCCAAACATACAGCTTCTGAATACTACAGTCTATTGCTCACTATTAGACCATTATACTGTACAGCCAAACAGCAGTGGAGTGCACTGTGAAAACATATTGTAGATAAGCTTGTATTTTTTATATTAAACAATACATATTTCTGTATACAAGAAGATGTGGTCAGCAGGACTGCTGAATGTGCGCTGAAGGATTTGCTACAATAATAAAGATAAAGCCAACATTCCCACCTGGTAAATAAAGGTGTCCCGAAGATTTTGGACATTCTGCTACCCTGGTGGTCAGGGCTTGTACTGTATTTATTGTAAATTCATCATTTGCAGGACAGCACATACAAAAGTGTGTGCTAGTACTTGCTGTATGCTGGATCTTTGGAGCTTGAATTTTGGTGAAGCAGGTTTTGGAAAAAAAAAAAAAACCTCTGTATTTCAAAAAGCATGAGACTATGAGGCGTCGATATGATCTCCTGGGCTTACCGGAAGATACTCCCAGTCTGCCCAGGATAAGATCCTCTTTGATGGTGTAAATTATTCAACTCTCCTGCACCCTAATGGGGGTAGTACAGTACTGTATAGCCAGTCTTCAATATGATATAGGATTTGTACATGCAGCACATTTACAGACCAGGAATATGAAAAGAAATCCATAATGTGCACGTCCCCAGAGTCCAGATCTATGAATTACACCATCTAAACCAGCAGCATGTCCAGCAGCACCGGAAACACACCAAACAGGGAGAGAGAAGGAAGAAATGGACAAGAGTGCAGCGACTGGAGGAATGGTTCTCTAGGGCAGGGGTCTCCAACCCTGGTCCTGGAGAGACGGTGCCTCCTGGTTTTTGTTCCAACTGTACTCTAAATCACTTAACTGGACCAATTCAGTGCTTATTATAATCTTAACTGGTCTAATTAATTAATTTAGTGTACAGTTAGAACAAAAAACAGGAGGCACACCTGCCCCCCAGGACCAGGGTTGGAAACCCCCGCTCTAGGGGATGGAACTGAACTTGGAAGAGGAGTTCTTGCTGTTTGTCTGTTTGTAGCTTTTTCCGTGGCTTCGCAAAAAAAAATCATGCAGTTCGTACATCTTTTAAACTGAATATTCACTTCAATTCACCTCAATTTAGAGCTGTCATCGAGGTTACGTCAAACCCACTTCTACAGTACCAATGGCAATGCTACTTGTGTAAAAGTAAAGCAGCACTACCTTTATAACACTGCAATTTCTGCCTGTTCTCCAAATTACCAAATGTTGTTAAAACCCTACCACCTTGGGAACACAGCATGAATGGAACATATTGTTATTAACAGGAAATGCAAGCGGAGCACCAGCGCTGTCCCGATCTTTTATTGCACCTGTATTTGAGCGCATTGCCAGCGGTCCACATTTTACGAGCTTGATCTCCTTGGATTAATTAATGGCATACACGTACTATGCAGCTGGCAGCTACAAATATGAAGGTGCGGTACAGTACAAGAGGAATAGGCAAGTTTGGAATCATTTCAATAATTTTGTGAAACCAATTACAGAAAAAAAAGCAAAAAAGTATAACCAAGATGGTACACAACCTTAAACAGCACCAAAATGGTGCTTTCTCAAAGCTGGCTTTGTCTACTGAGAGACTGTTGGAGATCATAGCCTGCGATTGCGCTTTTGAACCAGTGTTGCTTTATTACCTCAACCTTGTCACCTTTGCATGCATTGTTCATTGCTGACTCCAGCAAGCACTAAAGCTAACTGACCACCAGGAGCCAACGGCATGTTTCCAGTAACGTGCACCTCGGTTGTGGACCACCTTGATCTCACAATCTCCAGGATGAAACCAGGGCAATGTCACACTGGGGCTGACAGGTGCAAAGCGGATGGTCATTGACAGGACTGCAGTGTGTGATCAGAGATACTGTACAACATGTAGGCACAAAGCACAAGAGGGTATTGTTGGTGTTATCTGCACCCGGTGAAAGGTTGTCAATCAATTGAGATCCATATAATCTGACAAGGGGGATGTCAATAGCTACCCATACTCTTGAGAAATGTATTGCATGCACTGAGAAATGAAAACCCTTACACTATAGACTTCACTATGGGCAATTTATAGAATGGGATTTCTGAAAAGAAAACAAAAAAAACACTAAGAATTTCAGCTGATAGTTGCAAAGTCCCCGATCAAGCGGAAAGGACACAAAATAGAGGAGCATTAAAAAAGCGTTAAGTTTGTTTTGAAGACTATCTATATCACAGGAAAGGAGACAATGTTAATAACCAATCACATACTGGCAAAACAGATCTGAAAAGTGTATTCACAAGTGTCAGTTACAACCAGCACTGAAATGAGGGACTACAAATCCCAGGACGCCCCAAGCTTAAAATAAAAACAGTAGATCTTGCTGTATAATTGTAGTGTGCGCTCTGTACAGTATCAGCACTAGATTCAGTAGAAATGTCTTGGGCCAGCTCAGGGATGGCCCGTCAATTCTCTAGACAGCATGCAGGCACTGAATAAGGAACTTCAAAGTGGGCACATAAAAATGCCTGCTCTGGGCTTTCTCTCACCAGCCTGCAGAACATGAACCTGTTCTGTTATTCTGTACTGTACATACAAATGAGATTTCATTTTAAATCTACAAATAGAAAAATTGACTTTGAGAGGCTGTAACAAGCTAATGGATGTATTTGTATACAGTACGCTTTAACGCACTCAATCTCATCTGTGCACTCCATCGTTCTTCAAATAACTTCAACAACTGAGATTCCCTCCTGTGTCGCGGCAAAGCAAGGTCTAAACAGGAACAGAGTGCAGTGTGACTCAAAGAAAGCCAATGCTGTCAAACTGAACACGGCTAATACAAAGCACAAGCTCAAGTTCCTGGTGGCCGGGGATGCTGCTTCAGTTTTTCTGACCAGCTGAAGGACAGCCTTGTACTGAGCTGTACCGAGGACAGAGCAGGCACACTTGAGAGCAATTTCTCTCATAAACAAAGAGGCCAAGGTCAATGAGGCGTTTGTGATCAACCTACACAAATTAGGCTCAGATTCGAAGTACATCAGCCTGCTCCAAAAGGATAATTTACTGTAAAAATTTTAGGTTACATTAAATGGGAATAGTACAAAGCAATTACTACAGTACTACTGAAGCACCAAGGCCTGTTAGAACTTACATATGTTACAGTGAAAGTGTGAAATCCAGTGATTGAATAGAATCCCTAGTGATTCCATACAATCACTGGCCAGTTTAGTGAATGTATGAAATTGAACTCTGTTGTAAAAAGTGATTGTACACATTCACTGTCACATGTTAGTGAAAGTATGAGAAATGTACACAATCGTACAAAATAACACAATTAAAACGAAAATAGATTTGTATTAATAAAGGAGCTGCTGTACTGTATTACAGCACTCATAATTTAATCCAAACCAATGACCAATCTTATAAGCTAGTACAGTCAGAATATAGGCAAAATACAAGAAACATAGAGACTTGTAGTATTCAATTATTTATTAAACAAAATGAACATATGGGGAACAACTTAATCTTCAAACAAATTATAATGTAATAATTATAAATGCATGTAAAATGTTCATAGAATTTATAAAACGTAAATAAAAAGGCATCTACACATCTCTTTTACCACAGTGATTCTATACAATCCCTGGTGAATGTATGACATTTGAGTTTTCTCAATGTTTCACACATCCACTGGCCAATTTGAGTGATTCTACAGTCACTGATGTCACACTTTCACTGTAACATATAAATTGGAAAGCAATGTGGACACAATGCATACAGTATTAAGGACCCTTTGGAAAACATTTTGCTACGGATGTTTGGTCTTTACCCAGCAGGTAAATTACACAGCTCAGAATTTCTCTCAGATGAATTCCACCGGGTTCAATTTCTCTATTACCTCTGTGGTTCTCAATATTACAGAGTCTACAGCGAGATGTAGTCTATATCTAGGCTTGTTAGAACAGGAAAACTATCAATAAGAACTGGAAATATTGAATAAGCTTGTTTTCAACACAGGCTATTAACTACTGAATGTGCTTTACATTAGAAAGATGAATTAGAAATTAAGAAAAAAACACTGTTCTCTATTTCTTATTGTAAAATAAATATAGAAATGTATAATAATAATAATAATAATAATAATAATAATAATAATAATAATAACTGTTTTAGAATTCATATTTATGAACAAAGTACCTCACGTTATTATTGAAATAAGCCTAGGACAAAAGCATGACATGTTGCACAGACCTTGCTGCCCTGGGTTTTATTACTTCTTTTCTGTTTTTAGCTCACAGTGTGTGCTTTCCAGGGGATGCTGACTATACTGCTATAATCCTGTGTAGGATATTGAAAATCAGGTTTGCTTTAATAGTACTCAAATATAAGCCAGCACAGAGTGTATATATATATGAATTGTAGAGAAAATGAAAAACATTTCCTTTGACAGTTGAAGACGGGAATTTGATTGAATTTAATTGATGGTGTTGACCTCGCCCATCTTGCATGGGAGTCGCCAACACACTGCTGACTCTACATTAAAGAAGATATAAAGCAACAAGACTACAGAAATGCGAGCCCTTCCGTGTCTCAGCTTTCAAAAACATTGAAAATAAAACACGCAAAAAGAACAGAAAATACATCTGAATGACTTGGCTACCCCTAACGTTATGTAGAGTATTTGAGTTGTGGTGTGTTCAGTATACGGACCAGGCAAACCTGGCAAAATTCCCATACCCCACAATGTTATTCCTGTTTACACTGTTACAAAGACTCCCACAAATACAATGCTTCAAAGTGAGGTTATTTACAGCCTGCTGTTGTGCTTTAACAGACAGCAATCCGCATTAATGGAAGTAACTCTTGCCGCATGTCCTTTGAATATGGGCTTGTGCTGGTGTTGCTAGGATTAAAATAGACCCTAACCAACTATCTGTCTACATTAACCAGGACATAAGGGGTACAGTATGCATTTCACTGCGGATGTCTGAGAAACCTCTAAGAAAAGCCCAAAAACTATGTGACCTGCTATGAAAGCGCTGATTTTTGTAGACATTTTAAATACAAATCTTCTGCACACTTTAGGCTCAAATGGTATCATTTAATACCCTGTGAAAACTGAATCGGACCAATAAAATGATTGTTTAAAAAAAATCACAATGGTACAGGTTTACTCTAAGGTTCAGCCCTGGTAATGCACTGGCTGCAGCTGCCCACCTATTCCAGCTACAGAGAAGCAATAACTACCGTCTTCCACTGATTTAAAACTGTAATTAGTTAATATTTACTTTCCCATTCATTGATCCATCTTTTGTTTCCAAATCTGTCCAGAACCAAGCTATGTATAAAATAACTATATGCAAAGTCAGATATTCCAAGCCAGGTTGTACTACAGGAGGAATGCAGTGTCGGCAATGTCAGACAATTCCAGGTAAAGGTGTGGAAATGGTAATCATCAACCAATAAGGAAGGGACGCGCACATGTTTAAATAAAGCTTTGTTATACTACAGTACATGGGATCCCAACAAATAACAGGGATATTTAATGGGTCACGAAGCTAACCCAGTTTCTTTGTTGTTGATTCCTAAACGCACACAAAGGCTGCCTTCCAAAGAACAACTCCCCCATCATCAGTGATGCGTTTGAGGGCTGAGGGCACTTGATGACAGCCCTATTAAGCACCAAGTGGGGCATGGCATAAACGATGGAAACCACTGCCACACAGCACAGACTGGCTAACAGGGGAATACTGTGGTTCCTCAGCAGATTCAGAAACAGCCAAGCAGACTGCAAAAAGAAAAATAGTTTAAATATCTGAGATTAAGACGTCTGCTCATTTTAAATACCTAAAACTAATGCTCTGATCCTCCACCCTGTCCCTTTTTAACTACGGTGATACAACTGTCAATGCATCCAAAATGAGGTGCGTTACTGTACAAACAGAAGCTTTTTCAGATTGCAGATATCAAAACTCTCAAAAACCGATTGGTGGTTAAGAGGTTAATGCCGGCAGCTCCTGTTCTATCAATCCACTTGAGTCTCGATTTACTATAATGTCAGACCCACAGTTTGGCTCACAGTTACAGCGTGCTACAGAGTTATTGTGGCCATTTATTGTACTTGAAGGGAAGATTGTTTTTTTTTTTGGTTTCGTTTTGTTTTATGGTCATTTATTTTGGGCCCTGTGACTTTTTTCTGGAGTTGGATTTGAAACCTACAAATCGTCCCACTGTGTTCCAGTCCTGCATTTGCGTCCCCCAGGAATTATACCAATACAGGGCTGAGAGATTGAAAAGCATTACACTACACATTATTCATCATTTATGAAAGAGGTCTGGCATAGCTGGCAGCTCCTACCAAGTGAGGCAATCAGGTGGTTCACACAGGGTCACAATCCCACCAGTAAATGATAAATGATAGAATATAGAATACTACAGGTAGGATGTTTTCAGTTCTACTTAAAGTTTCAGTACCCCACTATCCTGTTCAATAGAACGTTTAATATATTCTTACCTAGTTTACACTCCTGTGACTTGTACTTCAGACTCAAGACCCTATTGGCAATCCTTTTTTTTTTTTTACATTTCCTAAGTGTGGTCTTAGTGGCCAGCACACAAGCTGCCCTCCCTCCCTCCACGAAGCCTTCTTGTCATGCTGTCCCTCCGTTAAATAAACATGCATTTTCCTGCTACGACAGCACCTGCAGCAGTCGGAGGTTATGGCTGTCATGTGCAAGCTCTACTGTAGCTCAGGGAAGCAAAGCAAAAAAGGTAAACCAACAGTGTTTTAGATATACTTGCGAAATGATTCATGAATCATGCATATAGGGCTATTTATTTAACTTATGACTAAAAGTACACTGTATTGGGCTCTATACCTATTTAAAATGAAAGGTAACAACAATACCCAATTACAGACGTGCTCAAATTTGTTGGTACCCCTCCACAAAAAACGAAGAATGCACAATTTTCTCTGAAATAACTTGAAACTGACAAAAGTAATTGGCATCCACCATTGTTTATTCCATATTTAATAGAAATCAGACTTTGCTTTTGATTTTTTATTCAACATAATATTGTAAATAAGAAAACAAATGAAAATGGCATGGACAAAAATGATGGGACCGCTAACCTAATATTTTGTTGCACAACCTTTAGAGGCAATCACTGCAATCAAACGTTTTCTGTAGCTCTCAATGAGACTTCTGCACCTGTTAACAGGTAGTTTGGCCCACTCTTCCTGAGCAAACTGCTCCAGCTGTCTCAGGTTTGATGGGTGCCTTCTCCAGACTGCAAGTTTCAGCTCTTTCCATAGATGTTCGATAGGATTCAGATCAGGACTCATAGAAGGCCACTTCAGAATAGTCCAATGTTTTGTTCTTATCCATTCTTGGGTCCTTTTAGCTGTGTGTTTTGGGTCATTATCCTGTTGGAGGACCCATGACCTGCGACTGAGACAGAGCTTTCTGACACTGGGCAGTACGTTTCGCTCCAGAATGCCTTGATAGTCTTGAGATTTCATTGTGCCCTGCACAGATTCAAGGCACCCTGTGCCAGGCGCAGCAAAGTAGCCCCAAAACATAACCGAGCCTCCTCCATGTTTCACTGTAGGTATGGTGTTCTTTTCTTTGAAAGCTTCATTTTTTCGTCTGTGAACATAGAGCTGATGTGACTTGCCAAAAAGCTCCAGTTTTGACTCATTTGTCCAAAGGACATTCTCCCAGAAGGATTGTGGCTTGTCAATATGCATTTTAGCAAATTCCAGTCTGACTTTTTTATGTTTTTCTTTCAAAAGTGGAGTCCTCCTGGGTCTTCTTCCATGGAGCCCACTTTCGCTCAAAAAGCGACGGATGGTGCGATCAAAAACTGACGTACCTTCACCTTGGAGTTCAGCTTGTATCTCTTTGGCAGTTATCCTTGGTTCTTTTTCTACCATTCGCACTATCCTTCTGTTCAATCTGGGGTCGATTTTCCTCTTGCGGCCGCACCCAGGGAGGTTGGCTACAGTTCCATGGACCTTAAACTTCTTAATAATATTTGCAACTGTTGTCACAGGAACATCAAGCTGCTTGGAGATGGTCTTGTAGCCTTTACCTTTACCATGCTTGTCTATTACTTTCTTTCTGATCTCCTCAGACAACTCTCTCCTTTGCTTTCTGTGGTCCATGTTCAGTGTGGTGCACACAATGATACCAAACAGCACAGTGACTACTTTTCTCCATTTAAATAGGCTGAATGACTGATTACAAGATTGTAGACATGTGTGATACTAATTAAAGAAACTAATTAGTTTGAAATATCACTATAAACCAATTATTTATTATCTTTTCTAAGGGGTACCAACAAATGTGTCCAGGCCATTTTAGAATATCTTTGTAGAATAAGCAATAATTCATCTCTTTTCACAGCTTCTTTGCTTTATTCTATGACATACCAAAGGCATGCAAGTATACATGATAAAATAGCTTTTAATTTCATCACTTTTCAGGAGGAATTAAGCATTATTTCAATGAGCTGTAAGGGTACCAACAAATTTGAGCACGTCTATACTGCATGTCTTTAATCCACTATCCTCCAGCTATTTTCCACATCTCTTTCAGCACCAAGTCACTTTACAGAAAGAAACCCCCAAGTGTCTAGGCATAAATTGGCATACACAAGGTGGTTCTGAGTGTTTTTTCCGTTGTTGAAAGAGTTAATAACAGTTTTAGCATCTCAATGAATATGTTGCCAGCCACATTGTAGTATTCAGTCAGTACAGTAATACTCATTTATTGTCCCTATTGCCCAATCCAGTCCATTGATTCTCAGTGTACCACCACAATTTGAACCATAAACAACAAGGCTACATTTAATAAGTAAAATATGCCTTTACACTATCAACATACCCTTGTCAACGGTGGGTGAAAATGATTTTAAATGACAATTAACTTTATAAGCCCAGAGCTGAGCTTGCCACTGTGAAAGCATCAAAGTGTAGTAAAGCATAGCAAAAGCATGATACAGTAATACACACAAAGGTCTAGAACACATGGGGAAAAATGACTTTACCATGGTCAACTTTTCTGTAGGGCTTGATATACAAAGTGTTTTCAAATGTCCCAGTTTTTTGTTTTTTTTTAATACTAAATCATTAAACAACATAGTTTGAAGAGGCTGATAGCAGGAAAGTGATATTGCAAAATGGGGAAAAGATTTATAACTGTACCTGCCATAAATGTGGTTTTACAGCTTTCAAAGTAACTGGCATATGTAAACCTAATTGGTGCTGAAAATGAAAGGGTGCTTAAACTTTTACAATTTTTGGTTTTGGTTTGTATTATATGTGTGTGTCCAACATGTAGCTATATGGTTTGTGAGCTTCCTGACCATTGTGCTGTTCTACTACTGTATGTCCAGCTCATGAGCTTAACTCAGAACTAGTATCTTACACAGACAAGTAAAAAACATGGAAATACAACTGTAAAAAAAAACCTGGAGAATATTTTTTATTTTATTTTATTTAGTAATGCCTTATATTGATTTACCTTCAGTTTGTATATCGATTTGTACCTTGCCTCTGTGTGTGTGTGTGTGTGTGTGTGTAGGGGGGGGGGGGGGGCAAAACACTATATAAAACAAAACATGAAGCATGTAAGAAATTTAAGATTGCATTAAACCTCAGTACCAACCCTCAACGAGAGATTAACATGTATATTACATTTAATATTAAAGAATACGTGCTGGGACAAAGATAGTAGTGTTGTTGTTCAACAGTCTCTGATCCGAGCTCATTATCTATAGCGTTTAAATGGAATTTTAAACTGAAACCTAACGAAATTAGAACGCAGCTAATTTTTGAAAAGCTATAGAACGTATTCGTGAAATCTTTTTAGAAATAAGGTTGTTATAAATACTCACCTATAATACAGTAGGCTTTGGTATAGGTTACTCCGATTTATGCCTAATATTTAATATTTTTTGTAATACCGAGCGTTTTACTGTACACCGGTACTGTGTAAAGAGCATTCAAAATAACAATTACACTAATGGTAATAATACATACACACACATACATGTGTTTTATTTGTATTATGCTTAATTGCACATTCTCTATTGTTCTAATGTATATATGGGAGGCTGAGCTGCCCTTCATTCTTCCCATAATAAGGAAATGAAGATTTCAACTATTTAACAATGAAAAAATGCAAAAATAAGCTCTATGTTTTTAAATGCGCTTCAATTCCCTCACAAAGCAGGTAATATTCTGTATCTCAAAATGAATACAACACATCATATGTTTTGTCAATATGAAGAAATGATTTAGCTAAAAAGTTGAAATATAGCACTGCATGTGAACCGAGCAATACAGATCATTGTTTATTTCAGTAAGGTAACAAGTTAATATAACATTTGAAGATTTTTGATTGCAGTACTATGCATTTGCAGGAAATACATGTAAAGCTCTGAAAGAAAAAAACATGCAACAATTTAATGATGCAAATACTAAATGGTACGCGTTACGCATCCCCGGATAAATAACAATACAATTTAGGAAGTGTATCAATTCTCCAAACAACACGTTGGCTCGATTTTAGACTTTTATAATAAAAAAAGGGGACCCGCTTCTTAACACCGATTCCATTTTCCAAAACTGTACAGTGAACATCTACCAAAAAAACGCCTCGTCTGCGAGGAGCGAGAGAGAGAGGGAGGAGGAGGAGAGAGAGAGAGAGAGAGATAGGGAGGGAGGGCTGGTCAGTTTCACAGCCCAACATTATTTTCCACAAGGCTCTCAAAATAGGAATAAACCCTTACACAAAAAAAATACAGCATTAACAACATGACGGCTTACCTTCAACGCCTGACCGTTTAGATGTATCAAACAACCACAATAACGATTTCTCTTTCTTTTCCGCGTTTTAATATTTAAACAATATCCTGCTATTCTGAGAGACAGGATAGCACACTGAGACTAAAACTGACATCCAGCCCAGAAGATGGAGGCGGGGCTCCGCGTGCACCAGTGCTGGTACGTCACACCCCGTCCAAAGGACACAAACATTATAGAGTCTTGTGAAGTATGGTAACCAGTGTTTTAATTGTGATATCCCCCTTGTTTGCATTATTTTATTTAGCTTTTTGCCGTTCCTGTCTAATTAAATACACAAGAATACGGCAAGGCGAGTGAGTGCATGCATGCCCTATGTATTTCTGAGAAGTTTTCCTGCTGCTCACACCAGTGGTCATTTTAAATTTGTTCTAACTCTAAGTTTACGTTTTTGGTCTGTCAGGTGAGGTTCAATTTAGAATTCATTGGGAAGATAATATTCAAAAAGAAGAAGAAAGTTGCTTGTTTTAATAACACGCGGGCAGGTGCAGTCATTCGTCATCAAAAGTACAAAGCGCTTGCCTGGTTCGTAACCCCCAATTCTCTGCAGCAGCTTTATAAATTACAGGAGGACTCGTTTTTAAAACGGTTTGCTGTTTCCCTGGTCTAAATATACAACTGAAGACATTTCTTTGACTGCAATTTTGCTGTAATCTTTATTAAATCGGACCTTCTTTGACTTCATTATAGCTTCCAGTGGTTCTATCTTTTGCCAGTCTTTTCAACAGATCAGTTTTAATAGATACTTGAAGACGGTCTTAATTTCAACAGCCTCTTCAACGCAGCAATGCTCATCTGTAGCACCCCAGTGTTGAAACATTTCATCAAAATGTGTTGCGTGCTGTTGAAATGAATAGAGGGAGTTATATTGGTACCAACGTATATATATATATATATATATATATATATATATATATATATATATATATATATATATATATATATATATATATATCCTAGCAAATAAACTACATCACCAATACAGCTCTGCCTAGCAATTTCATCCAGCGCTACAGTACTATCTAAAACACTCTTATATAATAGAGTTTATATTTGTGTTTTACTGGGAGAAAATGGAAAGATCAAGGAGGAGTTGAAACTCATTTTTATATAGGTTTTTGATCATGGCTACCTTGCATTGGCCCTATCGCTTCAACAGGTTAGGGAGATTTAAAAAAAAACGTCAGGGACTGCTTCACCTCACTGCGCTAGTGCTCCCCCTACTGGCCAGACTCATACATGTCAGACTGGAGAAAAACAGGGGCAAAGAATAACATGCTAAATTTGAAAGAAATAAATACAATTTAAATAAATACATTGTATTTTAACATTGTGTAACACTCTAAAACAGTGGCAGTCCCCACAAATAAGGGATGTTATATAAGTGTGGAATTTAGAACAAACTGATGATCATTTCATTCAATAGCAAAAATATTATTCAGTTAGAACTGCATGCGATTTCCATCTACTTAATGTAAAGTTTTACCTAATGCATGTTATCATTAACATTTTTTAAAATTTATTTAATAATACAAATCTGAGAAAATAATTGTAAAATGTATAAAACTAGCAAGAGAAAAAAAAAAACTATTCCAGGAGCAGTTCAGTTGAGTACAGTAGTTCCTTGCGTGACTTATACCGTTATTGTATCCTCTCTAAGAATGTGCATTAGCTAAGAACACAGCCTTTTCTTTCAGGCGTTTAATTTTCACAGCAGTTTAATGACCGCAGCAGGGAGGTGGACAATGATAACAGCTATTGTCCTTTGAGGTCAGCCTTCTAATACACCTCCCAGAGTGTAATACAAGGTCTAAGCAATGTTTAATTTGAGGTCATTGGTGAGGTCAGTGATCTGTGAGGATCTCACCGATTCACACAGGCAGCACCACTCCTCAATTAATTCTTGGATTCAACTAAACCCCTTTATAGAATATCATAAGTAGAGATCTCTGTTAGCTCTGCTTGAGAGAGGCACAGGAATCATATAGCAACGGTGGAAAAAAGGTAAAATATGCATTACACTAAAGTCTACCTTACAGGAGGATAATGCAAGGCTGTAAAATTCACTCTTGAGGAACTCCTCACTATAGAGACATTCGAGTGATGTAGAGTATAAACAGGAAAAGGTTCTGCTTTGTTTTATACCAGTTTGTTTTTGTAGCAGATCATTGTGAAACAGTGCTACCTAGAGGCAATGTGGACACATAGCAGGTCATGTCCCAGGACAGGTCTCTAAATCAATCAATTTTATTTTGATATAGTGCCTTTTGTGTAAAACTTCTCAAAATGCTGCACATAGCTTTATATTAAAATGACGTTAATTTTTTTAAATTTTTTTTTTAAGTGAAAAGATCGCACATCACAGGATTAATGAAGCACCAAGTTCATTTTCCAGGGGGAGGTACATTTGACATGGGGCTTATTTGTGCATCGAAACCATCTTCAAACAAAGAACATTTTCATGTCACATTTTAAGGTTCCTCCTTTGTAGTTTTCTATATACCTTATGAAAAGCTGAAAAAAAAGTTTTAAAATCTAACATGAAATACTGTACTACTATTATGGCTTCCGGTAGACTTTTGCAATATCATTTTGTAGTTGTTTTGATTACATGGTTTTAAATAAAAATATCTAGGTGTTGCAAAACGTTTGGCCATTGCTGTATACTGTCTTACTACATACTGAGTTAGGGTGTACAGCGAGACACGCACACACACACACACACACACACATCAAAGGTGCTTTTTTTTTGCTAGTTCTGGTGCTTCAATTTTAATTAAAGGGCAGTGCAGGAGAGATAAAGATGAGACTATTGGCTAATTTTTTACCCTGGGCAACCCTTACACATCAGCACAAATCAAAAGGAAGGAGATGTGTCATTTCCTCTGTTCTTGTATTGAACTGGACCCAGATCCCAGAGTATTGCAGCTTCCTCTTTTTACTTTACATTTAAACCCATTGACTGCTTAAATGTACAAAACAGGCCCTATCTCCCTGTCTATCTGTGAGGTTTCTGTAGCTCCCCAGTACCAAGCCCTAATATACTGCAGGCTGCTCTGCTATCTGTGTGGGGTATCTCTACCCCCACCCTCCTCCCCCGAATAACGTTATTGTGTGCCATTTCCTGTCTGGTTCTATTGAATTTGGCTCTGAAGAATGTTAAAGACTGATAGAAAGCCTGTTATGAAAACATACTGGAGCCCAGGAATGCCAAGGAGAGAAGCAGCAGCTCAGACAGCCTTCATGCTATTTCAGGAACAGGACAACCTGTTGAAATGCTGTTTTAATTGCTTTTCGGCACTCTGTTTAAACAGCTTATGAGAATCACTGTGTCATCTACATCCATTTTTTTCTAAAATATGAAATATGTAATAAAGACACCCCACGACTATTTTTTCAGCTCAGATCCTACCGTCCAATCTGTGTTTAGGTTATTTACTTACTGTCCAAATTCTGTTTATTACATGGGCCTTTTTGTGGTGTCATTTTTATTTTTCCCCTTTAGCCGTCTCCAATTGTGATGCGAGGCTGTGCAGCCTCTACCTGCTCAATTGCCATCAAAGATAAAAAAAACACCACTCATATGACCAGCAGGGGGCCACATTGTACCAGTGGGGTCCACTCCCTATCATTCCCACTTCTCATCCCTCTATTAGAATCTGATAGAATCCCCGGACGTATAAGATAACAGTTCTGAAGTCTGGCATTCTTTTAAATACAGAGATGAGTCGGTAACTAAAGCACATTGCACTCCAAAATGTGCACTTCATTCTCGTCACGACATTACCAACTCCCAGCTGTACTGCTTATATCTGAGGGTGTGTTGGTATCACAGCATGCATGGTTTGTATTCCACCCCACAATGCCCTCTGTACAGCACACACTGTGGAGCAGGCTGCTCTACTGTCCAAGAGTTTGCAAGGTCTGCATGACTGTCTATAGGCATTAAGAAGAAACCCCCACGCATACCCACACACAGTGCCCCGAAACACAAGGATGTGCCTGTCCTACCTGCTCGTTGGCTCCCATGCTGCACAGCTTCATTTGTTTCAGGTATGTCGTGGTGATTGGCATGTTGTAGTCTATCAGTCCTGGGACTAAGGAGACAGGGCGGTCATTCTCTGCAAAGAAGCGTTTCAGAGGTTTTATATACAGTAAAGCCCAGGTATCTTGCACCACTCACTAGAATCCAGCTGGATAAATTAAATACACCTGCAACAAAGTGTACCCGCACACAGAATTTGTTCACCAAAATATGTTTTACTTTTATCAAGATTAAAAAGTGAACAAGTCAAATCAGGAGTTTTGGTGCTGTGCAGGTGATCTACCCCTCCTGCTATGCACTGGAATTGCCTGATCTACACACCAGGTTACTGGATCCTCAGCTAATGCACAATCCTTGCACTACTAATATGTCACTGTAGCTATAACTTGTTGTAATCCTAACTTGTTGCATCCTATTTCATATTGTATTTTAGTAGGATTATTTGCACTTACTTTAAACTCTACTGTATTTAAATATTCATCTTGCATTGTAA
Source organism: Acipenser ruthenus (assembly GCF_902713425.1). Lineage (NCBI taxonomy): Eukaryota > Metazoa > Chordata > Actinopteri > Acipenseriformes > Acipenseridae > Acipenser > Acipenser ruthenus. The sequence continues at coordinate 6,739,510 of NC_081217.1, read as the reverse complement.
CCCTGTACTTCTCTGTAACTCCTGTAAGTCGCCTTGAAGAAGTCATAGATTTTATATTGAAAATCTCCAGCAGGGGGTTTTCTAAGAGAGACAGGTGGTTCTGTCTTAGAGGACCTTTTTTATTTGGATAGCAAATAAAGCAAAACAGCTGCTGATGGTGTCCTTGGCAACAGTGTCTTCTTTTTCTTTTAAAGTGATAACTAATAAATCTGTTAAGAAGTGTACAGCATGATCACAGTACCCAAAAAACAAATGGAAATGTATATTATTTAAAATGCAAGTGTGTTCTCTATGACGACAGTGTGTTTCAGGTTATTATTCAGAGCTGTCACTATGCTATTTACACATTAAGTTATTTTTTATTGATTTGCATCATTTGATTCAGTTGGACTACTCAGCGCACTCAGAAAGCCACAAAAAGATGGGGTGCTTGCACATGAAGGACGCTACATAAATTGGTTTTCGACGGATTGGTAAAAAGAGTAGTGTTTATCTTTGTCCACTAGGGGGCAAGTGTTTTCAGTTTGTACTGCAGCATTGCTTTTGCACACCTATTGTCGCTTTTTGTGACAAGCAGTGTCCCACAGTAGTCCTCATTAACATGTAAAGTCTCTTATTTGCATACAATCTTCACTTGTACAATGTTAAGTACAGTTAAAAACTAAACTAAATTATTTTTCAGGAAAGCTTTGACGCAACATGCCATTTCTCTCCATATCCTTATTTTTCTTTTTCTATTTTATTTTTCCTTCTACAAGAAACATTTTACAATTTTTAATTTATTATTTTATATTTTGTTTAATTTCTGTAAGTCGCTTTGGATAAAAGCATCTGCTAAATAATTAAATAACACATTAAATAATAGGTGACGATTTAAAAATAAAGATGACAAAAAATATAGCGTTATACGTCCCCACGTGTTGCTACAACTGTTTAAATAACATACCTGTAATTTCTCTTTTCATTGTTAACATCCTGACAACGTTTTACACTTAGAACTTTGAAGTCTGTTTCAAAATGTCCGCTCTAGTGCACTGGGGTTTGAGATCTGTCCTCTAAATCACTGCAGGAAAAGCGATAAAAAAAGGTGCTCTGGCTTTTCTGTTCCGTACCACATCATGCATCGTTATTACTGTGTTACCTGTTTGACAATGTGGGCAATAATCCTATATCAGTGCACTAGAGCGGACATTTTGAAAAGAGCTTTAAAACAGACTTTAAAGTTATAAGTGTAAAACGTTGTCAGGATGTTAACAATAAAAAGATAAACATTACAAGTGCGTTATTTAAACAGTTGTAGCAGCACATGAGAACGTAAAAGGCTATATTATTTCTGAACCCTCTCCTTACTCTTTAAGAAATAAGCAATCTTTACATTGTTGTGATTTACGTTGCTTGAAAAGGTGCCAGAACAGAGGTTTTTGAGTTCTGCTAACCGTGCATCTCTTTCACAAACACTGGAAACATTAAGTTTCATGTAATTTGTATCACTGTCCAATAACATTGCATTGAATCACAGGGACAAACTGGAGGTATCAGACATCTCCAGTTCCAAGTGGTTCATATTAAAAAAAAGGTTTTATAAAGCATTCATCAATAACATTTTTGCATTCCAACTGGATGCAAAAATGGTTACAATTACATGCCAAGATTAAAGTGAGCAGGAAACACAAAATATCAGGAACAGTAAATTTAAAAATAGATCAATCGCTATGCTAAAAAAAATATCAACAGCATGTACACAATTGATAGAATAAGAATGAACAATTGAATGTTTCATGACAACTGGATAAGTGGTCCTCCAGTATGGAAAAATTGCAATTTACAGGAGATTTCATCCCCAGCAGAGATAATAATGGAAAAAGATTTAACTTTAAATCAGAGTGTATTTTGCAAAATATCTCATAGACATTATAGCAAAATGAGGGACAGTGCCTACTGTGTAGAGCATTATTGTGTATCATAAGTGGGTTATTTCAGACAAAAGTGTTGTACGCAGTAACTGCGTAAATCCATCAATATGTTCTGCTTCCATTCTGGTGTTACAGATTTTGAGATACAGCAATCCGAATTCCATTGATATTTGACTTCCTTTCACTAGAAGTTTCAAGGCAAGCATTCTTATGCGATTTCATTTCAACTGACTGTAGTTACGAGCCTGAATAGTCCCTATTCTGATCTCTGTTACAATATACCTTTTAAAAACATCGACAGCATAAGAAGATCCTGGTAACATGACATCCATTTACTGAAGAAGAGAACTGAAAACTGCACTTGTCTTGTTTGACTCGAACAAAACGACACACCATCCAGCAATTAGGTCTGTTTAATAATTCATTTTTGAACTTTAAATACAATATGCTGAGCCTGAGAGATGGAGAGACCCTGTCTGGAAGATTAGCAATTAACCTGGTTTCTTTGATTTGTAATTTCATTGCACAGTATTTGTGCTATAGCTGTTGGTTTAGAATTGCATCCTAACTAAGGCCTAAGGCTGATGTCTTAGTCTGCATATAAAATACTTACTTACCCGTTTTATTTCTATAAATCAGTGCAATTCCTTTTTGACTTTCACAAGCAAATGCAGGAACGGATATTAACAATTCTCTGGGTACCAAGCTGGTTGAGATATAATGTTTACTGCAGTGGTACTTGGCAATTTCCCACTGATATGCGGCCAGTGTTTGGATTCTGTACTGTACCTGACAGTCCCTTTAAAGAGACACACTGCCTAAACAGGCAGCTGAAATTAACCACATGACAAAATACAGTATAGTCAACTGACAGCAGGGCTACAATCCGATCCTTTGTGTTTAGGTCAATAATAGATATGATTGAGTCGTGGCCACAGAAAAACTACAAGACTGATGGCTAGCTTAACCCTTTCATGCATGGCGAAGGATAACAAAAAAAAGTGTGAGTGTCTTGCTCTGCAGTGGCTCAGTGAAGTCAGTCATTCTCGTACCTTTGGACTCGGCTCCACTGGGATTGATGTGCATCCTCTTCTGACACTCATGGCAGCTCATCAGAAAGCGGGTGACAGCCTCGCGCGGCAGGAACGCGTAGGTCTCCGCTATCTGCATCAACAGAAACAAAGCATGTCTGTCAGCTGCAGCTTTAACAATGTGAGCAAGCACTTCACATACAGCTGGCTTTTAACTTTGGAAGCGGAAAGCATTGGATGCTGCTATGAAACCATCTTGAGATTTTAATATGAATAGTGTCAGAAACTCAGGGAAAGGGCTCATGGAGCAAGCCCACAATGGACAAATCTGGTGCCTCATTGTGATGCACAAACCCAAAATAAACCACAGAAATGTAAATACACAGACCAGGACCTGTGAGGCTGTGCTTCACTGACCTCATATTTATCTTCTAGATTGTTCTCCAAAAAGAGCAACTGAACCCTAACAGCAGCACACCCGTGTTCGAATCGGGCTTGTGACTTTCGTCTCCTGTTGAAAATTGTCAGCTAACGAGATCTGAATCTCCTTGATTGACACAGCTGAGCCCTCCTCACATCTCTAACCCATGCTACTCATTTCCTCCACCTCGTGTCTCTATTTCTCAACTGATTTGATGCTCTGCAGAGCGGACAGTCCCAGTGATGAGCCACAAGACTCCAAAGGGTTTTTTTGCTGTTGCTGTGATTACTACCCAGACAGCAGCCGAAAGGTCAGCGCAAGCCCCTAGTGAAATATCTGCTATTACTTTATATTACAGACAGTGCAACGCTACATATTACTATACAGCCAGCCACAGCCGATGCCTGCTTCAGGCTGACTCTACTGTACTAGCATAAAAGTGAATTTCAATTTGTTAGGTTTTTTTTCAGTCCAGGTTTTTAAACCAGGATCTAAATATTTATCAGGAGCCTGCACTGCTAGTTTACAAGGCAAAACCCCACTAATCTAAGTTAATTATTATGTGTTCATATTTAATTATAAAAATGTTAAACATGTGGTTTTATTTAAAGTCTAAATATACCTGCCGTTTACATATTTCAAATGGGGCCGTCCCTGACATTTTAAATACTTTTACAGAGAAAAAAAATACTCTAAAGAGACCTTCAGTACATGCACTGTTAGTGAGGGTGGTTTTCATAATGGTGGTGCACTGCTGGAGTATTTATATCACTTGAGAACCTGGATTGGGAAGCAGTGGAAGAGACCAAAGAACACAGAGCACGGGGATATTCTTTTCTTATTCATTGAATAGCATGTTGTCCAGTGCAATCTCCACCAGCCGCAGCCTCCCTCCGACCCCCTGCCGCCACCCCCGCTTGACCTCAACCTGACCCTGCACTACAAAGTCACGCCGGCTTCGTCTCAGCTCACAAAGTGTGCCTGCCATCGAAGTGTCTCGCTCGGGAAACCTCAGAGACGTCTTTCAAGACTGCCTTATTCCTTCTTCTAAATTCAAATCTGCATATTGTATACTGCATACTTGTCACGTTTCAACCATTGCAATGGAACTGGACCCACTCTGCCAACTGCAACGCATGCTGTGCAGAGTTTAATAGTTTATCAGTATTCCTCACCAGTGCTTATTTGATTTAATTGGAGGACTAATTACAGTATTGATTGTGTTCCAGTACACTGTAATTGAACACTGAGAGCATTTTGTATTTATTAAATCTATGCATAATATCAAAGGGAGTGTTGGTATCACAAGTTTTAGCAGAAGCTGCTGCTGTGAGTTGTCCAGCCTAATTAATCCTTTAGACACCTACTCTGATAAGATCTGAGGAGTACAGGACTTACTCTCTCCAGAAGAGGGTAGACAGACCAAAAGCCAAAGACACTGTGTTGCCCCGGTGATGTGGTTCAACTTAGTGCTGAAGAGATGCATTTCAAATTAGCATTATCAGAGAATCAATACAGGGGTGCCCTGCTACTGACAAATAACAGGAAGGAAGCAAAAGACCTCTAGACTGCTACGTCTTCAAAAGGAAAAAAAATGACAAGAAAAGGGTCTTTTTAGGACTCCTTTCTAAATGAAATCAAATTAAAAACAAAAAGGAGGAGTACAAAGAAAAGGTAACGTCAGCCTTCCTCTTACCGCTTTGTATGTTTTCTTCTGGCCGGCGTGCTTGGGTGCCTTGCCGGGGTCAGAGCCCATTTCCACATGCATGGAGTAAATGATGTCAAAGAAATCCTCCACCACAGCCACCCGCTTCAGGGAGGTGCTGTCCTGGGCCGGCCCGCATTCCGAAATCTGCAACAGAGAGGCCACAGTGAGGGGGCGTCGAGCAGGAGTTACAGGGCCATCCCCATTGAATACCTTCTTCACACACATTAAACACCACACTATATTTGGACACTGGGGGCTATAGAAGTGTTTATTATTCTCCTATTTTCTTTTAAAGAGAAACTAACATGTTAACGCCATAATATGCCAGTTCCATTGCAAATCTTTAACAAAGTCGCTGTTTCAGGAGGGGAGAAATTAAGAGGTGCACACCCCTAGTGCAACGCCAAACACAGTGGTCATCATACTACTGGCCTTACTACAGAAATTCTATATTATACTTTATTAAACATGTAAAAACATAAATCCATGGGATAACAAACATATACTGTATATAAAAAAAAGAGTTTATGAAAAGACAGAAGTGGACACGTTTCAGTAACTTCTAAACTGTTCTGAGTGATTTGGCTTTGTAAATCCCCTGCCTGTCATGCTGGGTGTCACTCCCACCAGCTCCGCCACTGTCACAGCTGCACATGAGTCACTGGGAAAGTTTTGCCTGTTTCTGCAGGGCTCTATCAACCTCACAAGCCCACAAAGAGACCCGCAATACAACAGCACTGAGCTCCTCAATGGCAGCTGCTGCAGACAAGCTCTAACAAGAACATTGAATAACACCAGCATTGTAAGATTGAGATTTATTCCAAAGCACAACTTATCTGTTGACTGGTTGAAACCAGGCCTATGCAATATTTTTAAAATCTCAATCTCAATGAGCTCAATTTCCATTTCCAAGGTGTTCTAGAACTGAGCAATCAGTTCTTTAACTACACAATGAAAGCCAGCGCACCGATAACTCAAGAGTCTGCCCTGCTTCCAGCCATCCTGTTATATTCACCTGTTCTGATACTTGCTGGTGGGTACTGCATGCTGTAAATCGCTTCTAAATTATACACCCTCCATTTTAACGATACAGGACAAAGTGAAACTGTAGAATTGTGTAATGCGTATTGTGTAATCAGCACCCTTTTATAGTGCTTACAGAAACGATTATATCAAATGAATGCCAGGCAAATAAAACTAAAAGGGGTTTACAGAACGCAAACATAAAAATACATTGGAGTGTATTTTAATGATCATAACAGTGGCTGACTTTAATACTGTCACCCTAAAACGTATTCCATTGTATTTACTATTACATTCAGTAATAAGGAGGTCAATACACCCACAGGATTAATACAGAGTTGTTTATTTAGGTCAATACAATAGATTGTGTAAAAACCGGTAGCCTTTAACATTTCTGAATACAGATTTCAGAGATGGTCTTAAAATTGTGCAATCTGCCAGGAACCCAGTTTTACCAATGCATGCAGCTTTAATTAAAGCATTGACTTGGTTTGTTGCACATGTATCTCACCAGCAGTGCTCCTCAGTGCCAGGGATCAACTGAGCAGCTTGGAGGTGAACCGCACAGCTCTTTCTGTCAGAAACCTGCCATAATTCAGCTCAGTGCAAAAGGGCACATTCATTCTGTATTAGTGCCAGAAACCTTACGCTGAAACATAATGATAATTGGACCATAATGATAATAGGACCCTGTGGACCACATTAAAAAAATATGATGAATATTTACAGTAGCAAAAATATGTTTTCTGTTTTAGTAGAAGAAGAAAAAACCATCCGTATTTTAAGTTCTGTGTTTCTAGTTCTAGTTCTAGTTTCTGTGTGCTTTTACTTCAGCATTTTGCTCAGGTTAGTACCTTGTTAAAATATAACAGCTCACCTCAAGCCTAACCTTGTTTCCATGGAAATGAAAACTGACCTCTAAGACACGGTGCACTTGGCTCCCAGATCACAACATCAAGCAGAACTTCCTTTGTAAACGGTAACTTTCGCTAACAGAGCTTACAGCTGTGTAAAAAAAAAAAAAACTTTATTTATTGCGTTCTTTTTTTCATCTGTAAAAGTTTTCACAAAATGTAACGAGATGTATTTTTTTCATATTAAAGGACTGCTCTTTCAGTGTGTTGTACAGTTCTTCATGATTTTCCACGTCTGCCTTCTCCCTGTTTTGTAACTTACTTTAAAACAAATCAGAAATCACCACTAATTCATTCAAATGAGCCCATTGAATTGAACAGAGACTTGTTTACAGTTTATAGCAGCACAGGTAAATGGTGGTCTTTTTTGAGTAATTAGTGTGCTGTCTCTGCCTTTGTCCTGTGCACATTAGAGTAGTCGATGGGACAGACTGCTGTGAAAAGGAGGCAATAAATGAGCTGAAGAGGAGGAGACCTGAAAGGGCCTGTTGAAAGAGCAGCGAGTCCCCCAGCCTGCTCTCTCTGCACTAGAAGCCAGGTAATGAGAGTTTCCATAGCAACACTATAGAGTGTGCAGGACAGCCAGAGTTCTGGAAGGGAAACGCTAATCCAGCCTCCCACAGCTGAGACACCCTGGCTTGCCAAGGGTCATCTTAACATAAATCTATTCTTTCGGTTTATCTAGTGGCTTTTTTTTACTAACTTTTCTTCCAAGCGGGGAAATACCTTTTTATTTTATAAGATAGTCCTCTGCCTTTATTAATTGGTATTGACACAAAATGTTTTAAAGACAGCTTTTCCTATGAGAATTAGCAGGAAGAATGCTTTCCAGAAACAGAATACATTTCAAACCAGTGCATCCGCATATAGAATATCCTCACTCTCACCTAAATGTTTGTAAAGACTGACTGATATTACAGTATAGTCTTGGTTTATTCGTAACTTTCTGTTAATTCTACAGGGAGACACTGTACATGGAGGAACAGCCAGGCACTCAGCCAAGGCTGCTGGGAGTGTCCCATGATTGGACAGTGCACATCTCAGCAACAAGACACACGTCAGCTGAATTAGAGGCGTCCAGCGGGAAAGGAGTTAATGCCATCCTCAACCTCCCCAACAGCCTTGAAAAAATAAAATGGATAAAAAGAAATAAATACGCTTCCTGAACCTGTCTGATCCTCATACCCCACAGCTTTCCATCGTCTGGCTGCAATACCCCTCCCTACATGACGCCGGCTCGCTAATCCACTGTGTCACCCCCATCCTCGAAGGCTCAAACTGCATCGTTCACGCTGAACCGGAGGTCCTTTCCTCCCTGTGTGTTATTATAATCCTCCTGGTCCCAGAGCAACCAGCTCCGAGGTGCAGCCTGGTTGCTAGGAAACCAGTGGGGTTCATTTGATAAATGGCAGCCTGGCCCAGGTCACTGAGTCACAGCTGTATCAGGTGCCAGGGAGGGCTGAACAATGTCATACTGATACTGTATATAAATAAGAAAGACAGGGGGAGGCAAGTTTCAGAGCTGTGGCACAGGAAAGCCTAATGGAAATAACTTTTTTTCATTAAAAAGTTTTTTCGTATTAGGGATCCGTTTACCTCTGGTGCAGTTATATTCACATGAATGTAGGGCACCACATGAAAGAGAGACAGGGCCCTCAAGCCATTAGAAGATCAGCAAATTGTCTGTTGATGGGGATGGGGCCTCTCTCTAGACCAACATTCCTTGTTTTCTTCTGGTGAATGTTTCATTATGCCCAAGCTTTAACAAGCAAGCACTGAGGCACACAACGCACCCTATCACCCCAGTCTTCACTGGATCCCGATGGTGTAAATGACTCCTGACTACAGGCCTATTATATCCCTCATCAAGATCATCCACTTCTGAGGGGTTTTTTTTGTGCTTTTTGTACACTTCTTGTATGCTCGCCCGTGACCTACCATTGTTGGTAGCGTCACATGGCCTTTGTGTCTTCCTGTGTCTCTCCCCGTCTGTCAGTGTATAACACACACATCCTGTATGAAAAATTATATTTATACAGCCCAAAGATGTTTGGATGGACAAGGAGCTGAGTTCTAGCCCCGAAGAAGACGGTCGCTCCAGGGTAAGGTTGAAAAGCCTTAGGATTGGCCTCCAGCACCATTTCATGAGCCCATGTAACCTGAAGAGAGTGGGTGTCAGTGAGTGATCACCCTCAATTAAAGTGACTTGGTTTCCTCGGGACTACAGTATATCTGGCATTGAACACTGAAGCCTCTGTGCTGAATGCGTGCCACACTCCCTTGTTCATTATTTTGAGATCTGTGCAATGGCTGATTCGAGAGCACTACACCTCTCAGCTGCTGACCAAACAGGCACATGCCTGGCATATATCTCTGAGATGTAATAAACTGCGCTTACCAGCCAAAACAGCAAGCAAATCTGCACCTTTTCCAAAGGGCAGCAATTGGGTGACAGCAGTTTTTCGGTATCTAGCTAGTAAAATTAGGAAATGAAAGACTGTGGTGTTTTTTTTTCTTCTTTATTGTCTCTGGTGGTACGTCTTTCTATCCATATATCTAATTATATTGAGCTGTGAAGAGATTGCTGAAAGCTCTCCCCATCACATTGTAATTAATCAAAAAGGGACAGCGCTAACACGCCACTAATTACCAATGCAGTTGGCAGCTTGAGTCTTGACAAGAAAGGGGGCATTGCCTCAGGTGGGGGTGGGGTACAGGGTGCATAAATCCTTTGGGAAATGGGTTGCCTTTTTTAAGAACTGCCATACAGAAAGAACATTGCCTTTGCTACTGTTCTTAATGGAAAAAGGAATCATTTTCCATGATATCTGCAAGCACTAGGCTTTAGGACAGGAGTTGTTAAAATGCTTGCATGGCAATGTGGGAGAGTCTTTTTATGGAGCTGGAGACATTATTCTCTGTGTTATTATTTTGTTTTTATTTTACAATAAATGTCATTAATTCATGTGCAAACAATGTAATTGACTATTGAATTGATGTGAAGGTGTCATCTGTTTGGGACACATTCCAAATGTATGGTAATTAAAACCTTAATAAATACGATCTCAAACAGGCTCTTATTGAAAGGGATTTTGAGAGTATTCTACAGCAGGACACAGTGGCAATCATTTAACATTCAATTCAGAATTCAGTTGAAAATCTTATTCCAAAGCCAGGAGATGGTTATTTACAGATGGAAACCAAGGTTTTGTCCAGTCTCAGGACACTCAGCAAAATAAATCCCCAAATTTCAGTGGCGGTAACCCTTAATGCCTCGGTCCAATACAGCCTATTCCTTTTACCAGGTCTGTTTGTGAATAAGTGAACGGCACAGGCAGAGTCTGGGCAAATACACTCAGCTGTGCTGAATGTAACTGCCATAGTTTACAGACCTGCAGTAGAACATTTATTTTGGAGTACATTTTAAGGCTTCTTAGTATAGTGGAGCTGCTCTGGCACACTGAAGTGCGCTGTCTAGCTCAGATATCTATGTGTACCATCAACATGTCAAGAGCCATAGACTGAACCTGCTGTGGTTTTCATAGCATAGCCGTGCACTGTAATTAATTATGCATGCTGCATTATTCAATGGTGGGCTTTTCTGATAATGAGTAGATAACTCTCATTAGGTTTTGAAAGCAATTAAAAGACTAAATGAGTAATTGCATTCTTCCTTTTTTATTATTTAATTGAGCACCTCTACGCGATTAACCGATTAAAAGGGTTGAAGAAAGCGTCACAACAATAATAACTCCCTGAAAATGACAAATCAAATATTTTTGAGATACTGTTTAGCGCCTGAAGGTGAGGCTTTAATGCTGAACACTTCAGACGCCTTCGCTCTTGGACACTCAGTTTTGGTTCCTTTGTTACACCGGGGGGCTCCACGTTTCCTTTGTTTCACAGTGTGGTCAAGCTGCAGACCAATAAAGCCACTGTAAAAAAAAGCAGCTTGAGTCCACAAACAACAGCAGCACACTTTGTAAAAAAAGCTGTGACAAATAGCAACCCTTTATGAAAGCCCCAGTATCTTTGAGACAAAGCACAAAACAACAACAACAATACACTCCATGCAGGTATAAGATTGCACAACTGTAGCAAAATGTAGACCCACACTTATAAACTAGAAAATGGAGGTCTGCAGGAGTTTATAGCAGGGCTCAGATTTGTAAACACTTTAGTTTACCAAGATGAGATCAATGGCAGGTCTTTCAAGAGTAGAAGAATCATTGCTCTGCAGTGTGTGTGTGCGTGTGCGTGTGCATGTGTGCTTGTGTGTGCGTGTGTTGGGAGTGTGCAATGTGAACGATCCTACCGCCCCTTCAGCTTCGTTTACTGAGACACGTGAATTTCCATTTGGAATGCATGAGAAAGCTGCCATTTTTAATGAGGTTGTGCAATACAGCACTCTCAGTCTGCTAATTTGGGCAGGGGAGGGGAGGGCAGGGGGGGCAAACCCCCCCTCACTAATTTCTCAACCAATAAAGACAAGGCTATGCCATCGCCATGGTGACACTGAAGGTGTTGCTCTAGCGGGAATGAAAGGAAAGCGATCCCAGAGCTGCATGCACCGTGCAAACCACTATGCGGAAAAATACCAGTTCAATTCATGTGTACAGTGAGACACACTGGTTCACATTACAAACCCACCACAGAATTTGGTGTAACTGACAGTCTCTGCTTAAGAAAGCCCCAAGACTAAACAGGGGAGCATGGAAGGATAGACTACATGAATTGATTTGACAGAGCACCTGTCTGCACTGTGCTGTAGGCTCGCATTTACTATGCTGACCGTCTAAATATACCATTCTGCCAACAAGTAAAGGCATGAGCACCTCAGTAACATTCTCAGTTTTAATAACGAAACCAGCAGCGATCACAGGCTTTATAACAAAACAGCATGCTGCTTTTTCTACTGATGAGAGGAAGCCCTTTCCTGATAGATCTATACCACTTCCTTGCCCCTGACAAAGCTTGATTGGGTTTGGAAAGTACCAGCCTTATCTTTTGGACAAAGCTACTGCCGCTAAGAAACTGTTTCTTGATGGCCTGTGACAGTTTCTGTTTCCATCTGACAGCACCATATCAGATAGGTTATCATTAAAAGAAATATTTTATCATTAAAAGAAATCTTGGTTTAATGACCTTCTACCCCAACACTAACAACCCCAGTTCAGGCTTACTGCGCGCATTCACGTGTGTGGGTCAGATCACTTTAAACATTGCTTCCTGTCCTGTGTCTCACTGCTTTATCACAAAACGAGGTTAGTGTTGCAGTGGGGAAGGGTATTGGTTACACTCTGGTGTACTAGCTGTGCTTGACATGATTCTGAAAGCACTACTGAGTTCTACAGGATGTGATGACTGCAACAAAAAATAGTGAATCTAAACAAATGGAAGAATAACCCTGATATTTCATAACAATACTTGCGCTCTGTGTTGTGCTCTGTGTTAAAAGGCAGCAAACCAACTGCACCCGTTTCAACATTCAGTGATGCTGTACAGTACATCAAAACTTAGTGAAGTACAAAGAGCAATTGGCAAAGCATGTTCAGGGAAGCATAATTAAATCTTATAAATGAACATGACTGCAGTGTAACTTTAATCAGGAGTCGCAGAACCAACCCAATTGTGAGTGTGTGTGTCTCTGTGTTAACAAGTCAGGAAGCTTTTGCCTGATTTCCTCTAGGTTCTAGTGGTTTCCAGACCAGATACCCTGTTGGACAGAATCAGGCTGTCCAGACAAGAACAGATGGTTAATAAAGTGTAATGAGACCCCCTGGGTTTCACAACTCTACTCTAAAATAATGCCAGCACTAACTCTCCCTGGCACACTTGGTGCGTCCTGAGAATACGGCAGCTTCAATGAAAACTCAATAGTTCAAAGGTGTTGGATAATCGTTTGAAGGGACTTCCCTCTCTGTAATAGTCTCTCATCTCTCACACAAAGCTGATTTACCCGACAGTTACAACTCAATATGGGAAGACCTTTCTGCTGCTAAGCAAATTAAAGGAACGGCCTGTCGGCAACCATTGACTGAAGTCTACCTTAGACACCATTTTGTTGCGTGGGTTTGAACTTTAATTCTCTAATGCAGTTGGGAAATTGCTGAAGTCAAGGTGCTGGCGTGCCATTGTATCTATATATCTATCTATCTAATATTTATTTATTTATTTATTTATTTATTTATTTATTTAGCACTCTGACAGTGACAAAGGACCACTTCTAGACTACTGAATTAACTCAATGCATTCTACAGCTGGGATACAGCAACAGTGAAAATACATCTCCAACACATTACTCTGACAGGCAAGTAGAAAGTGCCCTCCAGCTACTGGTGCTATTCCATCTTCTACTCTAATAATTCCGTGGATATAAACCTGTGCAACTGTACAATGATTGTCTATGAAGTTTTGAACATGGTGCTCTGCATAGGACGATTTGCCAATCTCACTACCGATTCTATAGACTGATCTTGTTCTTTCTCACATTGAATATTGTGTTTTACCATCTATTCAGTTGTAGGTAACGGCTTAGATGCGAACTGCCAAATATGCAGCAACGCCACCCATCACTACAGGAGTGTGGCACCTGCAGGGGAGCACTGCATCTAAGTGACACAGCAAAACATGCCCTTCCGTTGTGAAAGAAGGAGCCCCACTGGACGGGCTAAAAGAGCAATTCCACTGGCCCGGCCAATGATGAACACGAACAGGAACTGCGATGAAGAACAGGCCCATCAAGGTTCACCACCCAAACCAGCTGTGTCTAATAAGCTTATCATACTCATTCTACTCTTAGTGAATCATCACACCTTCAATTATTTCCATTACCAGCAACCTGGAACGGGATCATCTGAAAAACTCACAGCTTCCCTGAGATAGGAGTCTATGGAGAAAACTGTCCATTCAGAATAATACCCAGAACTAACCCTTTGCGGTCCATTTATTAATCGCGCGTCAGGTACGTCAGGTCTAATTAATTTTCACACGCGCAGTTACTTTGAGACGCGCTGTTTAAAAGTATTTTTTTTCACAGTCAAACGGGTTTAATGGCCCTCAAAAAAGCTCTGCAAATGTCCGTGTTTTCTGTGCGCTGATTCAGTCAGCCAACTTGTTTATTTACGACCCGCCCCGTTATCTGATACCAGATACCATGTATGACTATTCATGAGATATGCCTTTTTTTTTTTTTATTTCGACTTGTCTCGGCTCTTGTCGCTCCCACTCGGCAATTGAATGGTTTTCTCGTTTTTTTCCGGAGAAAAAACGACTAGAAAACTGTTTTTTGCGTTGCTATAATGATGTCGGACCCAGTCCGACAAAGGACCTGTGAGGAATAATTGCAATGTCGGACCCAGTCCGACAATGGACCGGAAAGGGCTAAAAAGAGAGGACCTCTCTCCCCTTAGGTTAAATGATCAGGGTTAACCCAGTCTTGTTTTTGAAATTGTATTTTAATCAGTGTACAATCTAGACTAATATTATTCTTATAGCATTTTGAACTGTGCTTTTCAATGATGCCTTAGTGCGCTTTACTGAATGTTACCGTTACACTCCCCACTGTATCATTTCAGGGGTCATTTAAAACCAGGAATGAGAAGCAAGCAAAGTCTGTCAGTATTTTATTAGGTTGTCTGGTGAAGTGCCACGCCAGCCATTGAACTGCAACTGGTCTGTATCTCAGCCGCTATGCAAAACAGTACAGCATGTTGGGTAAATACCTAGTAACATTTTTAAACTTAAACTACATAAGAAGCAAAAAAAGAAAAATACAAAGACTTTATTAACCCATTCTCAAAAGACACTTAACTGAACACGTTTGATTTTCCCAACCCATGTGTTTGACGCTAAATGCAAAGGAACACAGTGCTATGTAATCGTCAAAGCACATGCGTTTCAATAAGCAGCCTGAACTTTCTTGATACAGTTTGGAACAGACAAAGCTGCTAAAATAAAAACGTAGGGCCACTTGTGCATCTCCAGCACTCAGCCAGCTCCGACGCCCTCGCTCCATCTTCAGGACATCCCAATATAATTAAATAACGTCCGTCTTGCAGCTGTCTGGAGCACTGCTGTTCTTGGAATGAGATTCATAGTATAGAAACACATAAGAGCAGCCCCACGGGCGGCTTGCAGGAGGTGAAAGATGTCGGCAGTGCTGCTGTTTGCGCTGCCCCAGGCTGTCATTTCTGTTGCTTCTCCTTGTGTCTGCAGAAAAATGCTGTTACTCTAAATGAACAAACAAAGCCCCAACATGAGCTCTCCTGTTACATGGACACGTGCGGTTCCTCCAAATTGGGGGCGTAATAAAAGGGAAAACACTTCTTAATGGGTCCCAAACGACATCTTAAGCACTATATAAATACCCTGGGATTGACACAAGTATATTATACTATGCATGCGTCAAACTTAAAGCTATAGGTGACACAAATACAAACTGAAGCTTCCCCATTAGTGATCATTGGTAGAAGCCCTGGTAATGATAGTAAGTGTTTTTGTATGAACAACTCACACACTCCCATCCAACCCCCTCACCTACCCGAGGGAAGGTAAATAAGCACCTGTATTCTACTTTGACAGCTGATCACACTTGTACTGAAGATTCACAGATTGGGGATTCTGTTAGCATAACAGCTGCCTAATCTGCTTGATCCTACCTGGGAAAGGAGGAGATTGTTGCTTTATTGTCTACATAAAATATACTTTGCTGTAAAGCATTTCAATATAGAGGTCCCTGCTAGTTTCGGAGCAACACGCATTATCCATTATCCATTCCAAGAAAAATTAATAAAATAGACGCAAATTTTATAGCTCTCTCATTTTTTTTATTTGATTTAATTTTTTCAATACTGGTATAAAGTCAATATCCAGCTGAGGAATCTAGATTAATTATTTAAGGGATATATCCCCCCCCCCCCCCCCCAAGGTTCAGGTAGTGGCACAGAAAAAGCAGTGGTGTTTTGACTCTGGTTCACTGCCCCCCTCCCCCGGCCAGTGCCTGTCAATCCAGCCCCCTCTCCCACCGTGTCAGCAGGCAACACTCAGCTCAGTGGTGCTCAACCGGCTGGATCCAGCTCCCCCCCCCCCCTACCCTGAGACACGTGCCCTCTATTGAGCATGAACAGCTGAAGAATCACTGCATCCTTCCAGTCCATTCAATATACAGCAACGCCTGGATGTGCCAAGCAAACCCACACCAAGAGCATTTTGGTGGGCTATTGAAGCTAATTATAATAGGGCATTTCACAATCCGTTAAAGGTTCAATTACCATTCTATAGAATGCCATCATAAAACAATAAATGTATCACAATCTGAAATGAAGGCTTTACTGGATTTATTTCACCAGGATACGACGCTCACTCAGATTGGCAGGTCAGTCCGTTTTTGCAGAGCTGAATTTTCAGAAAGCATAAGGACCACATGGTAATGTAGTCCTACTCGCTCCTTTGCATTAGAAGCATGCACTTGATTACACCATTAGACTTTCACTGAGACAGTTGCAACACTTACATGAGGAAAAATGAAATGTGATCCGCAATACTGACACAGGTTCCACAGAGAGAGCTACACTAGGGGAGAATAAAGCATGACTATACAGTAGGATAGTGGGTGCCTCTATGAGAACTACCGGGCAATGTCCAGATTATCAGTAACTTAGCTGTGTTAGAAGTAACCCAGGCTAGCCCAACCAAAATTCCACCTCTTGTTTTACAGCTGGGTGCACTGTGGAGAAACAAGAAGGCACTATGACCTGCCCAAACAGCAAGCACAACTTGTTTACTACTTGTGTGTTGTGGAGCTGAGCACGTATGCTGAACATTCGTCTAGGAAATGCAGGTCACCATGACCCAAAGATTAAAAATGAAAGTACTGTTAGCCTATTGCAGCCTATTCCTCATTCCTAGAATGTACTCTGAAGGACACTGCAGCTCCACACAGAAAGCAATGCACTGTAAAACAGTTGAGACCACACTTTACGTTTGAACAGTTTAAAAGTGTCTTTGCACTGGTCACCCATCTGACTACAGGATTTACCAGTTGACTGCTCAAGAACTCCTGACAAGGAAAGGAAATGTTATTCTTCTTCATCTGACTAGCTACTTGTCCATTTAAAGGACTATTAGAAATAACTTGTCACCTAGTTAAACTCTTTTTGGTTGGTTTCTCGGACCCCAATTAGATGCAAGATTAGTGCAAATCGAGTTCTGTGAAACTCGCCGTTTAACTTTGAAACAGTGGTCTGGACCTGAGAATTAAGGGGTAGTGACACCATGTGGTCATGGCCAAGCTAAGTGGGAACCAAATGAAAACACTGTACAAGTACAAAACTGCAATATTTTTACTGCAGAAATGTATCTTTTAAAATTAATTCTGCATTTGTGAGCTTATTAATTCCACTAAAGGCAAATTAAAAAAAAAAAAATATGTGTATGGTAACTATACCTCATCCGCACCTATCCAAAATTCTATAAATGCCTGCCAAAGGAATATTACTCAGTATGGCAGCCCTGTATCTTCATACTGCACTGTATTCAAGAGGCATTTTTTTAAAGCAGTTATTTAGTCAAATCTACTGAATACTGTTGGTACTGTGTAGATAAAAAAAAAAAAAAAAAACAATAGATGAAAGGTTGGTTTGGTATTAGGTTTTATAATCCCAAACCTGAGAAGTTAATAGTCCAGGTGATCCTTACAATATTATTTCTGATCACAAATAAAGATAAGAACAGAAAAAGACCCCTTTAAAAATCCTCCATAGTACCGATCGACTAAACAAGGCGACGGTGCTTTAATCTCTCATCTTCGTTCACCAAGGCAATTTATCGGTCCCACAACACACCCACATACTGTTGTACTGTGCATACACATTGTCAACGGTCCTACAGCAAAAACATATAGTACACTATATTATTACGGGAAGCAGAGAATTCAAGTGCAACCAGTTTGCCGACCTATTACGGATCGCTCTTGAAAATGAAAAAAAAATGTACGCTCTGGCTACAGAAAAGCTGCGGGTAGATTTCTCAAGACACAAAAGCAGGTCTTGGGTGACGGACGCGGTAGTGGGACGAGTCGGTTCTTGGATATGAAGAAAGTTACAATAACACACAGATGGTGAACCACGGAGAGTGAAGCTAGGCACAGTCAAACTCCATAAACACAAACACAACCATACGTATTCAGGGTTATACAGAAATGCACGACAGATATTATGAAGAGCAGACTAACCGTTGATTTAACAGGCACATACAGGATAGGCTTTCCAGATGCCCCTTTCTTCTGTTCACTGTGACTGCTGGCAGCAGCACTGCATCCGACCTGAAAGCCTTTAGATTTCACCCAGAATTTAAATTTGGCGTTGACGTGGTTGTTTTCAATGAAGCCGCTGTCGCCGGATTCTTCGCCCTGGAGAAGTGTTTGCAGAATCTTCTTGTATTTTCGACGGGTGACGGTTTTTGTTTTACCCGAGTCCCCATAAGTCCTAAGACACCACTCCTGAAATTCTCTAAACATATCTCCCTCGGAGACGGGGCTTCTCCTTATTAAATCCAACGTTATTTTCCTAGACATGGATTTAAATATATGTGTATGTGTGTGTGCTTTAAATCCGTGCCTGCAATATAATCACCATTCTAATCTAAAACAAAATAACCCCCAAAAAAGAAGCGGCTCTGGTTCCTCTATCACACCTGTTTGCAATAGCGAGCCTCCTGTCCCAAAACGCAACACAAATGTCAGCCGCTCACATCCTCCTCTGTAGGAAAAGTGGGCTGTCCTACAACAGGGCTATCTCCCACCTGTATGTAAAAAAAAAAGGTCTGAGAAATATTCAAAATGTCAAATTTTTAAAACAAAACAAAACCTTTATTCACTAACCCACGAACTAGTTATTTACAACTCTGCGCCCCACCCCACACGCCCCTCCAAAAAAAATATCATATGATCTATGCCATACAACGGAAAACCGGTTTCGCTTTGTTGTATAACAGCATTAATCGCACAGCCCCACCTGTTTGAATGAAACCATACAGTACAGCTGTGAAAACGGTACCAGCCGTACAACTGAACACCGATTCGTATAAGGAACTCTGTTATTTTTTAAATATTGACCAAGGGAATAAGAAAACAGCTCAAATCCTGCAGAAGTCATATTCCGTCTGCCCACATCATTCAAAATGATTACAATAGCCAAAAAATACATTG
Organism: Acipenser ruthenus; assembly: GCF_902713425.1. Classification (NCBI taxonomy): domain Eukaryota; kingdom Metazoa; phylum Chordata; class Actinopteri; order Acipenseriformes; family Acipenseridae; genus Acipenser; species Acipenser ruthenus. Next base: position 6,720,292 of record NC_081217.1, on the reverse strand, counting down.
CAACAGGATGTCCAAACGCAAATTTCCAACCTACTCAATTTTTTTTTTTTTTTTTTTTTTTTAAGCGAGCTGTCCCGCTACCCTGCTGTCTGAGTGTTCGCTGATATGAGTGATATTAAGTGAACAGGCTTCCTTTGTACATTTCCTTGATCAAGCAACCCAATTAAACTACAAGCTGTTTGAGCAAAAGAGCCTACGGATCATTACTCTGATGAAATCGCCTACTATTGAACTGAACACCCCCCTCAAAAAACGGTGCTATGGGAAAAGGTACATTCTAAACTGCATATCAGTGAGTCACCTTAATAAACTTTTAGATTTTAAAAGATAGTTTTTATAATTGTGTATTACTTTTTTGGGGGCGACTGGAGAAACATATATTTCTGATTATATTGCAAACGGTTGCTTTCAGGAAACATTTTATGGTTTACATGCATATGGGCCATTTTGTGTGCGCTTTAATTTGCAGAACGAGGTAAGAGGCGTGCGTGTGCAACACCTGCACGGGACACATCAATTATTCAAGGCAAGCTGGCGCGAGGAAAGTGGACAGGTTTTTATTTACCCATCCCCCATGCTAACCTGACACTGAGGGTGGAAACTGGGAACGCATCCTGGCCCTGTCCCACAGACAAAGGCTGACACAGTAAGCAGCTTAACCCACCACTCAGCAATGAAAACGGGTTCAAACAGCAGTGAAAGTGCGTTGATAAAAATATGCATGAACTGAAGCATTTTTAAATGTTGTTAGGAAACAATTTTGAAAATAGATTTAAAAAAAAAATTAATTCTGCAAAATGTCCCACCTGGGATCAATTTTTTGTTTTTTTTGTTCTAACACACACACACACACACACACACACACACACACACACACACACACACACACACACACATACACACATACACATATATATACTGCTGAGCAAAAGTCTTAGACATGTTGCATTTTTCTATTCTGAGGCATTATGAGCATCAACAATTTACTCAAAGCCTCCACTAGTATTTTCTACTATTATAACAACCTTAACTTGCATAAAGAAGGAAAAACATTGAGTGAAATAGCTTGCATCACTTGATTTTCAAGGTGTGGTATCCAAAGAATAATTGACAATAATTGACATCTGTAATTGACAAACCCAGGACTGGAAGCTGTCTAACAAGGATGAGCAATACCTGAAGATAATATCCTTAGGGAATAGAAAGAAGACAAGTGTTGAATTGACAACAGAACTGGTAGAAGGCACAGGTGTCGTTGTCCATCCATCAACAATCCAAAGCACCTTTGACCATTGTTCCATAGTCCAATTTCTGTGTTCTTGTGCATATTTTAGCCTTTTAGTCTTGTTCCCCGTTCGGTATTCTTACTGCAACACATCCTTTAAGTCCTGATTTCAAGAGTGACCTTCGTACTGTTATTTGATGGACAACGACACCTGTGCCTTCTGCCAGTTTCTTTATATATATATATATATATATATATATATATATATATATATATATATATATATATATATATATATATATATATATATACACACACACAGTATATATATATATATATATATATATATATATATATATATACATTTTCCCTAATTGCCTGTAGTATAGGATATGAAATACAAGTATGTCACATTAATCTCCTTGCAGAGATGGATTGAAATGTGCGTCTAAGAATGACATTACCAGAGGGTGTCCAGAGCCTCCCAGCATTCCAATTAGCATTGCCAAGCACTCTGGAGACTGTGTAAGACATTGTTTTAAAGAATCAACAGGGAGAGAGCTCACATTTTCATCCAAAAAAGCCAGGTTTTTAACCTTGAACTAAAACACTAGTACAGTAATTTAACGCTAACAATTGCAAAAATCAACCATCAAAAAGTAGGTTCACCTAGTAAAAGAGCTACCACCTAGAGTGCTGTGCCAGTCATGCAAGCATGGTTCAAATCTCAGTAATGATGAGTTGCTGATCTTGACTGGGGTCCCACAGAGCATGCAGTACTGGCCTTTACGCTGCCACAGGTTGGTAGGCAACGTCGCTTAGGTACAGCAGGTGCAAGAGGAGGTTGTCATGGCAACAGGAACAGAGGTCACTGGTTAATATTTAGTCCTGATTGGTATGGGGTTTTTTTGTTTTTTTTTCAAAAGCTGCGCCACTTGTTCAAAATGAGTTCACAGATGTGATGCAGTTTCAGTTTGTCCATGGTCCTGCCCAGTGGTGTCCAAAGTTGGCCCTTCCACTCCTGGTCTTTGTTCCAACTGTTTTCTAAATTGTTTAATTGAACCGATTAAACCTCCATCCAGACCTTGAGTAGTTAATGATCACATGTTACCTGTTAAACCTGGAGCGGAATGACCCTCCAGGACCGTGATTGAACAGCCCTGGTCTTGCCTTCTAAACCTTGCTTAATATGGTAATATTGTGCTACGTATAGTCACCTTTTGCACTATCCGCCAATAAGTATTATGAAATATAAAAATGATTTTATACCAGTCTTTATAGTCCATTGCAGAAAAAAAATTAAATAAAAAAGACCCAAATCCTTCCCATGTATGTAAATGCATGATATTTGTGAAAAGCTTGCTTGAAACCTTCTGCGTGTGTTTAAAAGAGGGGGTGTTCATCTTTTCAGGGCTATTTTGTAAGCTGAGGGAGTTTCCTCTCCTGGTCTCTGGATGGGTCGTTGTCTTCCAGCCAGCGTTGTGGAGTTCGGCTGCCTGGCAGAGGGATGTCAGCGCCTGCCTGAAGCCAGCTGGGCTCCTGAGTTCTTTGTTTCTACTGGGGCCTCAATAACATCTGCATTGCTCCCCAGCTTCACCGGCTACACAAAGGGCTTGAGGAACACAAAACACTGAATGGGACTTATTACAGCTTTAGAAATTGCAACAGAAGAAACATGCAAGCCATTTAAGTCTTTCACTGTAATTTAGACAAGTGAAATTAAATGAAAAAGCAGTCTTTTGTCAACTAGTAACCCTAAACCGATTTTATTTAGTTTTTAATCCTTTGGTAATGATCACTTATGTGGGTTTAGTAGCAGTAGTTAGGGTTAGGGTTAGGGTGAGGTTAGGGTTAGGGTTAGGGTTAGAGTTAGGGTGGGGTTTGTGCAGGGTTAGGGTTGAGAATATTTCTTTGTATCAACTACATTTTGAACACCCCATTTAGAGTTCTCATTATAAATGTGGCGACGCTGTAAGTGGGATTAATTTGCTGCTACACGAGGAGTCGCATGGAAGAAAAGTGTCTATAATTGGTGAAGACAGAACATGATGGTTGTAAATGCATGTAAGGATGGCAATTACTGAAGGCGAGTTCTTGTCAAAATGGGACAGTAATCACTGTTGAAAAACACTGTAAAAAACGGTACTGGTACTCTGAGCAGAAAGTAACAGCTGAACAAATCAGGGTCAAAGAATTGATTCTAGGGGAGGGGACAGATTTCAAACCTTATATTTTAAAAGAACAACTCAACAATTTAGCTTTCACTGTCTAATTATCCAATCAAAACAACAAACCAGGAAGCATACATTTATTTCAATTTTTGTTTAATCATTAAAACCTTTTGTGTACATCAAAAAAAAAATGTTCACGTGTTTCTTTGTCAGTAAAAGACAATGGAATTAAGCCATTCGTTCTCTATCTAAGGGTTAGTTTTCTGTGAAGTTATTTAGTGCTGAAAGAATGAATAATGTTTATCAGAAAAACATGATACATTATTCCTGACTGTTTTTAATAATGCTGGGTTTCCAGTCACCCTAATTGTCCCACCATGTGTTTCATTTAAGATTTTCACTTCCTTGTGCTTTCACTCCCTGACCCGAGGAAAATGAACAGTTTTTTTTCTACTTTGACAAAGTTCAGTAATCTCATGACTTCTGTTTCCTGAATCATTCAAATTCTATTGGTTAAAATGAGCTGATAAATGGGAACAATGAGATGGTGCTTTGTACAGCCACATCAGCTTCTCTTAAACAGTATTATGTGTCAACACATGTGTTTTTACTGCACACAGATTTCATTCAGACTTAGGTCATGTAAAAGAATACAGTTCAAAACACTTAGGGCTCGATTCTCAATGCTATTTACTCAAAATCATAATTAGCACATTTTTTCAGATGGTAAAAATGCACTTTATAAAATTGCCAAACCAGAACTAAACCACACAGGCTTTTAATTCAGAGGCTTGTGCATCGTCTGAAGTTGTTTCTTGTTATTTTTGGAATTGTAAAAGGTGCTTTTTCATTTCAGGTTTGAGGTGCATCATGGGACAGATTTCAGTTATCATTGGTCAGAATAATCCCTGGTCTCTGTCCACCAGAGTTTCTGTGTATTAAACTGAATTCATGGATACTGCTCTCTGCTTACCTCAGTGACCTAGGTAAGGGCAGTACTTCCACAGGAATGGGCGCCTTCAGGCATCTTTTGGGTTTTATGCCAGGTTTATGATTGATGCAAAGTTGGTCCTACCCAGTACTGGGTCTTCTAATAAGATGGCTGATAACGGAATAATCTGTCAATTGTATTTAATGTGATTTACTGCACTTTGCTGTGCTCTTAGGGATGTTTTTCAAATTGTATACCCAAGCTAAGACCCAAGGTGGAAATGAAAGGGTTTGATGGTGTTAAAAGTGTAAAAGATATTTTGGGAGGCTCGTGGCTTCTCCTTCATATCTGCAGGACCGCAAATGTTCTAACAGCTGTTTAGCATGAAAAAACAGAGATTCTCCACATAACGACTTCAATGTATTTCTACAGTGCGAAGCGATTCCAAAATAGCACTGCATTATGGGAAGTGAAACTAAATTTCAAAATCAACTCAACAAAGCTTTGTTCTCCAGTCCTTTAGAAAAACGACAAATCAGCCAAGTGAAAAGATGTCAACCATTTGCGGTCAACTCCTTGTATTCCTTGCACTGTATACAAGTGATTTTGCTGTTGAAATAGCAACTGCTAGGAAGCTTATTGCCAGAGCTTCATATTCCCAAGTCAAACTAAATGTTTGCAGTATTAGAGCAGAAGATTATTAACAACACATGTTTTACACCTTTTCTTTCTCACCCAAAACAGCATTTCACCTGAAGCTAACAGCTTAACTGTTGAATATTATGTTGTTGGAAAAAAACACTAATAATCATTTAAAAGCACTATACAAAATTCGCCCTGGACAGCCTTTTTCTCAATGCCGCTCTGTTTTACTAGCTGCAGCCCCAGCAGATAACGATATTAGCACATCCATTAATTGACAGTAATTTGGCCGACAAGCTAAGAGCAGTAATAGACAGGCTGTGCTGGAGCAGTGCTCAAGTCCTGGTTTAATTCTGTTCCCTCACTAATGTGTTGCAGCAGGCCCATGCTGGGGCAGCAGATCTCTCTGTTGCTATGGCTGCAGTGTGCTGGAAGGGGTTTTTGTTGCTGGCTAATTATTGCAGGCATCCATCCTGTCTTTCACAGCTGGGCTTGTTCTGGGACACACACTCTCCCAGCCCCCCCCCCCCCCCCCCCACACACACACAACGACGCACAAAGACATAGATACATAGAAACAACAGGCTGCGTAAATTCCAACAGTGTTCGGTTTATCTATCACACAATTGAAACTGGGTTTAACAGGCGGAGAATATTGTTTTTCAATTCTTAAAAAAAAAATACTTTTAACATCTGTGTGGTCCAGTGGTTAAAGCAAAGGGCTTGTAACCAGAAGGTTCCCGGTTCAAATCCCACCTCAGCCACTGACGCATTGTGTGACCCTGAGCAAGTCACTTCACCTCCTTGTACTCCGTCTTTCAGGTGAGATGTAATTGTAAGTGACTCTGCAGCTGATGCATAGTTCACACACCCGAGTCTCTGTAAGTCGCCTTGGATAAAGGCGTCTGCTAAATAAACTAATAATAATAACCATATTTTGTTCCTGTTTTTGGAATAGCTAAATATGGTCAATTCATACAACTCTCTAATTTGTTACAGCTCACTCTCCATAAATACATAAATTAATAAAATCAGGAACAAAAAACAACAGCCCCAGAAAACATTGCTTCCCAGAAGACATGCTGACACTTGAAGATAGGGCCACAGGAGAGCTCATTGAACCATTGAAATATCTGAAGAATTAATAGAAAAGCTGCACGAGGAGACCAGAAATACACAACAGTCTCCAGCATGTTAGCAATCAGAATGCTGCACTGTAAAAAGACATGATGTGGCAGTCTTTTAAAATAAGAAGGCTGAACTTCTATATAGTGTATTGAAGAATCTCCATTCTTCCTTACGTGATATTCATACCTTTCATTAGACATCATACAAAGTAACTTATCATTTAGAACCATCACCTGTATACGTATTGTACCTGGAATTCAGAATACACATTGTATTGAGATTCAGGTCTGTTCATAACCCCTCTCTCTACTGAGGGATACTTTGTCTTGTAGTCTAGCAATGCTAGAGGGCCATTAAAACATGTCTGTATCAACTATACAGAGTGTGGCTGAGTGGTGCAGAAAATGCACTAAATAGCTGCTTTGGGGAATATAAATGTATCAGATTTTTAGAGCAAGGAGATCTGGGATGTTGACGTTAAAAAGCAGTGAAGGTTTACAAAGTCACCTGCACCTCCAGGTCCTCTTATACACTATTTATATACACTGTGAGCCCCGAGTCTTATCACCTTGAATTGGGATTTCAGATGCTAAGCAAGGTTGGGGGCCAGCTGGTCAGCACAGGCGATGCTGATGTCGAGGGTCGGCTTTACTTTCCTATTGTGTGAGTTAATATTATTTCATTGGGATTTTATCAATATAAATACATTGCTAAGAGGAGTTTATTAATACCGTGGTTAGTTCTGAGTGTCTCCCAAGAGGCCCCCTTGTCCTCTTCTTCCATCCATTTCCTTGGAGCTGTAATGCATGATTTCCCTTATCACCACTTCACTAACACCACCACATAATATGTCCCAGTTCAT